>NC_134403.1:54781810-55113060 GCF_038048845.1 Mixophyes fleayi | reverse complement strand
TCCTATCTTCCAGTAAATCCTTCTATGGGGTGTTCCACAGTAGCTCCCATCTCCGTAGTAGCTGGTACATGTTCAAAGTGTTTCAGTCTCACATCCAGACCTTTATGAAAACAAATTTACATAGAACAGCAGACAACTTATTTTTGTCTTGTAAGCTGTTCTATGTAAATTTGTTTTGATAAAGTTCTGGATGTGAAAACGAAATGTTGACTATAATGTAAAGAAACTGGATTGAAAATAAAGAAAATATACTTGATTTAACTTGTGCTTATTGACACACACTGCTTGATATATCATTGTACACTAAATATATCCAGATGTGATTGTACTGGAGGTACAAAAGAACACTAACACTGGGCAAAATTTATTTTTAGCTGCAGTACCACGTCATCATTTCAGAACCAGCATTGCAGAAAGCAGAACAGGTTACAGGTCACCATAAACCTACAGTCCATTTACATATGCAAAACCACATTATTCTGTTCAAGCCTATATTAGCATTTCATGTGATTTAGTTTCATATAATTTTATATTTTTTTACTACATGTTCTGTATTATTTTTTCATCCTCATATATTTCCCTGCTTCACTACATAATACACAAGCATCAAGGCTAGAATCCTACTTCATCTTTTGATCCTGAATCATTAAAGGTATAACTCACCGGTACAATAAAATAAAGAAGAAAAATCATTATATATTTTTTTTTCCCAGTCTTTGTAGAAAGCTGGGCTTAAATTAGGACATTTAGATAAATAGTATTTCTTAATATGCTGCCACAAAAGACTTGAATTGAGCTCTGCCTGTCAGGCCTCTACGGAGCATACCCTGATCTTGTCTCTTCAATTTTAATTGCAGACCTCCGCCGCACGAGACTCTGCTAAGAAACAGACAATTTATCCAGCACATGTCACCAGGGAAAAGCAAGAGCATAAGTAAGGATATTTTTCTGTTCTCTGTTTTCCATTTAAAGAGGACCTGTCACTAGGTCCTATGATGGTATATATTTGTTTTACTGCCTAGTGTACTATGTGATAAACAAAAACAGAGTTTCCCCAGGAGCCCATTCACAGAGGAGACAGCATCTTATTCAGTACACTATACTCTCCCCCAGGGCCCTCTTAACAACATTTTGGGCCCCTGGGCAAAGCAGTGCACCGGGGCCCCTATATATACATATATATAAAAAAATAAAAAAATGTGACTATATATATGGACCCTGCAGTCCAGGGGGGCCCGTCGGAGGCAGCACAAAAAAAAGCCCTGAAAAAAAAGAAGCAGAAAATACTTACCTTGCGGTCAGCTGGCGATCCGGCTCCCTCCATGGTCTCCTCCTCCGTCGCGCTCCGCAATGAATGTTGGGCGGGCGTGATGACATCACGCCCGGCATGCACTGCGAGTGCCACACGGAGGAGGAGACCATGGAGGGAGCTGGATCGCCAGCTGACCGCAAGGTAAGTATTTTCTTCTTTTTTTTCAGGGTTTTTTTTGTGCTGCCTCCGACGGGCCCCCCTGGACTGCAGGGCCCCCGGGCACCTGCCCATTGTGCCCAATGGGAAAGACGGCCCTGCTCTCCCCCCGGCAGGTTGCTCCAGCCCCCTCAGCAGGAGAGAGGTATACAGGAATCTGACCCAGGAGCAAGCATAGTGCAGATTGAAATCTCGACTCAGAAAGCAATTTGGTCTCTCAGAGCAAAAAGCCTGTCCCTTTAATACATCAAGCTCTCCTGTTGTGCGATCTAAAGAAAGCTCACCTACATCGCACATAAACAGCGCTTCAATAATATTCTCTCCCAAGTAAACAGTGTTCTGAGGGTACCTAATTTTTTTGCTTATCAAATAGTGCACAAGGCACTATGTAGTAAAGCTCAGAAAAAAGTGGCCCCTTATGTCAGTTTTATGTCCATGCAGATGCTTCGGCACAATGTTTTGTAGGATTTTTACAGATGCAAAATCATCACCTCCAAAAACTACCTCCTTTATGAATCTTGAATGATTTGTGAGAAATTTACCTCAACTTTGCTCATCTCTCCTTTAAGCACACAAAAGTCAAACATGTAATAAAGGCCTTCAGTGTCCCTGCGCTTACTGCGTCTCTTGAGATTTTTTCACCTCTGCACAAACACCTTGAAGTGGACAGGGTGGGCCATCTAGCCATTTTGCACTGCATATGTAGTGTATTGCATATATGAGATCCTATGACTTTTGGGGAGGGGTAATAGTTACACGTGATAGCTACGGTAATAGCTGCGCATTATTATTGTTACTACGGCAATTTCAACGCTGAGTTTTGCTCGCAGCTCTGTGAGCCGCAAGCAAAAATCTGTGTTAAAATTGCATATATTGCAAATTACAATCCAACTCTTACCAACAGAATATTATAATTGACTTGTATCCTTAAATGTAATCCATAAAAGAATGGGATCACCACAATCAGGCCAATAATTTTATCTTCTGCCTGTTTCTTATCAATGTACAGGAACCATTTATCCTTATCTCGGAGGATGTGTAAATAGCTTATAAGGTTCTGCAATCACCTGCTAAACAGGGGGCACCCCAGTAACTGCACAGTCTCCACCCATTGAAGTTCATTAAAAAAGTCCTGCAATACGAAATGTTGAATTTGGAAACAAAATTAGGTGCATTACTGGGAAGCCTGTAAACCCACTTTCACATTGCCCCCTCGGCAATATCCCGGGTATATGAACCCACTATATTGCCGGGGGACAGAGCCTCCCACCCTGGCAAATTACTGTGTCAACCGGGTTCACACTGAACCCAGTCTCCATGGCTTCTCTTGTGATGTAAGGTGTTTTTGTTTTTTTTGTTTTTATGTTTTCAATACGGTTTGGTGAGACCTGGGTTGAAAACCCCAGTTCTCGCCGATCAGACTGGAGGTTACCCGGCTCGGACCCGGGAATAACCCTCTAAAAGTCCCAGGTCTAATTCCTGGGTCATCCGACCTGGGAATTAGCAGTGGACCCGTTCACACTCAGCCTCGACCCTGGTCTTTGGGGCTTGCCCCGGCAATAACACAGATTTTTGAGGCATTGTGAATGGAATATAAGAAGTGTGGAACTCGCCAGTTTGCCCAGTTTGTCCCATCATAAGAACCAAGATTTGGCTCCCTCCTAGTTACGGCCATCCTAATGTACTAAGCCATAAAATCAGGAGTATAAATAGATAGGAAAAGCTGTACTTGCACTGCAAGGCTTCTTCTCCCACACAAATTGTTGTTCTTGGTCTTTTTCTTGACATTTTTTTTAAACTATATATTAGAAGTCATTTTTCTTGTGTGTCTGTTGTAGTTTAATCTAGCATTGAAGGTAAAGCTTCTGTGCAGTGTGATAGCTCAGACATGATTGAAAGCATTAAATGGACAGGGGACTACAGAAATGAGCAATGGAGGGAGTGAAATAGAAAGAGAGGATGGTGTGGAACACATACATACTCCCTGGCAGGCCTTGTCTTCTACAATTACATCTGAGAGATTATTTAGGATACTTATGATAGGGAAAGTATTGCTTGTGTTCTCCCTCCTGATTTAACTGAAGCACACACAGTAAGATCCATTTGTTTGGCCTGTTAGCCAAGAACTGTACTCCTTGTATGTCCAGCTTTAGGATAATGATAATATTCCAATTTTAGGACACCGTTGTTCTTTACAATACAATTGAAGGGCAGTCTGTTTTAATTTAGATTTGGGGAACCTGTGGCTCTCTAACTATTGTGAGACTACATGCCCTCACATACCAATTAATGAATAATTTATTAGCTGGGAATACACATTACATTAGCAAACAGCGAATGATTCAGACCCAGCATAAATTGCAAGGAAGCCAATGTTCTAGGTCCCAACACATAGGATAAGAAGGACAATTTTTATTTCTCAGCTGCCTTTTCCTGTTGTACGTTGCTCCCGGAAATGCCATATCCGCTTTTAAAAATAAACCATGCCCTATTTATAACTGTTGCATAGAATCCATGGGTTTCAATTATTCTTAAAAGTAGACTGTAGTTTCTTTGTATGTATACATTTATTCTTGTGGCAGAAGCTGGCATCATGCTTTGCCTTCATAGAAATACCAGACTTTCAAGCCTTGACTGGTGTTTGCCAACAGTGCAGATTTTCACAGGTCAGTCTTGATTCCCAGCTTTCAAAAAATAAAATAAACATATTGTACACAAGTATAAATATTTCAGTAGGATTAGTACAAAATAAAGCAATCTACATGACTCTAGATTTAATTAATGTGCTGTGTAATGGTTCCACTCAATCTGTCTCCTGCCCCTGTTGTCTATTGCGCACACTAGTATTACAAGTTATTATGAGAGGTGGTAAATAGTACTTTTTAGAAGACACAAAATGACATATAGCATTACGTTATATTTCTGTCTATATATCATACACTTTTTAATATTTCTATTTTTCTGTTTTTCCAGGGGAATGCCTACTACTTCCACAAACCAAAAGAGAGCCGATAGAAAGAAAAATACTATTAGAAACACTGTACAAGGAAAAACTCTCAGAAAATGACTCATTAATGTAGCCAAATATAAAAGTATTACCTTCATCTAATTGTTTAACAATTATTTTTTATTAAATGAAGCAGTTCGTTTTGTGCAGTATTGTATTGTCATTATTGTATTAAATTTTCAGCTTCTGCTTGTACAGAATGCTTATGTTATATTAGCCCAGTGTTGTATATGATGAGTATACATCAGAGGATAAAAAGGTTTCCCTTCCTATATAGTCTTTTACGTACTTTAATGATCAAACATCATCCAAGTCCAAACTCAATTGAAAGCCGGATTCCAGCCAGAACTAAACTACAATCTGGCATCGGCACTTTCTGAATTAGTCATTTAAGCATGTTTGGCAATTATAGAATACTTACTTTTTTAAGTATTAAATTGCTCCTAAATAGTGTCACTTTTTTCTTATCACACACTTTGATCATATTCCTTTTTTTTTTGATAGTTTGTCACAATTATCCAGTAAATTCATTGGTGGGTCCTGACAATATTCTATTATTCATTACTCTCCAGGAAGTCTTCATTTGTGTTTTCAGTTTATGACGTTCATTCCATTAGAGTAGGCATTAGGGAAATTTTAAACGTCCTACATCTCCAACTTATAGCTACTTATTCTCATAAGGTTACAATAGAGGATTGTTCAGGAATAAGATGAAAGACCATTATGCTATCATGGCAAGGAGAAATATAAAATGTTTATGCTGTATATTCTGCTTGTTGTGGCAAAGAACAAACTGTTGTGATGTGGTATTTATAAGTTTTATGCTTTGTAAAGTATATTGTACTCTGTCATTTAACACATTTGTTGCTAAGTGGCCAATGCACATTTAATACAAATAGTTGAAATAAAAGTAGAACGTAATTTGCAAATGTGCAAATAGTAATAGATTTATTATATTTTAATTAAATAAAAGGATTTGTGTGCTGATAACAATTCTTATCTTTGTCGGTGCAGGCCACGAGTTATATCTTGGTTTAATTATAAAGAATATTTAATGGTGTGATGTTATATTACTATTAAGAGTATTGATTTATTTTAGGTAATAACACACTTTCTACTGAAAAAATATATAATCATACTCAAATTCATGTTGGAGTACTTGCACATGTTTAAAGCTGACAGAAACTATTTTAATATAGACCTTAATATATAGCTTAAGGGATATAGGAAACTGCGTTCTTCTAAAACTGAGTAAGCTAACCAAGAGCTGGGACTGTCAATCAAGTAATCACCCTACAGAAAAGAGAACAAGTACAATTTAAACGGTCCATGTTACTGGGATGGATCAGTAATTGTACCTAACAAACTCAGGCAGGTAAGTGACTTCTACTTTGCGAATTATGTTCCATTAGTTAAAAAGCAAATTCTTAATTTTTATATACGTGGAATTTGCCTTTTAGAGCTTGCAGCCCTGTACCTTTACATGGTCACAGAACTTCTTGATGAATTAAGAATGCGTCTTGTAATTGTGCCATCATCATTAATTTATATGAAATTAGTTCAAACATGCCACACGCAGGCTTCAACTAGACACCAATGGCTGATTTGAGCAATAAATATTATTCATCAGATCAGTCATTGTTGTAACAATTTTGATGGCGATATTTGTTTTAGTTGTGTGATATTCTATGACTTAAATTACCCATCTTCTAATGTGCAAACCAAAAAGGTAGAATGCTGCGTAACAGCCCATACAGTATACAGAGTGATATATCAGACTAGGGGGCTATTTAACAAGCCTTAAACAATGCAGAAACAGCTGTTTCCGCATGGTTTAGGCACAAGTTAGAGATACCCGTAATCTCTGATATCTCCTGTCTAACACAGGAGATTGAGAGATTTTGAATGGGGACTGCGATATGGTTAAATTTAAGTTTAGCTTTTCGGAGCTTGAACCCTATGGCTAACACCATCTGAAGATGGCATTACAAGCTGAAGTCAAAGCATTGTAGAAGGTAGAATAGTGATGGACAAAGCCAAAATCAAGGTATTGAAGGTAGAATTATGATGTACAGTCAAACAAATAAATAAACCTGTATACAAGCAGAGAAATCCAAATCAAAACTTTGCTCCTGCAAATGTTTGGTAGAACTGAGGGACTTTATAAAGGCTACAAACATCTGAGGTAAATCGTTCTAACTGACTTTCACTGAAGGGCTGATTGCAGAGTAAAGAAAGCTGTGCAGTAGTCCAGGTGAGATGACTAGATTGCTGTTCTTAGGAGAATGTTGATTATAGAAATTGTGAGAAAGTGTTTGTAGCTGTCATTATGAACTGTCTTTTGACAGCTGCCATCTGGAGCTAGTGTTGTGAAACCTCACAGTAACTATTTAGTGACTGCTGTCATCTGGAGCTAGTGTTGTGCCCCTACTTTAGGAGCAGACTCTGGATACAACCCTCTAGGCTTACAAGGATTCAGCCTGAAGAATTTGGTGAGCAGTGCAGGTATGTGAATATTGGTTGACATAATCCAAGAGTGGTCATTAGGACTGAAGTCCTTCCAGAGCACCAGGTACTGCAATCCTCTCCCAGATCTGCAAGTCAAGGATCAACTGAATCATATTCTTGGTGGGCCTCTGCCTCCACTATAAGAGTAGGAACCACTACCAGCTATGAAATTGGTCCTTCACTGCTTGTTTCAGAAGGGAAATGTGGAATACCAGATGTATTTGAAAGAAAGGTTGCAGCCATAGCCTGTAAGCTACTGGACATCTTCCCACTACTTGGGAATAGACCAATGTACCGAGACTACAGTTTGAACAAGGGTATCTTCAGGGCAATGTTTTGTGTGGAGAGTCACACCAGGGACTGAAATTGACACATCGGATGGTCTTGTGGGTTATCGAAGCTGCGATTGTGGGTTGCCATCCACAGCTTCTACTGCCATTGGTGTGATTTTAGGAACCAAAGATAGTTCCATCTTTCAGGTGAAGTCCAAGTCTATATAAAAATCCCCATCGCTCCAGAATTCAAGAAGGCCTAAGTGTCAACTGAACAGGCCCCTCAGGAGAGGGCAATGGATACCTGGAATTAAAGAATGAAAAGTAGAGGAAAACTGGCTCCAATACTCACCAGACTTGCCGCCTGTTCCGGTGAGCAACTTAATTTCCCGACGGGTCTGAATTCTTAATTCTGGACACACTTTTTCCAGCGACCTTGATGCTCATAATAAGAACATCTACCCACCCTAGCTGGTGAGTTCCCTCATCCATATGCAACAAAGATCTCCCAAGAATTACAAGTGTTACGGACCTCTCCAAGCTCTCGGATGGAACGGCACTGATTTTCCGTGGCTGGTGTGCTAAAGGGAGCTAGAGAGTCGATACTTTTTCTTCTAAAGCTGATGCGCCTGAATGTGGGTGTTGAGCAGAATGCACATCGTGAGTTCCTCCAAGAAGCTGAGAAGCTCCCAGCAAGTGAGCTCATCTTTAATTGGGTCCGCCAACCCTATCTGTTAGGAGACTAGTAGTGCCTCATCATTCTTTCCAGTCTCTGCAGCGAGGGTCCAGAATTTGATTGCATACAGGGCAGTGGAGAACCACATTGCTCAATACGGGTCAGTCTTCCATAAGCATTGGCAGAGTCAAAGATCAGTCTCAATGTGACAAAAAACAGTATGTTTTTGGACTGTGAGTGTAAAGAAATGCAACATACAGATTCCACATGCCATGTTGGGATCTAACTCATGATCCCAGCGCTGTGAGAAAGCAATGCTAACCACTGTGCCACCGTCATTCACATATTTTTGCATACTTTGCCTTTGCATAAGATATGCAGGGCTGCCAAGAGGAATTCAGGGCCTCGGTACAACAACTTCATGTGGCCCCCCTTATAGTTGAGAATGTAAAAAAATAGTGGGTGTGTTCATACAATTTGGGGGGTGGCTATGCTTCATTGGGCGTGGCTACCAGGTGAGAAGTACTACGCCACCCTCCTACAGAAAAAAACCCTGCATTGTTGTGTATACCATTGAACAGTCGCCAAAAACTGGGATTGGGACACTAGAATCACAACTATTTCCCTTTGCTCCAAACAGCCCCAGCAATAAATTAATAGTATTTACATTTCAGAAATATATCTACTTCCCACAACCATCACTGCCATTAAATAGTTCATAGGCACATTTTATAGAGACCTCATTCTCCCCAAACTCACCCCCACATTCAATAGCCCCCAAACCACCCCATCTTAAATTAATAGTCCCCACTATTAAATTGCCCCACCATCACCCCACAAACAAAATTGCACCCATTAATTGGCCACCACATAACTCACACTACATTGCCACAAGCCCCCTGTGCCATCACCCACACACACTACCACAAGCCCGCTGTGCCATCACACACACATTACTGTGCCCTTCATCACCATGTTGTGCCCCCTTATGATAACACTGCACCCTCCATGCTGCTTTCCCCCCTTCACCTGGCCCCCCTTCATCACACTGTGCTATACTGCTCCCCCCTCTCCTTCATCACTGTGCCATCCTGCCCCCCACTCCGTTATCACTGTGCCACCCTGCACCCCAACTCCTTCATCACTGTGCCTCTCCACCCCCCTTTTTCCTCATACTGTGCCTTTCTCCCCCCTTTTTTTCCTCACACTGAGCCTTTCTCCTCCCCTTTTTTCCTCACACTGAGCCTTTCTCCCCCCTTTTTCCTCATACTGTGCCTTTCTCCCCCCCCTTTTTCCTCATACTGTGCCTTTCTCCTCCCCTTTTTTCCTCACACTGAGCCTTTCTCCCCCCTTTTTCCTCATACTGTGCCTTTCTCCCCCCTTTTTTTCCTCACACTGAGCCTTTCTCCCCCCCTTTTTTCCTCACACTGAGCCTTTCTCCCCCCTTTTTCCTCATACTGTGCCTTTCTCCCCCCCTTTTTTCCTCACACTGAGCCTTTCTCCCCCCCTTTTTTCCTCACACTGAGCCTTTCTCCTCCCCTTTTTTCCTCACACTGAGCCTTTCTCCCCCCTTTTTCCTCATACTGTGCCTTTCTCCCCCCTTTTTTTCCTCACACTGAGCCTTTCTCCCCCCCTTTTTTTCCTCACACTGAGCCTTTCTCCCCCCTTTTTCCTCATACTGTGCCTTTCTCCCCCCTTTTTTTCCTCACACTGAGCCTTTCTCCCCCCCTTTTTTCCTCACACTGAGCCTTTCTCCCCCCTTTTTCCTCATACTGTGCCTTTCTCCTCCCCTTTTTTCCTCACACTGAGCCTTTCTCCCCCCTTTTTCCTCATACTGTGCCTTTCTCCCCCCCTTTTTTCCTCACACTGAGCCTTTCTCCCCCCCTTTTTTCCTCACACTGAGCCTTTCTCCTCCCCTTTTTTCCTCACACTGAGCCTTTCTCCCCCCTTTTTCCTCATACTGTGCCTTTCTCCCCCCTTTTTTTCCTCACACTGAGCCTTTCTCCCCCCCCCTTTTTTCCTCACACTGAGCCTTTCTCCCCCCTTTTTCCTCATACTGTGCCTTTCTCCCCCCTTTTTTTCCTCACACTGAGCCTTTCTCCCCCCCTTTTTCCTCATACTGTGCCTTTCTCCCCCCCTTTTTCCTCACACTGAGCCTTTCTCCCCCCCTTTTTCCTCCATACTGTGCCTCCCCTCCCCTTTTTCCTCACACATGGCCTGATTCATTAAGGAACTTATATTAAGAAACTTCTTATTTCAGTCTCCTGGACAAAACCATGTTACAATGCAAGGCGTGAAAATTAGTTTTCTGTTTTGCACATAAGTTAAATACTGACTGTTTTTCATGTAGCACATGGTTTTGTAAAGGAGACTTAAATAAGAAACTTCTTAATTTAAGTTCCTTAATGAATCAGGCCCACTGTGCTATACTGCTCCCCCCTCTCCTTCATCACTGTGCCATCCTGTCCCCCACTCCGTCATCACTGTGCCACCCTGCACCCCAACTCCTTCATCACTGTGCCATCCTGCCCCCCCTCTCTTTCATCACTGTGCCTCTCCCCCCCCCTTTTTCCTCATACTGTGCCTTTCTCCCCCACTTTTTCCTCATACTGTGCCTTTCTCCCCCCCTTTTTCCTCCATACTGTGCCTCCCCTCCCCTTTTTCCTCACACATGGCCTGATTCATTAAGGAACTTATATTAAGAAACTTCTTATTTCAGTCTCCTGGACAAAACCATGTTACAATGCAAGGCGTGAAAATTAGTTTTCTGTTTTGCACATAAGTTAAATACTGACTGTTTTTCATGTAGCACATGGTTTTGTAAAGGAGACTTAAATAAGAAACTTCTTAATTTAAGTTCCTTAATGAATCAGGCCCACTGTGCTTTTCTGTTTTCCTCCCTTTGCTTCCGTTCTTTTACTTACCTTTGTATTAGCTTCTTTCATCTCTTTTCTTTTTTTCTGTCTTCTCTCTTCTTGCTTCTGTCTGGGTCCTCCCTGCACCGCTCCTCTCTGAATGTCGGGCGTGACTTGATGACGTCATGTCCGACATTCAGTGTGAACGGAGCAGGTAGGAGGGAAGAGGGACGCCTGCGCAGCGTTCGCGTGAGTATATGTATTTTTCTTATTTTTTTTTTAACTACCCTGCTTCCCTGACCAACGATGGGGCGGAGCCCCCCTCCCCCAAAAAAAATGTCGAAAAGAAAAAAAAAATAGGTTTAAATAATACAAATAAAATAATAATAATAAAAAAAATGTGGGCAGTGAGTACCCCCTCCCCTCTCGGCGGCCCTGAAGATATGCAGTGTTTATATGCCAGTGGGTAAGAGCCCCAAGAGTTACAATGTTCACATGATGAGGCAGAACTTAACTTTATTCAGTAGAACTTGGCGGAGGCTATTCATATATATCACTGACAGTGGGCAGTGCATACAGGGCCATTTAACTGTGTTGGCACTGAGTTGACTGCATGTAAAGCACAATGAATGATCTCAGGATGCTTTACTGTTGGCATGACACAGGACTGATGGTAGCGCTCACCTTTCCTTCTCCGGACAAGCATTTTTCCAGATGCCCCGAACATTCTAAAAGGGGATGCATCAGAGAAAATGACTTCACCCCAGTCCTTAGCAGTTTAATCCCTGTATATTTTGCAGAATATCAGTCTTTCCCTGATGTTTTTCCTGGAGAAAAGTGGCTTCTTTGCTGGCCTCATTGACACCAGGCCATCCTCCAAAAGTCTTTGCCTCACTGTGTGTGCAGATGCACTCCCACTTGCCTGCTGCCATTCCTGAGCAAGCTCTGCACTGGTGGTGCCCCAATCCCGCAGCTGAATCAACTTTAGGAGATGGTCCTGGCATTCACTGGATGTTCTTGGTCACCCTAAATCCTTCACAACTATTGCACCTCTCTCCTTGAAGTTCTTGATGATCCGATAAATGGTTGATTTAGCTGCAATCTTGCTAGCAGCAATATCCTTGCTTTTGAAGCCCTTTTTGTGCAAAGCAATGATGACTGCTCATGTTTCCTTGCAGATAACCATGGTTAACAGAGGAAGAACAATTATTTAAAGCACCACCCTCCTTTTGAAGCTTCCAGTCTGTTATTCTAACTCAATCAGCATGACAAGAGTGATCTCCAGTCTTGTCCTCGTTAACACTTTCACCTGTGTTAACGAGAGAATAACTGACCTAATGTCAGCTGGTCCTTTTGTGGCAGGGCTGAAATGCAGTGGAAATGTGTTTTTTTAGATAAAGTTCATTGTCCTATAGATTGTAAGCTTGTGAGCAGGGTTCTCTTACCTCTCTGTCTGTATGTATTACCCAGTATTGTCTTATTAATGTAAGTGCTACGGAATTTGCTGGCGCTATATAAATTAATGTTGATGATTGTCATGGCAAAGAAGGACTTTGAAGTTAATTGCAATTCATCTGATCACTCTTCATGACATTCTGGAGTATATGCAAATTGCCATCATAAAAACTGAGGCAGCAGACTGTGAAAAATAATATTTGTGTCATTCTCAAAACGTTTGGCCATAACTGTATGTAATGATTATGTAGTATATCTAATGACTGATTGTTATTTTCTGTTGAATTCAAAGTTGTATACTATTTAGCCACTTAAGCAGAGGTGAGAGATTCTCTGAGGTGCCAACATATATCTTAGTGATAGATACATTTACTTTGAAAGCTCGGTGTTATTTTGGGAATCAATTTGACATAATTTAAATTGTAATACCTAAGGTGGGGTGTGAAGAGCCTATAAGAAGAGTTAAAAACCTTCTGCTTTAGACATTACATTGTGCATTTTCATAAGGGGGTCTATCAAGACTGAAATGTTCCATTTTTCTCCATTGTGTTCCCTCTTTCTCCATTGTGTTCCCTCACACATGCCAAGTCTTAACTAGTAAGTATTGACTCTGGTTTTATTTCCAATTTTATTCCTGAAACTTATTTGTGCAACTTATTGTATGTCTTGTTGTTAACCTTTTTGTAACTAAGCCTTGGAAATATTTTTCAGATTAAATACATATAATCTAGTGTGTTCTCCGTGATTTTTTGTGAACTTACGAAGCCCAGAGAGGCTCATGCTACATGTGTATGTAATTTAAGTGTGAAACATTAATAAGTGGTTTTGGTGAATGTAAGGACGCCATAGTAAAACCTGCATGGAGGCAGAAAAGTTGTATTTATTGCGAAGTGACGCCAGTCATGGCCAGATGTTTAGATTGCTGTATCTGAGACAAGCTGGGCGTTTGTGACACTGTATATTACCATAAAGTATATATGTGTGTAAGGTGTGAAACATTATTTCAAGGCAAAGTTATTTTTAATTAGTGATGTTGCTGCCATAGATAATACTAACCATTTACAATTTTTATATTTCGTACCTGTACTTCACAAACCAATACTAATTACATATATATGTTTGTCTGTGCATTATCCCCTGTGGTTGTCATAGCAACATTTTAGAACACTACAGCATATTTTTTTAAAAATGTGCAGGTGTCCACATTTCCCTTACCAGACCTGGCATTTGGTAGTACGTCATGCTGGCTCCTGCTGCTGCTGCGCTTTTTCTGCTTCTAAGCAGAGGGCATTTGGGACTATTAAGTCCTCATACTTGCAGGCTGTGAAATTCAGAGATGCTCAGACTATTTACACCAGACTCAGAGTGCTGGTCAGTGCCAGAGTATCAGGTCTACCTTCCTCTAGTGTGTGTCTGCAGTTCCAGCCACTCCTGACGGACTTTCTCTGTGGTCCTGGTTCTGACTCTGACCTTGGTATTGGATTCTCTCCTCAGTTTCAATTCTACACCACGTTTGCTGGTTCTTGTTGCAGACTTGTCCTAATCCAGCCATTGGTTCTGATTTAGCACTTCACCGACAGTTCATGTACTAGACCTTGACTTGCCTGACCGGAATGCTCCATATAGACTCAGTGCATCATTATTAGTTACCAGTTCATCACACAAAAAGGACAGGGCAGAGAGCCATCATGCCCTTGTGGGGGATCCATAATGAAAACTGGGGGGTCTGTTAGACTCTGCTCCTCTGTCCTGGCTGTGCCAATGTTGGCTAGTGCACGGAATCCGCCATCTTTTGCCTTGGATTGTGACACTGTGGTCCGATAGTACTAGCCCGATAACTGGATTTATTAGTGACGAGATGAAGGGGAAGCAATAGGCTTCAGTATATCCTCAGAAATAGAACAGGTGGAAAGAGTGTGATTTGTTAAACTGTATGAGACTTCCTCCATTCATATAATTTGAAAGGGGCAGTGAAAAATGGAAATAGTACAGTAATACCTTATTTAGGCTCTACTTATTGGAAGCTGATAAAGACATAGTAAAGTGGAAAATGGCAGTTTATAATATATACATTTATTTATGCAAATTAGCACAAATATGTAAATTTAGAAAAAAAATGTGTGCAGGTTTATATGAAATAATTTCGGAATGACGGACTTTAGACGTTAAACAGAATGCTAGAAAGAGATGTTACTTGAGTGGACAAGTATATTAGAAACCATCTAACATTATTAGAATATTGGCGGAAAGTTACACACTGAAATGAACAGCATGTTTCATAAATAATTAAACCAGTCGTTAACCTGAAATATTCTGTCAATATTAGGTGGTTATTTTATATGATTCCATAGAAGTGAAAAACATATATTCAATCAGTTCTGAATACATTGTTAAGAATTTATTGAGAGAAAATTGGAAATGGAAATACTATAATATACTCACAATATTATGCAAGTATTTTTATTAAGACTGTTGAAAAAAATCAATTTGTTACTGTAAATCAATTAATACTTGAAAAGTAACTATTTTGTGGTTACTTAATGTTGGAAAAAGACACAAGTTAGTGAAAAATATAGAATTCTCGAAAGTTCCTCTTGATATCTATTACTTGTGTGCAGGAATAAGTGGACTACTAAATGTATGTCACTGCATGAATATTTGTAGCAATTATAGTACTTACCAACTAGCTTGTTTAAAAATCATTTTACATGTATTTCAACCTCTGAAAAACACATGTAAAAGGATCTGACACTAGAAACCATTGTTCCTAATGTTGTTATTCCCATTTGCATTTTTACTTACATTTAGTTTTGTTGTATAGTGCAGTGGTTCCCAAACTTTTGCAGTTCGCGGCACCCTTAGAGTCTCCAAATTTTTTCAAGGCACCCCTCCAAAATAATTATTGAGCAGTCCTGTTTTATAAGTAGTTGGGTCAAAAAAATGTAATAAGTATTTAGGTCAGGACAGAAATACTTATTTAGTTGTATGCAAAAATGCCCCCTCTGCATCCAGACACTCTGCCTTCAGGCACTCTGCCCCCTCTGCATCCAGACAGACTGCCCCCTCTGCATCCAGACAGACTGCCCCCTCTGCATCCAGACACACTGCCCCCTCTGTCACGCTGTCCCCCCTCCTCTGCCCTCTCTCATGATGTCCCCCTCCTCTGCCATCTCTCATGATGTCCCCCCTCCTCTGCCCTCTCTCACGATGTCCACCCCTCCTCTGCCCTGCTGTCACCCTCCTTTGCCTCTCTGTCTGCCCGCTGTCTGCCCCGCTGTCACCCTCCTTTGCCCCTCTGCCCGCTGTCTGCCCCACTGTCACCCTCCTTTGCCCCTCTGTCTGCCCCGCTGTCACCCTCCTTTGCCCCTCTGCCCGCTGTCTGCCTCGCTGTCACCCTCCTTTGCCCCTCTGTCTGCCCCGCTGTCACCCTCCTTTGCCCCTCTGTCTGCCCACTGTCTGCCCCGCTGTCTGCCCCGCTGTCACGCTCCCTCTCACTCCTCTACCGCGAGCCAGCTATAGGAAAAAACAAAGAGCACATAAACTTGCCAATCCGCACGGCGCCGGGAACCAGCAGACTCCTCTCTCCCGCAGCTGTCACTGACGTCGATATTCAGTGACAGCTGCGGGAGAGAGGAGTCTGCTGGGTCCCGGCGCCGTGCGGATTGGTAAGTTTATGTGCTCTTTGTTTTTTCCTATAGCTGGCTCGCGGCACCCCAGTGACAGCGCCGCAGCACCCCTGGGAGCCGCAGCGCACACTTTGGGAACCATCGGTATAGTGGCATTGTTTTTTGGAATACTTCATATCCATTCCACCACATTAGAAAGCATAACAAAGACAAATCAAACACTTCTCTGTTTCATATGAATTTTTACTAGAGATTTTGCTAGCATTAAAAACACATTAAAATGACAATGGGTATGTACCCTTGGAGAGTAAAGCCCGACAGTATCTTATATAAAGTCCGACCAGACAGACTTGCCCTTAGCCTCTTAGTTAGAGATACTCTAAAAGCTGTATCCCTTCTGAAGTACAGAAAACTCTAAGGGGGGTATTCAATTGTTAGCAAGTTTGTAATTTCGAGCGAGTTAAGTCTCTTTTTCTTATTTTCGAGCGCGGAAACTTCTCCCATAATTCTAATCTTTTTTTTTTTTTTTTTACCGAAACTGTCTTATCGCGCTCCAACCATTTGTCAATGTTAAAGTATAGGCTGGATGCGAACCCTCAGCGGAAAAAGCTATTCAATTGTTTTTTAACACTGTGGGTGAAACAGGCAAATCTGCTGTTTCATCTCGCACCTCCTTGGTCTGCTCAAATAAAAAAATTTTTTTATTAAGTTAAGAAAAATATACATTAAACTGAGAAAATAGGTGTGAAAGTTCATAAAAATAACCTAAAAACTGAAAAGTACTATTTTTTTTAAAAAATAAGTGTAATAATTGAAAAAAAATTCAAAGTTCCCCCTTTAAAAAAATCCATCAGTGGTGCATGTATTTAAACTTTCTTTTTTTATTATTTAGGGGGGGGGGGGGGGTGGTTGTGCCTGACCTCAGTCAGCTTTCATCAAAATTGTGAAAAGTAGCATGTTATTTATTTATTTTTTAAAACCAAAAGCGTTTGCTCCCCACTCTATACTTAGTCTTAGCCCTAGTGCTGGCAGGCTATTGCTGTGTGTGTTTAAATCTTTGAAAAATTTTGCGTAGGGTTCCCCCTATTTTCATTGGACCAGCACTAGGCAAACCAGCAGGGGTGATAGGCACTATAACAGGGGGGGGGGGGGGGGGGGGGGAAACGCAGTTTGGGTCCCACGGCCATAATGACTAAACACCCACAGACTGTTGAGCGCTGGCCTGGATTCCCTAGAGAGTGTGGTCCGCTGAAAAATGTAAGCGGGCCACCCCCCTAGGGACATCCAGCCCAGTGCTGATAGCACTAGGGCTCTTCCTACTACCCCTGGGCTGTGGGTAGTAGGGTAATAAATGGGGATTTTGTATGAAAAAAACAAAAAAAAAAAAAATTGACTTGTGAAACTACATGTCCCAGCCAGCCATGTTGTCCTAAATAGTGTGGGCATGCTGCTACTTGTCTAACTACAAGCACCAGCGTACCCATGGCACCCAGGGCATGTTTGCACTTGTAGAACCACAAGTGCCAAAATGCTCTTACACCCACGGCTGGCTGTGATCTGTAGTTCCACAAAGCAAAATGTTAAATAAAAGCACAACACCCTCGTTACAACCACAAATCTTTATTAAAAATAATAAAACCCCAAGAAATACAGTAAACACCCTCATGTACACCATAGATTTTAATTAAAAACAAAAAAACCCAAAATACTCACCATGGACGAAATCCTCAGTTTTCTGATGCTTTACCTACACTCACTCAGTTACGCAAAGTCCCAACAAATATTTGTACCTTATAAATGTCCATGCTTGGCCAGTGTTCACGAAATGTTTGTAAATGGCAAAAAATTTACCTACTTTTAAAATCTATCTGCTGTCCGGGGGGGCATTGTTGCTTGCAGTGCTGGGGCCCTTCTTGATTGCATTAATTTTATTTTATTTTTTTATACTAAAATGACTGCCTTAACCACTCCTCATTTCAAACTCGCTTGGACCAATAATAAAGCGCGAGGGGGTGGATGCAGTGTTAACAATTGAATTGAGCGTTTTTTTTAAAAAAACGAGCGCTCGAACAGGAAAAAACGAGCGTGGGTTTTTGTTTTTTTTCGAGCGCAGGATTTTCACCCGTCTCGCTAACAATTGAATAACCCCCTAAAATCAAAATTAAATGAGCTAAAGAGAGTAATGAAACCTGTGAAAGTTGTCTCAGTTATGATACCGACAAGGCAAGCTTAGATTTAATAATAGGCTTCTAATGAAGTTATTTTTTAAGTTGTTTTCCCATGGATGTATGATTAATTGCACAATATTGTTTTTTTTAGATACACAGTATATTCCTGTTTATGTTGTATCTGTTAGTCAAGGTTGTCCAGGATTGGAATGCAGAAGATGTTGCTTTTCCCATTTGGCTATGTATGATATTATTTACAAATATGCATGCCATATACTACACTGTAGTACTGTAATCTTGCTGATTATAGACTATTGCTATAAAAGTTTTATTTACTATACCCGAGACAGAGTTCTTTCACAATACGGAGTCTATGGAATGGAGAATGTATGGACATATAGCATGTTTAGTTCATCAATGTTATTTTTTGTTAGGCTGTATCAAGGAGAGGGCTGACAACTATTGCCCTAGAAGGCAAACATAAGCAAGTTTGCCTAATATGGGTGTGGTTATATAATGTATAAAAATTGTTATGTCAAAGAACTATAATCAAATGCAAAACTGCCCCATCTAGTATTCAATGCAGACTAAAGATCACTATACAATACAGACAGTACAGGGATTTGCAGAATAGTGCAGCAGATGTGGAGCGGCAAGAGAGGTTCAGTCTTATTGTGGTGTTTATGGTGGTTTGAAGCAGGGACAGATGGGATAGATGGGTGAGTGTAATACTAGATAGCAAGAGGTTGCAGTAGTCAAAGCGGGAGATGATGAGAGAATGGATAAGAGTTTTGGTAGCACATTGGGTAAGGGCTGGCAATATTTTGAAGTTGGAATTAATAAGACTGGGAGAGGACAGGATGTGAGGAATAAAGCAGAGTGCAGAGGGAAGTATGACACTAAGGCAGTGAGCTTGGGAGAGAGAGAGGAAACAAGCAAATTATATTTACCGATAAGACCCTTTCTCTAAATACTCAACGGCAGCCTGAACAATGGCTTCATCTTCATAGCTTGGGTAGAGACGAGAAAAAGAAACACCCTTAGATAGCATATAGTGCAGCCCTTCTTCTCACTAGCACTTTCAGAAAACTTCCCAAGCTGTCCCTGAAAAACAACAGGCAACATGGGAGGGATATTAGGCAGCCATGGAGAATTTTGGTGAAAAGGAATTATTTGTAAATATAATTTGGTTGTTTCCTCTTCAATCCTCCATAGCAGCTTACCCAATGGGATGTACCAAAGCGATGTGTGACAGAGAAGGGCGGGCTCAAACAACATTCGTTCCACTTGTATGTC
Source organism: Mixophyes fleayi (assembly GCF_038048845.1). Classification (NCBI taxonomy): domain Eukaryota; kingdom Metazoa; phylum Chordata; class Amphibia; order Anura; family Limnodynastidae; genus Mixophyes; species Mixophyes fleayi. Next base: position 55,093,729 of record NC_134403.1, on the reverse strand, counting down.
TGTATAATAACCTCTCTAATCCATCTTGCAAGGATCTGTTTGGTTGGGGCTTATCTTTGACGAATGACAAAGAGTTGATCTGTCGTTCTTACTTCTTTTGTTCTAGACAGATAGACAGATTGCTCTGACTGATGAGAGCAGGACAGTGTAGTTTTACGAGAGAGTAGTGGTTTAAGTGAATATATGAAGTGGATCGGGTGTTGCTGTGTGCCTGTGGATTTGGGTGCGGGTAGATGTATGGTGAGACTGAAGGAAAGGAGGTTATAGTCGGAGAGAGGGAAGGACGAGCTGAAGAAAATAGAGACTGCGCAGAAGTGGGAGAAGAAAAGGTGGAAGCAGCGTCCATCACAGTGAGTGGGAGTTGAAGTTCACTGGGAGAGACCAAAGGATAAAGTAAGTGTGGCAGCAGAGACTTTGGGATTGGTAATGATAATGTGGAAATCACCTTGTATGACACTAGGCAGCCTGGAGAATAGGAAATAAGGGAGCCATGCAGCAAAGTCATCCTCCAAATCTACTGATCTATATACGATTTTGTGACCAATGCACACTACTGACTACTTTCAACAGATACAATACAGAGAACATTTAGTGACCTAAATACAATATAGATACAAGTTTTACCCTTATTATTGACCAGGTCAGATGCAATGAAAAAAAAAATAAAAAAAAAATACAATATAGAGAGCATCTTCATAAACAATATACATTTTATTTTATTTATCCTTTATACAGATATATATATATATATATATATATATATATATATATACACACACACACACACACACACACACACACACACACACACCGCCACCATAGCATTTTCCACAAAATATTGAATTATTTACATCAATCCCTGCACCCATTACAGCTTACAGTCTCAACTCCCTACCAAGCACATACACGAATGATGTTTTATTGGGGGAACTATGGGAGAAACTTGCAGCACCCTGAGAAAACCCATGCAAGCACTAGGGGGAACATACAAACTTCAAACAGTGTCATTGTTGGAATCGAACCCATGACCCAAACACTGTGAAGCAGCAATGCTAACCACTGCGCATCCATTACTGAGAACTTTCTGGTGATCTCTATACAAGACAGTGCATTCAATGGCAGTATGGTGGCTAAGTGGTTAGCACTTCTGCCTTACAGCACTGGGGTCACGAGTTCAATTCCCGACCGTGGCCTTATCTGTGAGGAGTTTGTATGTTCTCCCCGTGTTTGCGTGGGTTTCCTCCGGGTGCTCCGGTTTCCTCCCATGCTCCAAAAAGATACTAGTAGGTTAATTGGCTGCTAATAAAAATAGACCCTAGTCTGTGTGACTGTCTGTGTGTTAGGGAATTTAGACAGGGACTGATGTGAGTTCTCTGTACAACACTGCGGAATTAGTGGCTCTATATAAATAAATGGTGATTATGATTCAAGTGACCTTTATAAAATGCAGAACATTCTAGTGACCTCTATACAATAGAGAACATTCTGATGATCTTTATACAACACAGAATACTCTAGTGACTGCTCTACAGTACAGAGAACATTCTAGTGGACTGGTATACAATACAGAGAGTATTCTGTGGATATCCATAAAAACAGAGAAGATGTTAGTGACCTCTATACAATCCTATACACAATACAGAGATCATTCTAGTGATCAGTATATAATATTGTGCTGTGTATTTCACTGCTGTCCTTGTGAACAACACATACAACATGGCATAGAGAGACCAATTGATCTCTAACTCTGTTTTACCCACAAAAACATCTCTTCAGGAAAGCAGATAGTAAGGAGTGGCCACTATTTGTGACATCTTGACTGTGAGATGTCGAATACTTTATCCCACAACAAAGCAACTAGCCTGAATCCCTTACATAACTATAGTTATAACCTGACAGTCAATAAAAATGGTAAACATTGGGATATTAATTGAAAATATGCCGATTTCTGTACAATGAATAATTAATGAGCACAGATAGCAAGTTACTCTCTGGCAACAAGCCCTATGAAGAATAAAACAGCATCTCTGCATGAGACCATGTCATACTCTGAACCCCACCAGCTAAAACATTTAATCTTACTGTCGTCATTTAAAAGGCCTTTTCCAGAAGTCCACTCTCCGAAATAGGAGAGCTTATTTGATTTTAGGATAAATTGAACTTGACAGATAATGTACTTCATAAAGAAATATAAAGGAGACATAGGCATTCAAACTAGTTACATCATTGTAACGGTTACTTAGTAACAGGACATTGGCATATATAAGTTCTAGAAGTTCAGTATTCCTGACACTGTGACTATTACCTTGTTGCAGCAACAATGATCCCAATGCTTGTTCTCTATTCTCAGGTGTGGGGTTGCTTCTCAGCCAAGGGAGTGGGCTCACTCACAATTTTACCTAAGAACACAGCCATGAATAAAGAATGGAACCAAAACATCCCGCAAGAGCAATTTCTCCCAACCATCCAAGAACAGTTTGGTGATGAACAATGTCTTTACCAGTATGATGGAGCACCTTGCCATAAGGCAAAAGTGATAACTAAGTGGCTCGGGATCAGAACATCAAAATTTTTGATCTATGGCCAGGAAACTCCCCAGACCTTAATCCCATTGAGGACTTGTGGTCAATCTTCAAGAGGCAGGTGGACAAACAAAAACCCACAAATTGTGACAAACTCCAAGCATTGATTAGGCAAGAATGGGCGGCAATCAGTCAGTATGTGGCCCAGAAGTTGATTGACAGCATGTCAGGGCGAATTGCAGAGGTCTTCAAAAAGAAGGGTCAACACTGCAAATACTGACTTTTTGCATAAACTTAATGTAATTGTCAATAAAAGCCTTTGACACTTATGAAGTGCTTGTAATTTTACTTCAGTAAACCATAGCAACATCTGACAAAAAGGTCTAAAAACACTGAAGCAGCAAACTTTGTGAAAACCAATACCTGTGTCATTCTCAAAACTTTTGGCCATAACTGTATTAGAGAAATAGCTGCCAGTTGAATCTCCCAGGGTGCCCAACTTAGGTCACTGAAAATGTAGTTTGGGGTATCATTTGCCCAGTGTGAAATGACATTTATCAACTTTGCATTGACAAAGTGTACCCCAGTTTTCCATTGTTTGATAAGACTGTACAATGAACTCTGCGTGTTGTGCAACAATGGGGCAAATTGAAAGTGTTGTGTAATTGTTACTGCTAAAGGTGTAGTCTACTCTTCATCTCATCGCCATTATTGTGTATCACCATTAGTCCTACATTACCCACAAGAGATACCTCACCTAAAACTGTTATCTGCGGATGTGGCTGTCTCATTATGCCAGAGTTACATGAGCATGCTCTTACTGTACTCAGTCTATACTTGCCTGCCCCTGTTCCACCTCTCCAGACGTAAGGGGCTATATGTCTACAATATGCTGTACCGAAACACGTATATTATGCCACACAAATTGGCGTATGTTGAACTCTAAATGAGCCCACTGGTGTCCACAAAAAAAAAATATTCAGTGTATTATGACATGATTTCTCTTGTTTCTGGTGTCGTCTAATTATTAAATCATAGCGTTAATTAAATTCACAAAACTTTATTCTCACAGAATTTTCATGTAATTCCTCTCTTTGGGATTACAACCTGTAAGAAAATGATTGCATTATGTTGCCCAAATTTCCTAGGACATAAATAAATCATATATATTCAATATTCCTGTAGATGGGGAATTAGCAAAATAAGTTTGGGCTTTGTTTCTTCAGTTGCCAGTTTCCTGGGTGAAAGAGCAATGAACAGAATAGTTTTCCTTTCATAATACCCAGGGGGTTCCTGTTCTGCTAGATTAGTATCAATAAAAAAAAATTCTAAAAAGCATTTCTTAATGAATTAAAGTTTTTAGTTTGTGTTTTAATAAATTTAATCTGTTTTGTAAATAAAATATATTTTTCCACACACAAACACAATGGGGTCCGAGAGAAACACATATGACAGAAGGAGTAAGAGAGAGATACATACACAAAACTGGAGAAAGAAACAGTAAGGGAAATATGGATAGAGATATAAGACCGAAGGCAAGAAACAAAGATGAGACACAAACCTAAGTGGGGAGGAAAGAGTCAGCTGTGGGCTAGGGAAAAGTGAAAGTGAAGGACTCACCTGAGTAGATGTGGGGGTGGGACCCGTGTTGTTTAAACTAACTGTCCGCGTGCTGCCTTCTTTATGACAGTAAAAATAACGTTATAATATGGTGCGCCAATAGAACAGACCATGTGAAAAATAGTTACAGGTGGCGGATGTTGTTCTAATCAAGAATGTTTATTACAATATATTATATCACTCCAACTTCAAATAGAATATTATGTTTAAAAATGCAATAGTATATATAAAATCCAAAACTAGGATATAAATACAGATCAACAAAACTGACATACAGTGCAGAGAAATGATCCTTGCAAATTTCTCATTTATTTTTTATAGATCAAAAAGACAGAGTGTGTGGCCAGTACACTCTGTGTAAATTTTAAATCCTAGGCATATAGTAAAGATTCAGAGTTTGAAATATTCAGTTAATTGAACAGCGGTGTAAAAACTGTTGTATTCATAATCTCACCCAAAAGCAGCTGGCACCTAGTTACAGTGCTGGTTGCACATCCATAAAACACAGGTTCCAAAATAACCACTCAGATGTTGTGTGGACACCATGTGACCTTTATCTTCACGATCTAAATGAGATATATTGAGTGTTCTGGTTGGTGTGGGAGGAGTCCCCTCCCCTTTGAAGCTTTCACAGCATACAGACAGATGCCGATTAGGAGTGTTGTTTGTTCATAAGGGTGGAATTGATGTAGAAAAAATGCTTGTAAGATTAAATTCAGTATGTCCAGTAGTAAATAGATAATGATGCTTTGCTTATCCAAATGTATGCTTTTATCAGTAGAAGTATGTATGTATATATTCTGATGCGTTTCGTCCGCTGAAAGAGCAAACTTTTTCAAAGATCTTTATGGCAGTGCATGGTGCGGAGGAAAGGATGTCCCTTTTAGAAAGCAGGGCCATCAGAACCATAGTAATAGGCTACACGGCTCCTCCGCCTTCTTCTGGCAGCTTCATGGCGTCACTGGGGTTGCCGGCTGCAGTAAAACCTCCGGTGATTTGAATTACTGGCCTCTGCATTCTGGAAGTGATGGGGAGATGGGTGCATAGGGGGGTTTCCAGGCGACTGGAATCCCCCCCCACCCCTCCCAGGTGCGAACCTGATATCAACTACCAAGAATATTCAGCTAAACATGAGTAGGTGAAAAAATTCTAGGTAGATGAATAACATAGGGGTCTACTTTTATATCTTGATCCTGTTTCTTGTCTTTTGGTTCTGTACAGGGTTTATGAAAAAAATAAACATCACAAATTAAAAAAGCGGGGACATATAATGTCATCAGAACTCATCTAAACAATATATGTTTGGGACCCACCTAAACAAGAGTCTTTGGACTGTAAGCTCTTTCACCAGAGTCACCTTTACCTTCAGGTACATGTCAACAGAGATTGACTGTCAGTCTCATCATAACCAGTCAGATAATAAGTCCACAAAGTAGGATATCATAGTCTGTATAAGACATTCGCCATACTGGGAAATGCATGTTTGTGAGTTCACTGGTGCAAAGAGCACCGGCAATGGACTGCCAAGCAGTGGAGGAAAGCGATATGGACAGATGAATCATCCTTCATCATGTTCTGGACAAATAGACCGGTGCACATATGCTGCCAAATTAAAGAACTACAGCCATTAATGCCTGTATGCAACAGTGGTCAGTTCTGGTGGTTTCATGATGTTTTAGGGGGCATTTTCCGGGCATGGTTTAGGTGCAGAAGGCAAGGTCAATGCTAGTCATTACTTAATGGCACTGAGTAATCATCTCATCCACCCCCATGTTGCAGGGTTTATTACCTGATGGGAGTGGTGTTTTACAGGATTTACCATGTGATCTCCCAATGGTATAATGAGTATGACACAAAAGTTATCCATATGTCATGATATTCTCAGTCACTGTCTCTGAACCCAATTAAGCATTTATGGTATGTTCTGTAATGATGCCATAGACAGTGCTTTTCCCCACCATCAGCTGAGTGTGAATTTCACTGTGCAGCACTCTAATAAGCTACTTTAGTTTGGATAACTGCCTGGATGTCTGTAGTTGTATATTTCTCATTGTAGAATCAGAATGTTAAGAAAATTCAGACCGTATAGAATTCACTGGTAATCAAACAGCGAAATAACAAAGTGATCAGAAAGTTATTCTTGATTGAACATGGTGGCACAGTGGTCAGCATTGCCACCTGGCAGCACTGGGGTCATGGGTTTGATGCCCACCAGGGCCCTATCTGTGTGGAAGTTGTGTGGGTTTCCTCTGGGGGCTCTGCTTTTCTCCCACACTACAAAGACATGCACGTTAATTGGCTTCTAACAAAATTAACCCTTGTATGCGGTAGGGAATATAGAATGTAAGCTCAACGGGGGCTAAAACTAATATGAATGATTAAATATTCTCTGTAAAGTGCTATGTAATATATATGTGCCATATAAATAGCTGGTGATGAAATTAATAATTAATAATATTAACCAACACATAACTACAATGCAATCATTGGTTTAAAAAAAAATGGGGATACTCATTTCATGAAAAGGTTGATACAAAGTTTTATCCATACTGATAAACAAGTTGTTTCAATAAAGTAGTCTATGGCTCTGTTTCTGCATTGACGTAGCTTTAACAATCGCCTCTGTGCTTGTCCAAGTTAAAACTAGGGTAATAAGGATTTATGTTGTGCGATTAGGTCCATTCTCCAAACTGCAGACATGTGATCAGCTGTTCTGATGTCCTGATGTGTTTACTTATAAATACTGTAACTCACTGTGGCCTAAGAAACAATATATAAATTCCAGCAGTACTGGTAGATTGACAGTCAAATAAAAGGACTAATGTTTCCCTTACATAGCAGATCTACAAATGAATGAAGAGAAATAATCATGCTACAATATGTCCTTTGTTTCAAATCCCTTTGTAGAGGTGAGACAGAAAGGAATTACAGCATTTTGTCCACTACTATAAAAAGTGTCAAGTGTCCCTTGGTGGAGCCAAAGTGTCAAGTGTCCCTTGGTGGAGCCAAATACATTCCTCTACACCTGGCTTTCCTAACCTGTGAGTCCCAGTATTGTTTAAATCAGTTAACAAACACACATTATTAATTCAAAACTCATTATTATTTGCACAAATGCAAATTCAGACCAGTATTTGTTTTTGATTAATTAACTTAGCTAATGTTCAGCACCCATGTTTATCCACATATTTCCTATGTGCAATGATCTAAGATAAATTAGTTGATAGAAGTTGAAAAGAATACCACCTTCAGATATTTAAATGTATCGGATTACACGTCTTCCTGGTATTAGGATTTGTGGTTTGCTTGAACATAATTTATTACAGTCTTATTGGAGAAGGAAAGTGTAAGTGTATGACAGGGTGGGCTCTCCTAGCCCCCATTATAAAACAGCCCCTTACTGAAAGCATTGCAACTCCTCCCAACACCTCTGGCTATTGGGTGTTGGCATGATAAGAGTTTTAAGTATAAAAATAAATAGCATTTTCACATGTGACACTACTGGTCCCAGCAAGCCCTGGCAGCCACAATCTGCTTGGATATGTAGAACTACAAATGCCAGCATACCCATGGCTACCAGTACATACCTTAAATACAAGCGCTCACATGCCCCGGGAGCCAGGACGTTGTTAGCTCTGGTGCTTACATCACTTTTTTATTTACTGTTTAGATAGATATTACAATGCCATTTATTATCCTCAAGTTGATGTGATGACTGGTGCATTATGCCATCTCATGATGATACACTTATCTTGAGTCGCTTTAAAAGTATCTTTGGGTGGATGCATTTACGTGTTTAAAGATCATCATCATCACCATTTATTTATATAGCGCCACTAATTCTGCAGCGCTGTACAGAGAACTCACTCACATCAGTCCCTGCCCCAATGGGGCTTACAGTCTAAATTCCCTAACACACAGACACGGGTAAATTTTTGTTAGCAGCTATTTAACCTACCAGTATGTTTTTGGAGTGTGGGAGGAAACCGGAGCACCCGGAGGAAACCTACGCAAACACGGGGAGAACATACAAACTCCTCACAGATAAGGCCATGGTCGGGAATTGAACTCATGACCCCAGTGCTGTAAGGCAGAAGTGCTAACCACTACGCCACCGTGCTGCCCGTACGTGTAAATTAAAATAAAGACGTAAATGCACCATTTTACATGTGTGTTTTTGGGTGCAAATGTGTCCCAGTCTAAATTATCCTCAGTGTGTTTTTATTACGAACTTGTTTTTTTTGCGCTTTTGGCTATGCATTTATTCAGAGTGTATTTATAATGCTCTGCGGTATGACACAAAGCTGCACCCTGGGCACAGTAGTAACAAGTTTTAGTTTTAATAATGAAATGTGGAACGTGGGTAGTTTGCATAACCAAAACTGCTGGCTTAGAATTTTGTTAATCAAAATAGTTATTCCTTGGAAGTAGAGTGCTATTAAACTAAAAGCATGCTGCAGAATGATCGAAACTATACACATTTCCTATAAGTGAGCATCACACACATTTGCATGAGACGTGGTGTTAGGATTTGTTCTTAACACTTCTTGTTTGCTTGGACATAATTTATTAGAGTCTTAATGCTAATATTTAAATAACACTGTTTTACATAAGTTCTACTTTCATTACAGTGTAGCTTCAGGTAACATTAGAAAATCCTGTATTTTAAGAAAAGTAACTAAAAAGCAGGACGGAAATTAAAGTCTTAATTATTCTTTCATTTTAAATTGAAAAGACATTAGTGGATATTTCCCTGTAGGCCTTTCTCTCCATTACTCTGCATTGTCTGGTTGTTGGAAGTATGCAGGTTTTCAGTCATCAGGAATATGAACAGATATAATTTAACTATTTCAATAAGAGCATTAGCATCAGAATCGCTTCTCAGCCTTTTGGCTAAGATCAAGTGAGTACCTGTCTGAGTAATCTGAGTAAGGGGTTGCCAGTCCCCTTGTAAAGGCCATGGGAAAGCTTGGTCTGATGCCAGAAGGCCGGTAGCTTGAAAGCTTGGGGCACAGTGCCCCTGGGGTAGTGACCCAGGGGTGCCTGAAATCACTTGGGGAGTGGTGACCCTCACTTGAAATTAAGTCACTGAGCACAAATCTTTTTAAGCTACACATCATTCTTTATCCTCCTGGCTTGGCAGGAAGGAATTTTTACAATCTCATCCGGAAGGCTGGTGCTGTCTTGCACGGTCACGTTTTATTTAATGTACTTTATTACTGTTTATCACAGGCACTTATTTTTATGTTTTTTTCAAGGATTTGCGGTGGTGCTGCTGCCCTTATGGGTCCAATGACCAATGGTCTAGGTCAGGTGGTGTGGTCCTAGTGGCTCCCACTTCCCTGAACCCACATTAGAAGATTTGGTGATATGAAGGAAGCTTCTGTAGAACCCTAGGCATAAGTGAACCCGCTAGCCTTGCAGCGATGGGGGCCTGAAAACCCTTGGTCCCCTAAGGGGCCTTCTGGCTTGGCGGTTAGGGATAAAGGGGCCTGAAACCATACCCCTGGGCCCATTTCGGTTTTTACACTTTGTTTCGAGCACTTGGGCGAAGAAAGCATGTTCCAGCCTATCAGTAAAAAATAATATGCCATTGGAATGTCTTATGTATGTGTTATTTAGGCGTGGATTTTTTTTTTTTTTTTTGCTATAGACCAGTTTAAATCTCACGTTCACTACATATTTGTCTTCAGATGACTGCTCTGTGCAGCTGTCCGTAGGGTGCATTTTCCAGAGGAGTTGGCGCAGTGCACACATATTAACTATGGTAATCAGACCACATGGTTATCATCATCAGCAGCTATTTATATAGCGCCACTAATTCTGCAGCGCTGTACAGAGAACTCACATCAGTCCCTGACGCATTGGAGCTTACAGTCTAAATTCCTGATGTTATTAATCATTACCATGTGACCTGTTGTATCTATCCTTTGAAATCCTCTGTCACCGCTGAGGTTACGGAGGTCAGTTCAGCTTCATTTTCTGCTGCATTATATGTAGTACCTCTGTATTATATCTGATACCACTCTGAGCCAAAAAGGTAGCACTATGGTTCTATGAATATTAGAACATACAGCCCTAAGTGTCAAAAATCCCATTCCTATGGATTGGACTAGCTAAATATAGGTTTGGACCTACTTGAATATGTAAATGTCTTGTCATAGCTATTTTTAAAACCTAACATATGTTACAGACATCAGTCTCTCTACAGCTCGGTTTCTATGCTAGAAAAACTGGCAATCAACTCCTTGGTAATAGAGTGACCCATACAGTTTCAGGAAAAAATAGTACTATATATTAATACTCATATATAGGGTATTCAGCAATTCACTTTAAATGAAATGAAATGAGTATGTTGTACTATTATTATTTATGATCTTGCATGTGTTGTAATTTTTGTGATATAATTGTCAGTGTCATAGGAATGATCCCTGACCAGTGATGCACTAATGTTATGACGTGATTTTATGAATGATACATCCTTGGAAGCGGATCCAGTTAAGGTTGGTTCAACCTAGAGATGAGCGCACTCGGATTTCCTGAATCCGAGCCCACCCGAACGTTGCCGATCCGAGTCGGATCCGAGACAGATCCGGGTATTGGCGCCAAATGAAAACTTGAAACCGAGGCTCGGAGTCATAATCCCGCTGTCGGATCTCGCGATACTCGGAACCTATAAATTCCCCGCTAGTCGTCGCCATCTTCACTCGGGCAATGATCAGGGTGTGTTAGGTGGTCCTCTGTCCTGGTAGATCTCGTGCTGTGCTGTTTAGTTCTGTGCTGTGCTGTGCTGTGCTGTGCTGTGTTCTGCAGTATCAGTCCAGTGGTGCTGTGTGCTGTGCTCTGTCAATTTTGAGTTCAGTGGTGCAGCTGGGTCCTGTGCTGTGTCCTGTTCTGTCCAGTGGTCCTGTGTCCTGTGCTCTGTGCTTCTCTAAGGGCATAGTTCTTATTTCCCCAATATTCCCGAGTGTTTAAAAAATGTAAAAAAAATTATGAAAAAAAATACAAAAAACGAATTAATTTTTTTTTTAATTACAACAAAATTTGCAAAACCAATCCTGCAGTATAAGCCCATTGGTACTGCAATATTACAAAGTTCACACATTCAGCAGTATCAGTCCAGTGGTGTTGTGTGCTGTGCTCTGTCAATTTTGAGTTCAGTGGTGCTGCTGGGTCCTGTGCTGTGTCCTGTTCAGTCCAGTGGTGCTGTGTCCTGTGCTCTGTGCTTCTAAGGGCATAGTTATTTCCCCATGTTTAAAAAATTAAAAAAAACTTATAAAAAAAAAATACAAAAAAATAATTAAAAAAAAAATTAATTACAACAAAATTTGCAAAACCAATCCTGCAGTATAAGCCCATTGGTACTGCAATATTACCAAGTTCACTGATTCAGCAGTATAAGTCCAGTGGTACTGGTATTACAAAGTTCACTGATTCAGCAGTATAGGTCCAGTGGTACTGATATATTACAAAAGTTCACTGATTCAGCAGTATAAGTCCAGTGGTACTGCTATTACAAAGTTCACAGATTCAGCAGTATAAGTCCAGTGGTACTGATATTTTACAAAGTTCACTGATTCAGCAGTATAAGTCCAGTGGTACTGCTATTACAAAGTTCACTGATTCAGCAGTATAAATCCAGTGGTACTGCTATTACAAAGTTCACTGATTCAGTAGTATAAGTCCAGTGGTACTGCTATTACAAAGTTCACAGATTCAGCAGTATAAGTCCAGTGGTACTGCTATTACAAAGTTCACTGATTCAGCAGTATAAGTCCAGTGGTACTGCTATTACAAAGTTCACTGATTCAGCAGTATAAGTCCAGTGGTACTCTCCTGTGCCGCATATAATTTTTAAAGGCTTTGCCGAGTGTGTGTGGCTTAGGGGTACGCTCTCTTGTGCTACATATAATGGAAAACCAAAATTTGGAGTATAAAGTAGGGAAAGATCAAGACCCACTTCCTCCTAATGCTGAAGCTGCTGCCACTAGTCATGACATAGACGATGAAATGCCATCAACGTCGTCTGGCAAGCCCGATGCCCAATCTCCTAGTACAGGGCATGTAAAATCCAAAAAGCCCAAGTTCTCAAAAAATAGCAAAAAGAGAAACTTAAAATCATCTGAGGAGAAACGTAAAGTTGGCAATATGCCATTTACGACACGTAGTGGCAAGGAACGGCTTAGGCCCTGGCCCGTGTTCATGACTAGTGGTCCAGCTTCACCCAAGGATCTAAGCCCTCCTCCTCCCCCCTACAAAAAATTTAAGAGAGTTATGCTGTCAGCAACAACAACAAAACAGCAAAGAACTCTGCCTTCTAAACAGATGACATCACAAATCCCCAAGGCGAGTCCAAGGGTGTTGTTGGTTGTGAACCCTGACCTTCCCATCACTGTACGGGAAGAGGTGACTCCATCCAGCATTTGCAGCACGCCCTCTGCATATGCTGGAAGGATCACCCACAGTCCAGTTATAGATTTGGCTAATGAAGGTGTGAATGTTGTACACCGGGAGGAGGATATTGATGTAGCTGGCGCTGAGGATGATGTTGATGATTATGATGCAGACAGATACCAAATTGCCTTTCTCAATTTCTATTTATATTCTAGATTATATAACGGCTGAATAGTTTTCTATTTTACTCCTAGTGGAGAGGGGATCTGATGCAGACAGATACCAAACTGCCTTTGTCCATTTCTTTGTATATTTGAATTTCTAGTTCTACAGTCTATGCAGGCTGCTTTTTTTATATTCAGCTACAAGTGTAGGGCGGGGGGGGCATAGATAGCCACCAAAGTAACGTAGTCCATTTAATTTCACTTTCTAGCTCCACAGTCTGTGCAGCCTGCTTTTTTTTATCTTCAAAGTACTTACAAGCCTTGCAATCTAAATTAACTAGAGGTAGTGACGTGCTAGAACTCCAAAAGGCAGTTTGGAAGCCCCTGTACAAACTGGCTCTATTTTACATGAGTTGTCCCCCCTCCAGTGTGTACTCGGAAAGAGTTTTTAGTGCAGCGGGGAACCTGGTCAGTGAGCGGCGAAGGAGGTTGCTTCCTCACAACGTTGAAAAAATTATGTTTATAAAAATGAATAATCAATTCCTCAATGAAGTACAGCACTGCCCTCCAGATAGTACAGAGGGACCTGTGGTTGTGGAGTCCAGCGGGGACGAATTGATAATGTGTGAGGAGGAGGAAGTACACACTGTAGGGGGAGAGGAATCAGAGGTTGAGGATGAGGACGACATCTTTCCTCAGTAGAGCTTGTTTAGTTTGTACAGGGAGAGATGAATTGTTTTTTTTGGTGTGGGGGCCCAAACAAACCAATCATTTCAGCCACAGTTGTTTGGTAGGCCCTGTCGCTGAAATGATTGGTTTGTTAAAGTGTGCATGTCCTATTTCAACAACATAAGGGTAGGTGGGAGGGCCCAAGGACAATTCCATCTTGCAACTATTTTTTGGGCATTATGTGACCATTCAACAGTCGTTTGCCATGTTCAAAAAGTAAAAGAAAATATCAACAAATTCCAAAAATTTAATCAAAAGTTAAATGCCCTGTCATTATTTAAAACAAGAGGGTTTGACGTGCTAGAATTAGTGTAGTGTTAATATGTTATAAACACTACACTTGGAACTTGGAGGAGGTATTTTGGCCCCGGTATCAAATTTAGTACCGGGGCCACCCCACTACGCAGTCCAGATACTTGTTTGGTGGAATTCTGACCAGTTGAGGGTGTAACTATTTATTATATTGTGGCCCCGGTATCAAATTTAGTACCGGGGCCACCCCACTACGCAGTCCAGAATTTTTTTGGGGGGAATTCAGAGCCGTGGAGGGTTTTTTATTAATTATATTGTGGTGACCACTCCTCTACGCAGTCCAGGTACATTTTTTGGTGCGATTAAGACCAGTTGATGATTTTCTTATTATATATATTGTGGTGACCACTCCTCTACGCAGTCCAGGTACATTATTCGGTGCGATTCAGACCAGTTGATGGTTTTCTTATTATATTGTGGTGACCACTCCTCTACGCAGTCCAGGTACATTTTTTGGTGCGATTCATACCAGTTGATGGTTTTCTTATTATATATATTGTGGTGACCACTCCTCTACGCAGTCCAGATACATTTATTGGTGCGAATCATACAAGTTCAGGGTTTTTAAATTATATTGTGGTGACCACTCCTCTACGCAGTTCAGGTACATTTTTTGGTGCGATTCATACCAGTTGATGGTTTTCTTATTATATATATTGTGGTGACCACTCCTCTACGCAGTCCAGATACATTTATTGGTGCGAATCATACAAGTTCAGGGTTTTTAATTTATATTGTGGTGACCACTCCTCTACGCAGTCCAGGTACATTATTCGGTGCGGTTCAGACCAGTTGATGGTTTTCTTATTATATTGTGGTGACCACTCCTCTACGCAGTCCAGATACATTTATTGGTGCGAATCAGACCAGTTGATGGTTTTCTTATTATATTGTGGTGACCACTCCTCTACGCAGTCCAGGTACATTATTCGGTCCGATTCAGACCAGTTGATGGTTTTCTTATTATATTGTGGGGACCACTCCACTACGCAGTCCAGAAAGATACCTCGTTGCAACGTTTTGGACTAATAACTATATTGTGAGGTGTTCAGAATACACTGTAAATTAGTGGAAATGCTTGTTATTGAATGTTATTGAGGTTAATAATAGCGTAGGAGTGAAAATAAGCCCAAAAACTTGATTTTTGAAGTTTTTATGCTTTTTTCAAAAAAAATCCGAATCCAAAACCTTAAATCCGAACCAAAACCTTTCGGCAGGTGTTTTGCGAAACAAATCCGAACCCAAAACATCACGAAAATCCGAATCCAAAACACAAAACACGAGACACCAAAAGTCGCCGGTGCACATCCCTAGTTCAACCTTATTAGCCCAAATTCATGATTTGTTTTTTAACTTTTAAAGTTATAATTGTGTTTTTATCATTTCCTGCTTTTATTTTGAAAGCGAAAATGTATAAATAATGTATCATGTGTATTTCAAATCCAACTTTCCCCTACAAACTGCAGACCATGGACAAAGAAGCACAGGAAATTGTAGCAGCCTGTGGTTCCTAAAATAATTCATAGGCACCAAGAGGTCCCAATTCCAAAACATTCTTAAAGCCCCTGTGTAACATTGAATCAATCTTTATCATATCAGTCAAACTCATGGCTACTCTGTGTGATGATTTTTAAACATCTGTTTATTGTACAGAAACAATTAAATTCCAAAAGCATACCTTAATATGCTGATAAAAAAATTAACTATACAAATAAAATGTTTACGATTTTTAAGGGATGTGGATAGGGGGTAATGGGGTAGTGGGTAGGGGGATCAATGAAAAGAAACAAAGAAAGAAAAATAGGGAGGGGGAGAGAGGGGGGAGAAAGAGATTAATCAGAATCCCGAAATTCCATTTGGCCTATTGCCAACATTCACACATATGCTGTTATACAACTTGAGGCCAATCATTTTTAATAGAAGGGGATACAAAAAAATAATTATCCCCTGTTGCTAAAGGCAACAGGCTCCAGAACTGAAAAAGGAAGGTGGTCTCCATAGTCACATTGTTACCCTAGAGCTGTTTTCTGGTTGTATACAGTAATTATTTGAAAGCCACAAATGTACATACAACCTGTTCAGTCTGTCAATATTTTGCCAATAGTTTTCTGTGCTATAGTTCTAATTGGAAAAAGGTATTAATTAATCCCATTCTTTTAGTTTTAATTGTATATCTCAAACCAGGCTAAATTAATTCCAGTGAAAAGTTAAAGACAAAACAAACCCTCTGCATTTGACTCTCACGTATTTTGAGTTTGACTGCACCCTAAGATCTTTCTTTCTCAAAGCTGACACCTGCTCTGCCATACCACTGGACTACACTCATTCTTTACTGCCCCCCTTGATTCTTCCCAGAACCTCTATCGTTCATCTCTCGTTCCCGACTCTCAAACTCCATATACCCATTCAGAAGGTGGTGTTTTGGTATGTGTTATTAGTGGTGATCCTGACTCCTATTTTGTATCAGGGGTTATGGGGTCATTAGTTACACCACTGACGAGCATATACGCTCTGTTTTTATTAAAGTAAAGTGTAGAAAGATTTTATACTATCACAGTAAAAACAAAGTTATACTAAGAACACAGAACTCAAGCTTGATTCTAAAACAATAATTCTACCAACTGTACTATTGTGCTATACTGTATTACATGTTCCTATATAGCCATCAGTATAATTAAAGTTTAACAGAGCCTTGCATTACAACCTCCTATATGTAGGTGCTAATAACTTTGAAATAGTAAAATCTGCATGAAAATCACCATGTGGAGAAATACTGGGAGTGTGGATTCATGTGTGATTTATGTGAGATATAGAAGGGAGAACTCAGGTATCCTAGTCAAAGGGATCATCCGTTCCTTCTATGTGACATATTATTATTATTATTAATTTTTATTTATAAGGCGCCACTCAGTGTCCGTAGCGCCGTACAGGGACAAACAAGTACAATACAAGGTGGGACGGCACGGTACAGTAAACAGTAAGCACAGTAACTCAGTAAGCTCAAAGCACAGCAAGAGAGAGGGGGGAGGGAAGACCGGAGCCCAAGAAGAAGGGCGCGGATGAAGGGGAGACCCCCAGAGAGGTGGGGGGAAAGGTAGCTGGAGAGCAGAGTTAAAGGTGCAGGAAACAGGAGGAGAGATGGCCCTGCTCAAGGGAGTGTACATATATCCTGTGTTATGCCAGAGGAGGAGCCTGGCAACTCAGGTGAGGGTTACTGAAAGTAAATGGCTTTAGAAATATCTGCAGTTCAGATAGTCACAAGCCCCCATCCACCAACATGATGTTTTTCCCACCATCCCACTATGAGTGGAAGGAAAGTGGTTATGATGCAAAGCATAATGTATTCACCTGACACCCATCGTTTTCATTTACTGTGTTTGGTCAGCATCCCACCTGCCTCCTTTTGTCACACCTCTGGTGTTTGACATAGTGTCAGGCAGGACACACTATCACAACACAACCATGCAAACTGGTGTTACACAAGGTCAAACATCACATATCTCTCCTACAGCCTACAGGTGTCTTATCCATGTTACTTGTCTTCTTGAAGACTCTCCAAGACCTGCTGTGTCCGTTGTCTATTCCCCTCATGTCTATCTCCCATATTTACTGATTGACCAATTCATGTATGTCTCCCTGTGTTTCCTGTGTATCCCAATTATGTAATTTCCTCCTTGACTCAAGCTGAATCCCATCTTTAGAGAGAACACAGAAAGAGACAGCTGGGCTAAACAAATGTTTTACTCCTATAAAATAGAATATTTATGCCGTCGATGGGTCTTTCAAACAAATTGTCTCATTCTTTTAGAAGCAAGGGATTTGTATAATTGAAGACTGACCATGAAGCTATGTAAAGCACATTATAAAAATTTATGAGCTTTGCAAAATGCAAAGTACCATTATAGTAAAGAACATGGTATTTACCAAAATGCTGTCTAGCACAGATGAGGAACAGAGTGGAGGAAAATTATGAGTAATTTGTCAGTGTGACAACTGGAATAAGTTAAATTATTGAATGTAAATCTGATTTTTTTATAAGAATGGATGTTTATCTAACACTGCCGTAATAATGCATCTGTTAAAATTGCACAAGGTTGCAATGTCCAAGCGCTAACATGACACCTGTTATGTCACATTGCCTTCAGTATAAAGGCTCTTCATGGAATCACGCTGTATTGTGTTGCCGTGGTTTTGCAAAGCATATAGTTTCTATCAAATTGCTTAACATGCAGTAGCCTTAGACAAGCACCAGATGTCATATTGAGTAAATCCATGTGCACATGCGCCAGGAACACGGTTCATGAATAAATAAGTCAATAAAAATAAACAGCAGAGTAGCACCACTGTAAAACCTGAAACTGCACCAGCCCGTTATAGCCTCCATTTGGGTGGCTGGTGGGCCAAAAAAAATAAACAGCTTCTCCAAGGGGCTTCAAGCCTGGGGTTCTCCTGGCACCAATTTGCTGTTAGGTACCAGGGTAATACTGTAGGTAAAGCCAGGACCCTGGATTTACAACTCTGCCCCTCCAGAGATACCAATCAGGGCTGCCAAGAAGAATTCAGGGCCCGGGTACAACAAATTCATGGGGCCCCCCTCATAGTGAAGTAAGCCCCAAAATTTTTTTGCGCCGCCTTACGGCGCCGCAAAAAAGATTAGGTATATGGTCATATATTCAGGGGCGTGGCTAGCCAAACGGCAGTGCAAAAATTTTGGGAGGTGCGGTCATGCATTTGGGGGCGTGGCAAACGTGCCATTGGGGCGTGGCTAACATAAAAACCACTAGGCTCTCAATTCGCCGGAGCGTCACATATGTTTAAGCACTCCTGACTTTCAGGACATCTACCACCACAGGGTAGTATACAAACAATGCAGTGTGTACACAAACAGTTCAGTCTTGGCCTACACCTTACATTGGACACAACATTCACCAAAAATTGGTATTGTCCCTACTAGAATCACAACATTTCACACACTGTGCTGCTCTCTCCTACCTGTTCTTCTCACTTTCTCCACCTGTGGCTGCTGCTTTCTTTAGTTGTGGCTTGTCCGGATCCAGAAATGTTGAAGGACCTATTTTGAAAAAAAAATGGCTACATTTAGAAAATTACAGCCAGCCCCAGCGTTAAATCAATAGCACCCACGATTAATAATTAGGCCTTCCTCCAGCTCCAATATTACAATAATGTGCCCCTTCATCATCGCCATGCCTTATGATCACACTGTGCCCTCCATGCTGTTTTTGCCCCCTTCATCTGGCTCCCCTTCATCAGACTATACTATGCTGCTCCCCCCCTTTTTCAATCCCACTGTGCCATGCCTCCCCCCCCCCCTTTGTAACCCCACTGTGTCATGCTGCCCACCATTTTTTAACCCCACTGTGCCATGCTGACCCCTGTTTATTAACCCCACTGTGCCATACTGCCCCGTTTTTTAACCCATCTGTGCCCCTCTCATTTTTTCACCCCCTCTGTCATGCTGCTTTCCCATTTTTTAACCCCTCTGTGCTCCCCCCTCAATTTTTAACCCCTCTGACATGCTGCTTTCCCATTTTTTAACCCATCTGTGCCCCTCTCATTTTTTAACCCCTCTGACATGCTGCTTTCCCGTTTTTTAACCCCTCTGTGCTCCCCCCTCAATTTTTAACCCCTCTGACATGCTGCTTTCCCATTTTTTAACCCCTCTGTGCCCCCACTCATTTTTTAACCCCTCTGACATGCTGCTTTCCCATTTTTTAACCCCTCTGTGCTCCCCCTCATTTTTTAACCCCTCTGACATGCTGCTTCCCCGTTTTTAACCCCTTTGACATGCTGCTTTCCCGTTTTTTAACCCCTCTGTGCTCCCCCTAATTTTTTAACCCCTCTGACATGCTGCTTCCCCGTTTTTTAACCCCTCTGTGCCCCCCCTTATTTTTTAACCCCTCTGTCATGCTGCCCCCCCGTTTTTTAACCCCTTTGTGCCCCCTCATTTTTTAACCCCTCTGTCATGCTGCCCCCCCGTTTTTTAACCCCTTTGTGCTCCCCCTCATTTTTTAACCCCTCTGTCATGCTGCCCCCCCCCCCCGTTTTTTAACCCCTCTGTGCCCCCCTCGTTTTCCTCCCTTCACTTACCTTTTCTCCTCTCTTGGTCTTCTCTGCTGCTCTGTGCTCCATTGCTCCAGACTGACTGAATGCTGGGCATGACATGATGACATCACACCCAGCATTCAGACAGTCTGAATAGAGCACAGAGCAGCAGAGAGGAGGGATGCCGGCTCCGCGATCAGGTGAGTATGTTTTTTGTTTTTTTTAAACTAGCCTGCTCCCCCCACCAACGACCGAGCCCCCCCCCCCCCGCCAAAAAAAAAAAAAAAAAGGAAAGGAAAAAAACCGTTTTGAAAAAAAAAATTAAAAAATTAAAAAAAATCAGCAGCGCAAGGGCCCGGGCCGGGCCCCCTGACATGCCGGGCCCGGGTAATTAGTACCCGCTCCCCCCCCCCTCTCGGCGGCCCTGATACCAATACCCCTCTCACCATTATACTAACATATAATAATAAAAAAGCCCTAACATAAGGGGTTGAACACCTTTGAAGTACTGTACTGTATGTTATTCCCCAAAATGGATTATAAATGTGCCAGTGGATACCAAGCAGTTAGAGCACACTCATACAGTAGAAAACAGATTTACTGTATAATAAAGTGGTTAGCCAGTTTTTACAGTTGTTTTATATCAATACCAACACCCTTTATTCCAATATCATCAATGTTAATCCTTGTGATAGTGTTTTATTTACTTATTCAGAAGATAATTTACATACCGTACATAGATCCATAGACTGGAAACTCCATTGAAATAAAGGACCTGTATCCTATGCATGTGCCCCGTTGGGTGCCGTATCGTGCATGAAAGTTCTCTGCACTTCCTCGATAACTGACCTTACACCAGTAAACACAATTGCATCTGATTCATGTCCGAACTCAAATGACACTTCCGACTGCCTACGACTTGATGGGCGGAACAGACGCATGATGGGTCAGATGCACGTTGGCAGTGTACAGTAGGGTCGAGCTGAGCTCGAGCACACACATCCGATTCAAGCTTTGGGCATCTCTGAGGCACGTGATTTTTAGCTGTATCATTTGATATCTGCACATATGCATGTCAGAACATGTGCATGCAAGTAAGAGATACGGTAAGCTTACATCATATGTACAGTACGCATTAAGAACATCATGAGTTATGTATTTCATGTAAAAAAAAAATATTTTTATTTTAACTTGTATTTTTACTAATGATTATAGTATTAAGAGCTGTAAATTAATTTTATAAAATATTATTTTTTACATGTGTTCTGATGGGAATTTATATTGCACATATGCATGCGCGTATCCTGCATTCTGATCTGTCTGTCTGCATATGGAAGATAACATATAGCCAAAGAGTACTTTTACCCATATTCAAATGGAAATGGCTCTTGACATCCGCTTGTACTTGAATACAGGCCCACGGGCGTGCAAGTTCTGTGCGATTGTTTTAAACACAAGTTCCGTTCACATTGTGTTTGAAGATGAATCAGGCCCATAGTGTTCATTCATACTGCAGAAGATATTAAAAACAAATATATCAATGATTGGACCGTCAAGATATTTGCAACGCAAAAGAGTGCCATCCTGTACCAGTCATTCAGCAGTGTCTCCAAAGCTTTGGTGTTCACTTGAGCAGAGAGCGTGATACTATGGAAAAGGACTAATAAAAGCCAATGTGATATCCGTAAGAAACCAGACCGTAAGTACTGACTCACTGAACTGGTGAAATGCACCTCTGTAATTAATTAATTATTAATTGTTAATGAATTAATTAACAGTATGATACATTAAGTCATGAGAATGAGGAGCTTTGTGCGACCCAAATAAAGAAATTGCCTAAAAGACAATATGGCATAGAAATCTCTGAATGAGATGCCAACCTGGTTGGACCTTTTATTCCACTAGGCACACAGTGTACAGTAGTGCAATGTAATCATAATCAGTATGAATCATATAAGCACATTTATAAAACATTCACATTTTTAACAATACAGTACCAAATTGTCAATGCTGAACGTATATATTTTTCCGTTATACGGGATGAAGACAAAAAAGTAAAGGCAGGGGAGAGAGAGAGAGCTGCTGCGCATGCGCCCGCGCATGCGGGATGAGGACAAAAAAGTAAAGGCAGGGGAGAGAGAGAGAGAGCTGCTGAGCATGCGCAGTAGCTTTGTTTCGGCAGCGCTGTCCTATACAGCACTTTGACAGCGCCACGGCTGCTGTATAGTACAGTGCCGCTACGGTGGGCACTTAGTTAGCGGAGGGAGGGGTTTCTGGAGACCCAGAAACCCCCCCTGCGTGCGCCACTGAAAGGGTATCTGAGGCTCTGGCTTGGAATGACAGTGGGGAGCAATTCAATGACCTGATATTCACAGATGAAACATCTGTGGCACTGGATATTTACAACTGTTATTAAGGAATAGACTCCATCTCTCAATCAAACTGATACAGCATCCTCTGAAAGTTCTGTTATGTCCTTAACTATCATCAGCAATAAAGATTCTCTGATGTGATCGCTGTGGTTCCAAAGCACAAGGATTTTATTAGCAAAGAATGTCAAGGCAAAGTTTAGTACACATACGCTTGCACTCGTTGGCACCACCACAAGCTTCTATCAGATGGTTTCCAAAGCCAGAGGTAAAAAATGTATACACTGTACAGTTGTAAAAAGCAGTGACATCACAGAGGTACACAGTTACATTATTAAGTCTTCATTCATAGGTCGCAGGGTCTTGATCTCCGAGGAACTCAACGTGGTATTGGTGGATTCCTCTGGTCATTGTTCCTTGAGATTGCCAGGTGTCCTTCTCCATTTCCCGCATCTAGATCTGTATAAACTGTTATTTATTATCCCTGTGAACTTGCTATTTGGTGTATGAAATAGTGATATTATTTAGAGTGCGAATGCATCATAACTAACAAGGGAAACATTCTCATGCAATTGCAAACAGATTGATACAAAACTCAATATAATGTATAAGTTGTAAACATTATTTAGCCTCTTTACCAGTTTATACTTTATATGAAAACAATAGACAAACAAATTAAATTTATTCACATGTTGTTACGATAATAATTAGTTTGCGTATTCATTGCAACTGATTGTAGTGTACAGAAGTTATTAGTTACCACCTTCGTTCAATTATTTAATTCAAAGTTCACATATGCACTACTATCTCTTGAACTGGTCCAGGCTCAATAATGATTTCTGAAGGCACTGTAAACTAATTTGTCAGGGTGAAGGCCAAAATAAAATATTAAACAGATAATTTGGAATGTATGTGATTTCTCCTCAGACAAAAGTGTCAGACCAGGTCAGTCAGGCCAAGTGATTAGGTTAAGTCCAGAACTTCTTTCAGGAAACTCACTTAACATATGCAGATCACAGCCATGCATTCCTCTGATCATACATGCCCATTCCTACTTACATTAGGTACACACTATAAAAAGTTTTGACCAATTTGTTATCACTAACGATTTTACAAACGACTGACCTGTGCTCTTCATCTGGTCCTGTAGTCATTTAGAGAATGACAATACAGTATTCATTCATTCATTCCTGTCACAGTGATTAACCTCCTTTTTATAGCAATCCACAGGTCATTACAAATTTCATTAGCTTCAGTGACTCTGAAATGAAATATTCAGTCTCAGACTAATTATTAGAGCTACAACATCTACATCTACAACACTCTCTGCTTTTATTCACCGGGGCATGTTCATTGCTGCCATTGAATGAAAAGATCGTGACTCTGTAAACTCTATGGAGATCGTGATTGTGAGTGCACACACACTGCAGGATCAGAAGGTGGTTGGAACCAAATGAATAGTTTTAACAGCCAACCAAATGAACCGGCGATTGCTGCTTTTGAACGACTATCGTTTTTCATGTAAGTGTACACACTACCTCAATATCAGGCCGAACAGTCGGTTTACCATTGGTTGGCCCCATAGTTGGCTCAAAAACCTGTAGCATGTACCTAGCCTTAGAGTAGTCTGTCAAATTAAGGTATTGTAAAAACAAAGTAGCCCACTACTTAAGAATCCATTAGGCAAATGCAAAAGATAAAGGCTACCTATGCATGTATATAAGAAATATTAACTTCATGTCATGCCATCATATTTAATATTTTAGCACATCAGTGTGCCTTTCTGTGCTTCAGGCCAAAAACCACACAAGGGGTGTGGATTATAGGTAATAACTGTACAGGAAAACCACAGTAGTCACATATCTTTCAGGATGATATTTGATGTTGTTGTAATTCCATTATATTTGATATGTAAATTTGCGAGAGGATATGACTGGTTTAGTGAAGGGGGAATTATGTCTCTAGGATATGTCTAAGAAAAGTAAAGGAAGGTCAAAACTTTTGGACTATTTTTGGCCAAACTTTAATTGACACTCAGGGACATTTCCTACCCCACATTAGCATATACACTCTCCCTTTGAATGCCCTCCCTGTTAAACTTTCCCAAATACCGTGTGTGGGAGAGATCAGTTTTTTGGCTATTTTGGTTTTTCTGTGTAATTTGCTATATGTTTTTTTAACTTATATCCGAATGCCCTGCACCTTTGTATACTAAATCTAAAATTAAATAAGTTTTGTCCTTGATTCTCTAACTAATCTATTAGCCTTTTATGAAGAATATTGCTTGACTATGTTAACCCTTTGAATGTTGGTATGTGAATTGTTAATCCATTAGACCAAAGAGCCTATTGTGTGCCAATGTGTACATTTGTGTAACAGAGTTTATATGTGTTAACCCTTGTGTTTTTATTTGTTAATCACTTCCTTCGGTCTTCAGTATCTCCTGATCGTTATCCTCCCCTCCTCTCTCATGTATCTGACTGCCATTTCACCATCTCCTCTTGGATGTCCTCACGTATTCTCAAAATCAATATTGCCAAAACTGAACTCATTGCCCTCGATCCTTCTAGATTTTCATCCCACCTTGACCACTCTATCACCGTTAAGACAACAATCTCATCTATTCCCCAACTCCGCTATCTGGGCGTCACCCTCGACTTCTCCATCTCCATTGTCCCCCACATCCAATCCCTTGCCCAATTCTGTCGCTTCTAACTATGCAACATCACGCGCATCCAGCCCTTCCTATCCCAAGATGCCACCAAAACCATTATATATGCATCATCATTTCCCGTCTTGATAACTGTAACCTTCTCCTCCCCAGCTCCCACCTCGCCCCTCCTTCGTTCTATACATAATGCGGCTGCTAGACTTATCTTCTTTTCACCTTGCTCTTCCTCTGCCTCCCCTTTCTGCCTTGCCTTACACTGGCTCCCATTCCCCTACAGAATCCTCTTCAAACTCCTCACCCTTACCTACAAGGCTCTCTCCCACTCCACTGTCCCATACATCTCCAACCTCCTTTCCATTCACACTTTCTCCCATTTCCTGCGATCAGCCAATGACCATCACATTTCCACCCCTCTGATCATCACATCTCTCTCCCAAATGCAAGATTTCTACTAGGCTGCCCCCTTCACTGTTATGACCTCCCTCATTCTATCTGATTCTCCCCTAGTCTGTACACCTTCAAACGGGCACTTAAAACTCACCTGTTCTTCAAAGCCTACCATTCATCCACCTAACCTTCTCTTAAGTTCCTCACCATGCTTGAGTTCCTCACATCTCTCTTCCCTTGTCCCTTTTCATGCTCCTCTTGTGCTACATCCCATCCACTGACTCCCCCTTGTGCCTGCCCTCCCTTTAGAATGTAAGGTCTTACAAGCAGGGCCCTCTTACCTCCTGTCTCTATACCTTTTCTTCTGCTCCAACTTCACTGTACTAGCTATGCTTGGAGCTTTTAGAGTCTTGGTACTACTCGTTTTTTTGTTTGTGTTATTATACCCTGTATGGTCTACTGTTTCTAATCTGTACAGCATCGCGGAAATCTTGTGGCGCCTTATAAATAAAGGATAATAATAATAATAATAATAATAATAATAATTGCTGGTGTGGGCTTTGCTAACCTTTGTGTAACAAAGGGGCATAGTGTGTGCCAATGCGTGCCAGTATATTGTGGTCCTATTGCCCTTATTCAATAGGTGGTTGTAGATCATAGGTGTTTATGGGTGTGAGAGCACTGTTTGGAAGCAATTCAGCAAATCTATAACCTATGTGATAGGTGAGTGAAATGATGGAACCGTGTGTAGCCCCTTACATTAAAATATTCAAAGCCAGGGACGCATACCTAACATATATGTTTACAGAGGTAATTTATTTTCTGCTATGAATATTTGTCTAAAATGTCTTTTAATACTCTGTGGAGTGTAGCGAATGTGACTAATTGCTAAAACAGTCAATTTAAGACACTTCTGTGATGTGAAATAATTGAGATCTATTTTCATTAGATTTTCACTGGGGGATTGACAACTGTTGTTGATTGCATTCATTAGGAGCTAACAATACATTGGGTATCAGGTAATGGTTTGTCTGGAAAGTCTGACAATGTTCATACTAACTATTAATCTTTTGTCTTGCTGTTTCCTTACCTACTGTAGCACTGAAGAGCCCTGTACAGTAAATGTCAATAAAGACACAGCAAAGTGGTCAACAATATAGTCAAAAGACTGTCTAGTACATTGCAAAATGTGTATTGTAGATTGTAAAGAAATGTTGTTTTGTTTATCTTGTTACCATTAATTGGTATTCAACTCACTATTACAGGAGTAATACACTGATTTAACATATAGCGCCAGCAAATTCCGTAGCGCTTTACAATTGGGAACAAACATTAATAATACAATACTGAGTAATACATACAGACAGAGAGGTAAGAGAACCCTGCTCGCAAGCTTACACTCTATGGGACGATGGGAGTTTGAAACACAAGGGCATGTGCTACATCATATTGCACATTGGACTAGCTAGAATGCAAAGGTAAAAAGTATTGAGTGGGCTGTGTGATCAGTCACACAGCAATGTTGGTCAGAGGGTAGTTGTCTGGTGTTAGCTGTGTAGAAGGTGGTAATAGGGTAACCTAGGGAGATTAAGATGCTGGTTGAGGAATATAATAAGCTTGTCTGAAGAGGTGGGTTTTCAGAGAACGCTTGAAGGTTTGAATACTAAAGGAAAGTCTAACTATGAGAGGGAGGGAATTCCACAAAGTGGGTGCAGCCCGAAAAAAGTCCTGTAACCGGGAATGGGAGGATGTGATGAGAGTAGCAGAGAGATGCAGATCTTGTGCAGAACGGAGGTGTCGAGTTGGGAAATATATTGAGACAAGTGAGGAGATGTATGTCAGTGCAATTTTGTTGACGGCCTTCTATGTTTGTAGAAGAATTTTATATTGGATTCATTGAAAAATAGGCAGCCAATGTAGAGACTGAGAGAGTGGCTCAGCAGAGGAAAAACGGTTTGCAAGGAAAATCAATCTAGCCGCTGCGTGCAAAATAGATTGCAGGGGTTCAAGTCTGATTTTGGGAAGACCAGTAAGGAGGGAATTGCAATAGTCGATGCGGGACATGATGAGCGCATGAATTAAGGTTTTTGCAGTGTCTTGTGTGAGATATGTGCGTATTCTGGAAATGTTCTTTAGATGTATGTAACATGATTTAGATATAGAGTCGATGTGGGGAATAAATGATAGTTTTAACTCAAGGATCACACCTAGGCAGCGAGTTTGCGTGGTGGGATTTATGGTCATGTTATCAACAGAAATAGTAATGTCAGGCAGGAAGTTTCTGTTTTTGGGTGGGAATGTTATTAATTCAGTTTTTGAAAGATTGAGTTGGCGAGAAGACATCCAAGATGAAATGGCAGAAACACAGTTAGTAATGCGAGACAACACAGATGGTGAAAGATCAGTGAAAAATAGATACATTTGTGTATCATCCACATAGAGATGATACTGAGATCCAAAGGAACTTATTAGTTTTCCAAGAGAAGTGGTGTAGATAGAGAATAGCAGAGGACCTATGAATGAGCCTTGTGGTACTCCAACTGATAAAGGAAGCGGAGCAGAGGTGGATCCAGAGAAATTAACACTGAAAGAGCGATTAGATAGGTAGGATGAGAACCAGGATATGGCAGTGCCTTCAAGACCTAGGGATTGTAGCGTTTGTATGAGGAGAGGGTGGTCAACAGTGTCAAATGTAGCAGAGAGATCTAGGAGAATTAGAATAGAGTAATGGCCTTCATTTTTTGCTGTGATCAAATCATTGGCAACCTTGGTCAGCGCAGTCTCTGTGGAGTGTTGAGAGCAAAAGTCTGACTAAAGGGAATCCAGCATGTTGTTTGCTGTAGGAAGTGTGTGAGGCGAGTGTAGGCAATTCTCTCGAGAAGCTTGGAGGGGCATGGGAGCTGAGAGATGGGGCGGTAATCTGAGAGAGAGTTTGAGTCACAATTTTGTTTTTTCAAAATAGGAGTAATCACTGCATGCTTGAATAGTGATGGAAAAATACCAGTAGAAAGAGAGAGATTACAGATTTTAGTTAGAGGTGGAATGAGCACAGGAGACAGGGACCTACCAATTTGTGACGGTATGGGATCAAGAGGACAGGAGGTAGAGTAAAAAGATGAGAAGAGAGTAGAAACTTCCTCTTCATTTGTGAGATCAAATCAAGAGAGAGTGTCAGAGGGTGCTATAAAGGAATTGAGCTGATTGCTTGTCGAGGGAGATGATACCATTTCAAGTCTGATCTTATCTAATTTGTGCTTGAAATAGGAAGCAAGATCCTGGGCACTTGTCAGGATTTCATCCCAGGGCTTCTGCCTCTGTGGACTGAGCTATTCTGGCTGCTGGACAGTTCCTTGCCTTTATCCTGTGTTCCAGATCAGTTCCAGTGATCTCCTGATGTTCCAGCATGCCTTAACTCCACCACTTGACTTTCTTTAAAAGCCTGGCCAGTTCCTGTCTGCAGTGCCTAATTATTATGCTCCTTGCCTGTGATCTAGCTCCTGTTCCTGTTGCTTTTCTTACCTGCAAACATCTACTACTCGTGTACCGACATCGGCTTTCCCTCGACTTCACTTCTTCTCTAACCATTGGACCTTATTGCCTCTCTGTGTACCGTACCCAGCTATGTTTGACAATTCTTATATTCTAATCTCCTGTTGGCCAGCCTTCCTCCCTGCCACTGGGCTCCTATCCAGTCTCCAGACCGCAACAACACTGATGGTAGTCGGAGGGTTTGGGGTGGGAGAATTGAGAAAAGATTTAAATGTGTTAAAAAGACATTTGGGGTTAGAAGCCTGAGCATAGATGAGAGATTGGAAGTATGTTTGTTTTGCAGTGTCTAGAGAATTTCAATAGGAGTGGTAGATAGCAGTATATGTGATGAAATCATTAGAGGTAGAAGATTTACACCAGTGACGTTGTACAAGAAACAACAAGAAAGTTTTTATAGAGTTCATGTTACTTTAGTGTGCCACGGTTGGCAACAAAGTCTATGCGGAGTATGTAGAGTCGCTGGAGCCATTTGATCAAGGGCAGTTGCTAGGGTTTGGTGAAAATGGGGTACTGCCCGATCAGGGGAGGAGAAAGTAGAAATTGGGGAGATAAGGTGTTGGAGAGAGGTAGAGAACTGTTGAACATCAATAGAGTTGATATTCCTGCGGTTGTGAGGAGGCTTGGAAAAGTTTGACACTAGGGAGGGTAAAGAACTGGGGGGTAGCTAATAAGTGATGATCCGAGAGGGGGAAGGAGTGTTAAGGAAATCAGAAACTGAGCATAGTCTAGAGAAAACAAGATCAAGACAGTGGCCATCCTGATGAGTAGCAGATTCAATCCACTGGGAGAGGTCAAGTGAGGATGTTAGAGAGAGTAGTTTGGAAGCAGCATTCGAACATGGATTAGAAATAGGGATGTTGAAATAACCCATGATGATGGTGGGGATGTCAGAGGATAAGAAGTGAGGAAGCCATGCAGAGAAGTGTTCAAGAAATTGTTGGTGTGATCCAGGGGGGTGATAGATGATAGCAACATGCATAGAGAATGGGTTAAAAATCCTAACAGTATGTAATTCAAAAGATGTGAACGTGAGTGATGGGACATTTGGTAGAAATGTGAATGTGCACTGTGGGGAGAGAAGTAGTCCAACCCCAGCTCCTTGTCTACCTCCTGGTCTGGGGGTGTGGGTGAAATGGAGACCACCATGTGAAAGGGCTGCAGGTGAGGCAGTGTCTGATTGCGTTTCTGTTATTGCTAGAAGGTTTAGATTATTTGAGAGGAAGAGATCGTTAACAGAGGTAAGTTTGTTACAAACAGAGCATATATTCCAAAGGGCACATTTAATGGACTTTGGAAGAAAGGGGAGACAAGTGATGCGTTTAAAGTTTGCTGGATGTCTGTAGCATTCAGATATATGTGTGTGGGAGAAGTGAGGGGGACCTGGATTAGGTGATATATCACCAGCTAATAGAAACAGGGAGGAAGAAAAGTAGGAAAGATGATTGTAAGATGTGTGTCCTTTTAGTTTCTGGAGACAGGGTGAAGCTATTGAAGTTAAATAGGATTAGAGTTCATGAGTTAAGTAGAGGTGACTTGAGTAATGAAGGGGCAATATGGACAAAGGTGTGTGTTAAGAAGAGCTGCTGGCAGCAATTCAAACTTTTAGGTATAACCATCTGCCGAAATAAATTTACAATAATTTTATATACACAAAACAGAGAAACACAGTGCTAAAGTGCCAGATATAAATATTAATTGAATTAACTAATTAATTAATTGTATGTCAAAAAAACCAGGGCAGAAAAACGATGGTGTTTATAAAAAATGAATATAGTTTATTACAAATAAAATCAATATCGTCAATGCAGGCTAGATGAACATAAAATTCATACATATGATAACAGTATATGTGGTATAAATCACTTGAGTCAAATGAGACCTGTTTAACACACATGGGTATAGGAATAAAAATAGTGTGTTAAATATCCGTAATCAGCATCGTATATAAATTATCTCCTTACTGATATCATCAGCACTAAGTCCGCACAAGTGGAGACAGTTGTTACAGTCAAAACAGTTTTAAGAATATAAATTCGATCTGGATTAACGAGCCCACTTATAGTCCAGGAATATATGGGGTAGATAGTGAACACCATGAGTACTCACGGTCTCCCTCGTGTTCCTCGTTCTGTAGCTCTCCGGTCGTAGCTTCTCCGCGGCTTTCTGCTGTAGGTATAGTCCGAGATGTGGTGAGTAAACAAAATCTACTCGGGCAGAAACAGAGATGATAATTGTTTGTTCCTCGTGTATTCAATCCAATCCAATACCCTCAGTGAGTATAATGTTCCAGGTCCGTAATGTCAATCAAAAATTTACTCAAGGGATGTAGTATACCTGGCTGACGCATTTCATCTCTATAATGAGACTTTTTCAAAGCCAAAAATAGAATAGACAATTAGAACAATAGAACAATAATTTTATAACCTACCTGTTTGCCTTTTGCAATTGAGCGGAATAGTCTGGCCACAGGGATGTGAACTCTCTACTAATTCATTAATAAAAGTTCAAAATGATACATTTGGTTGCTTCAGTGTCCATTAATAGTCAACAAGTACCAAAATTTCTCATCAGCGAATAGAACTGGGAGAGTAGAAACCTTGTAGTTGTTGCAAAGTGTATTAACTTTTGAGACACACATAAATCCCCAAAAACTATTGAACAATTAGATTTTAGCATTATGGTACTGGACAAAAAATAAATTAATCTTATGCTATCACAGAATGTGTGTGGGTGAGGTGCACAGAGAAAGAGACCAGTGACATTACTTAAGGTCAATCTAGTGTGTATTTAAATCTAGAAAGACTATTGTATACAGTAAATCAGAAAATGTATTTATTCAACATTATACACTGTATGGTGACAATAAGAAAGTTTACAAGAAATGTCAAATAATACACTAGCATTTATATACTGTATACTTTTATTAATGATTGGTTAAATACATTTTTAAATTATTTATTTAATAAAGGAGTTTTCTCACTCATCTGAATGTGCTTCCCAGCCACTGATAAACTAATTACAGTATATCCAGCTGCCTAGTTGACATCATCATTTATTCACTGCAATGAGCCAGGCAGCGGGAGATTTGAAAAGAGATTTGAATCAGCTGTGGAGTTACAGTAATGTGTAATGTGAATCACAGCTTATTTATGTTAGGATTCCTAGTGAACTCAGGAAGCGGAAACAGAAGTATAAAAGCCAAATGTCTTTAATCCGGCAAAATATATCAACAAGGATTCAGTTCATGGAATATGCAGATTTTCAGATAGCAGCATAAACAGGTATAACTCCAAAACATAAATATGAACAGGTGTGATGAATAGCAGGAACATCCACAGAGCAACAGGTTCCAAGCAATTGACAAATATAGTTAAAATGCAGGAACAAATATAAAGTTACCCTATTGCCAGGATGCACAAGTCTGTCCAGGGAAGCGAACAGAGTAGTAACCAGGCAGATGTCTGAGCAACAAATGTTCAGGCAGAAACCAGTGTCCAGGCATTGTTCAGGGTCACAAGCAAAGAAGCATAGTCAGGTAATCAGGCCGAGGTCAGGGCAACGAGAGTTCAAGCGGTATTCAGTATCCAGGCAGAGTTCAGGGTCACAAGCGAATAGGCATAAACTGGTAATCAGGCCAAGGTCACAACGGGGGATCAACAGCAGTAGAACAAACACTGGAACAGGGAGAAACAAGCAGCTGCCAGAGATTAACGATGAACTGCACAGAGCACACATTGAGGCAGGAATTTTAAGCTGTGAGACAGGTGCAGTTCTAATTAGGCAAGGAGATTAATTCCTACAAGCATGGTGTACAGTTCAGGGGCAGAACAGCAGCACCTCTGGTGGATTTGAGGTACTGCTGCTACATTCAAAATATAGTCGTAACAATTCAAAGCAGTTTTCAGATTTGCTGTAGTCTGGTTCAGTGCTAACATCAGTCAGGCAGGTGGATTTTCTGAAAACAGTTAACAAGCACTTTGTAAATCAGTCAGTGGTACTGAATTCTCTCACAGCTACTGCACCCCAAATTGTATACATTGTACTAAGCTGTGATTGATGGATCACAAAACCAGGCAGAGTGAAAAAGGGAAGCATGAAGCTGATTGAATCATGTGGAATCTGATGATCGAGCAGAGCTGCCTGTATATTTTAAAAATACATTACTTTTCCATATGCAATATATGCAATAAACATCAAATAGTGTATGTTCACACGATAGAAAGATTAACAAAAACAGTAAAAAAATAAAAATTACAGTTGTATGCATTTGTTTATTCAACACTATTGCAATACATTTTTAAAGTTACTTTATTAAAGCTACACAACCATGTTATTTGCTCCCGACATCTGTCTACAGAGCCATGTTATCAATGGCTCTGTGTCTAGTGTCACAACCTCGGTTTAAAACCATGGCTATGTGAGGCTTTGGAGGGATTGTGATCTGAAGGACCAATGAGAACCCACAATCGTGGCCATTGTGTCTAAAACTCTACCTCTACTGTACAAACTATAGACATTGGGATTTTCAAATGAATATCTACTCATTAAGATATACAGTATAATATTGGTTTATAATCTACACCTAGTTGTGCGAACGATATTATACTCCAATATCACCTACCTAAAAAAGCATCAACTTGTAGCAAAATAATTTCTCTACTGTGTAATACTCACCACTTTAGGTGGTAATGCAATTTTATGGAGTTTACCAATTTATATACTACTGAGATGTACGTGAAAACTGTACACAATAAAACCCGTTGTGTCAGTGTTTACGTTAGAGTAATTACTTATTATACTGTATATTAGTATAATGGGGGATAAGAGTGACCCCAATATCATTATCATCATCATTTGTTAGGCAGAACACCACTAAGAATTCTACTTGGATCACTGGAATGTGATAGTTTCCACTAGACGGAAATATTTTTTACCCATTAATCGGGAAGTTACAACAGTCCTCAGGCTAACTGGACTGGTTCTGGATCATATTGCTGTATGGCAGGGGAACTAAATAAATCAACAAATAAAATAAATACTCATTTACTGAAACAAAGGTAGCAAGAAACTTATTTTTACACTATATGGCCTTATGACCTTCTCCCTATTGATGCATTGATGTGTGCATGTTCTGTACTTTAAGCATCTTTTTCAATTTCCCAGCAAATCTTACAGTGCGGTCAATACATTAGTGACATCGTAGAGCAGGAAGAAACTGGATCTTATCAATGGCCTCTGTGATGTTCTGTAAGAGCCCCCAAGCTGACGGCACCAGTAAAACAAGCAAACAGTATTACGGATTGGAGGACTTTATGTAGTAGTTACGCAATGCGAGATGGTAACATTTGAGTTTGTGTCTTGCCTGGTGACTTGTTAAATCTTGCTACTTCTGCTTTATATTGGGATACGACTTAGCTGCTTGTGATTCTAAAGTCAGTGCAAACCAAGGATAGATTAATTTACTTTCTCAGGTACCCTGTCGCGAAGTTAATCCATAGTGCGTGCTATTAATTAGGAGTGCCGTGTAAGTGACAACTACTACAGCTACATTAGCCCACACAACTACTGTTGGCCCCCAGCAGGTCTAGGGGCCCTAGACACATAGAGCAGCCATTATCTGTATGGATCTTTTCAGGTTGCATAATAATCAGAGTTGAGAGATATTAAGGATAAAAGGAATATTTATTATTAAAAAAATGTATAAAAATTTTGACTTAATATAATAGATTATGTTGTGTGGGATAGGATGTTTATAATTAATAAATTACTGAAAGTGGTGATTACACATATTTGTAGACATTCCTGAATTTCAGTGGTGTCACAAAGCAAAATGGACCTGAATCTTGCATTACCCTAGAGGTTGATGACATCAGGGGGTAAATGTACTAAGAATCAGATTCATCAAATCGACGATTTAATTTTATTAAAGACAAAACCCAGGGATCTGATGAATCCGTTGCGTAATACATTTACCCCCAGGTCTTTTCCATTCACTTTAAAACTAATCTCTTTGCTCCATCTAAGCACAAATAAGACATAATGCACATAAAAATATACAAGAAACCAACATATTTTTTTTAAAAAAAGAGGAAAATTCTATTATATTGTAAAATAAAGCTTGCTCTAAACTCCCCTTACTTTCATGGATTATATGAAACACATACCATTTTCAGTACAGAACTGTCAGAAAAGGTTGTGTGACAGGTCCAAAATGGGTTTAAGTTGGACTAATTGTAGGAGTGACCTAATTGGTCATAATTGTAAATGCATATGTGACAGTTGGGCTGGCTTAGTGGCGATACTTTCAGTAGTGCAAGACATATGCCTTAGAGAGCCACCTTTAAAATCACCATGATCATAGATCATGACTGTAGAAATGGTCCAAAATCTTTCTCATTTTGAGTGAGCAAGTACCTGCTTCTGTATGGCCCAATATAAATGCATTTACACCTCACAGACTAATTGCTTGTGAAGGGGTAGTATTTATCTATCTAAAAAAAAAAATCTACTATCTTGCAAATATACACAAATTAATATTTAGATAGTGGTGCGTTTTATTTCCTAATATAACATGTCTTTGATATGTTTATGTTCTCTTTAATCTTTCAATTCCATGTCTGTAGTTTATGATTTCAGCTTGGTGAGACCACTAATTAGCTCTTATGTAAGAACCCATCTGTGTAGAAATAATTAAAGGCGCTGTAGCACAAGCAAACACATTGAGAGAGGAGATACTTTACAGAACTTAGTTCTGTGTAAATCTAACTTTCTCATCTAAGGCATGACCTTAAAGGGTAAGGTGTAACACATTAGTTATGGATCGTCTCTGTCTGTAAATGCTAAAAGTTTCATGTTCTAACTTTTTTTTTACGGTGTATTACACTGTTAATATTAAGGCAACTCCTCAGTAGTAATTCTGGTCACAAGTTGCTCTTCTAGCTCACTCGGTGCTTCTGCCCTAAACCCCAGAATGTTACTAAAACAAATTATAATTCGTAATGATTTGTGTTACTTATGGCCAGCCCTCCACAGACTTCCTCTCCCTTCCCCATACCTGCCAATCACTGGACTGCCTCTCATACACTGATGCAATGGTGAATTAATACTGCCATTGACCCTAAGTGGTTCTAAAGTCTTGGGCTCCCACGCCAGAGACTTATTCTTGACTTTTCACCCATTGAAACACTAATAATGATTTAATATCTATGGTGGATTACTTTCTAATACACACAGCAAGCCTTATATTTCAAGTAATTGTAATGAACAGCAAGAACACCTCCAACTCCAAAGTCTATTGGAATATACTTCAAGCCCCGAAGCCCAAGTTCACTTTATCTCTTGTCAAGATCATATGTGCCTGGGCACCATTACTGGTGTGGGCATCAGATTACAGGACAAAATGACCCTATTATAGTCACTGCCAGGAGGCTTACTATGAAAGGTCGGTGTATGACATGTTCACCTCCTGCATCTGTATATGAGGAGTGTTCTAGTGACAACTGGACCTGGAAGAGCTGGGATCCTGCACACTTTCCCCTTTGCCAACCAGGGATCTTTAATCTGTGTGTTTACCTCTAACAGCCAGGGATCTATAATATATGTGTGTTCATATTTACTAGTCAGGGTTCTATAGTAATTATGGGAATGTATCTTTAACAACCAGGGTTCTTTAATAATTACACGTTCATTTTTACCATCCAGGGTTTACAGTAGCTATGTGTTGCTTTTTACCAGTAAGGGTTCCATATTAGCTAAGTGTTTCTCTGCACCAGACAGGGTTCTATAAAAGCTATATGTTCCTCTTTACCAGTTAGGGTTCCATAGTAGCTAAGTGTTTTTCTGTGCCAGACAGGGTTCTATAGTAGCCATGTGTTCCTCTTTATCAGTTAGGATTCCATAGTAGCCATATGTTCCTCTTTACCAGTTAAGGTTCCATAGTAGCCATGTGTTCCTCTTTACCAGTTAGGGTTCCAGAGTAGCCATGTGTTCCTCTTTACCAGTCAGCCTTCCATAGTAGCCATGTGTTCCTCTTTACCAGTTAGGGTTCCATAGTAGCCATGTGTTCCTCTTTACCAGTTAGGGTTCCATAGTAGCCATGTGTTCCTCTTTACCAGTCAGGGCTCCATAATAGCCATGTATTCCTCTTTACCAGTTAGGGCTCCATAGTAGCCATGTGTTCCTCTTAACCAGTTAGGGTTCCATAGTAGCCATGTGTTCCTCTTTACCAGTTAGGGTTCCATAGTAGCCATGTGTTCCTCTTTACCAGTTAGGGTTCCATAGTAGCCATATGTTCCTCTTTACCAATTAGTATTCCATAGTAGCCATGTGTTTCTCTTTACCAGTTAGGGTTCCATAGTAGCCATGTGTTCCTCTTTACCAGTTAGGGTTCCATAGTAGCCATGTGTTCCTCTTTACCAGTTAGGGTTCCATAGTAGCCATGTTTTCCTCTTTACCAGTCAGGGCTCCATAGTAGCCATGTATTCCTCTTTACCAATTAGGGTTCCATAGTAGCCATGTGTTCCTCTTTACCAGTTAGGCTTCCATAGTAGCCATGTGTTCCTCTTTACCAGTTAGGGTTCCATAGTAGCCATGTGTTCCTCTTTACCAGTCAGGGCTCCATAGTAGCCATGTGTTCCTCTTTACCAGTTAGGGTTCCATAGTAGCCAGGTGTTCTTCTTTACCAGTCAGCCTTCCATAGTAGCCATGTGTTCCTCTTTACCAGTTAGAGTTCCATAGTAGCCATGTGTTCCTCTTTACCAGTCAGGGTTCCATAGTAGCCATGTGTTCCTCTTTACCAGTTAGGGTTCCATAGTAGGCATGTGTTCCTCTTTACCAGTTAGGGTTCCATAGTAGCCATGTGTTCCTCTTTAACAGATAGGGTTCCATAGTAGCCATGTGTTCCTCTTTACCAGTCAGCCTTCCATAGTAGCCATGTGTTCCTCTTTACCAGTTAGGGTTCCATAGTAGCCATGTGTTCCTCTTTACCAGTCAGCCTTCCATAGTAGCCATATATTTCTCTTTACCAGTCAGGGTTGCATAGTAGCCATGTGTTCCTCTTTACCAGTTAGGGTTCCATAGTAGCCATGTGTTCCTATTTACCAGTCAGAGTTCCATAGTAGCCATGGGATCCTCTTTACAAGTTAGGGTTTCATAGTAGCTAAGTGTTTCTCTGTGCCTGACAGGGTTCTAAGGTAGCTATGTGTTCCTCTTTACCAGTTAGGGTTCCATAGTAGCCATGTGCTCCTCTTTACCTGTCAGGGTTTCATAGTAGCCATGTATTCCTCTTTACCAGTCAGGGCTCCATAGTAGCCATGTATTCCTCTTTACCAGTTAGGGCTCCATAGTAGCCATGTGTTCCTCTTTACCAGTTAGGGTTCCATAGTAGCCATGTGTTCCTCTTTATCAGATAGGGTTCCATAGTAGCCATGTGTTCTTCTTTACCAGTCAGCCTTCCATAGTAGCCATGTGTTCCTCTTTACCAGTTAGGGTTCCATAGTAGCCATATTTTCCTCTTTACCAATCAGGGTTGCATAGTAGCCATATGTTCCTCTTTACCAGTTAGGGTTCAATAGTAGCCATGTGTTCGTCTTAACCAGTTAGGGTTCCAAAGTAGCTAAGTGTTTCTCTGTGCCAGACATGGTTCTATAGTAGCTATGTGTTTCTCTTTACCAGTTAGGGTTCCATAGTAGCCATGTGCTCCTCTTTACCTGTCAGGGTTCCATAGTAGCCATGTGTTCCTCTTTACCAGTTAGGGTTCCATAGTAGCCATGTGTTCCTCTTTACCAGTTAGGGTTCCATAGTAGCCATGTGTCCCTCTTTACCAATTAGGGTTCCATAGTAGCCATGTGTTCCTCTTTACCAGTCAGGGCTCCATAGTAGCCATGTATTCCTCTTTACCAGTTAGGGCTCCATAGTAGCCATGTGTTCCTCTTTACCAATTAGGGTTCCATAGTAGCCATATGTTCCTCTTTATCAGATAGGGTTCCATAGTAGCCATGTGTTCTTCTTTACCAGTCAGCCTTCCATAGTAGCCATGTGTTCCTCTTTACCAGTTAGAGTTCCATAGTAGCCATGTGTTCCTCTTTACCAGTCAGGGTTCCATAGTAGCCATGTGTTCCTCTTTATCAGTTAGGGTTCCATAGTAGGCATGTGTTCCTCTTTACCAGTTAGGGTTCCATAGTAGCCATGTGTTCCTCTTTAACAGTTAGGGTTCCATAGTAGCCATATATTTCTCTTTACCAGTCAGGGTTGCATAGTAGCCATGTGTTCCTCTTTACCAGTTAGGGTTCCATAGTAGCCATGTGTTCCTATTTACCAGTCAGAGTTCCATAGTAGCCATGGGATCCTCTTTACAAGTTAGGGTTTCATAGTAGCTAAGTGTTTCTCTGTGCCTGACAGGGTTCTAAGGTAGCTATGTGTTCCTCTTTACCAGTTAGGGTTCCATAGTAGCCATGTGCTCCTCTTTACCTGTCAGGGTTTCATAGTAGCCATGTATTCCTCTTTACCAGTCAGGGCTCCATAGTAGCCATGTATTCCTCTTTACCAGTTAGGGCTCCATAGTAGCCATGTGTTCCTCTTTACCAGTTAGGGTTCCATAGTAGCCATGTGTTCCTCTTTATCAGATAGGGTTCCATAGTAGCCATGTGTTCCTTTTTACCAGTCAGCCTTCCATAGTAGCCATGTGTTCCTCTTTACTAGTTAGGGTTCCATAGTAACCATGTGTTCCTCTTTACCAGTTAGGTTTCCTTTGTAGCTATGTGTTCCTCTTTATCAGTCTGGGTTCCATAGTAGCTATGTGTTCCTCTTTACCAGTCAGGGCTCCATAATAGCTATGTGTTCCTCTTTACCAGTCAGGGTTCCATAGTAGCTATGTGTTCCTCTTTACCAGTTAGGGTTCCGTAGTAGCCATGTGTTCTTCTTTACCAGTCAGTGTTCCATAGTAGCCATGTGTTGCTCTTTACCAGTCAGGGTTAGATAGTAGCCATGTGTTCCTCTTTAGCAGTCAAGGTTCCATAGTAGCCATGTGTTCCTCTTTATCAGTTAGGGTTCTATAGAGCCATGTGTTCTTCTTTACCAGTTAGGGTTCCATAGTAGCCATGTATTTATCTTTACCAGTTAGGGTTCAATAGTAGCCATGTGTTGCTCTTTACCAGTCAGGGTTCCATAGTAGCTATGTGTTCCTCTTTACCAGTCACGGTTCCATAGTAGCCATGTAATCCTCTTTACCAGTTAGGGTTCCATAGTAGCCATGTGTTCTTCTTTACCAGTTAGGGTTTCATAGTAGCCATGTCTTTCTCTTTACCAGTTAGGGTTCAATAGTAGCCATGTGTTCCTCTTTACCAGTTAGGGTTCCATAGTAGCCATGTGTTCCTCTTTACCAGTTAGGTTTCCATAGTAGCCATGTGTTCCTCTTTACCAGTCAGGGTTCCATAGTAGCCATGTGTTCCTCTTTAGCAGTCAGGGTTCCATAGTAGCCATATGTTCCTCTTTACCAGTTAGGGTTCCATTGTAGCTATGTGTTCCTCTTTACCTGCTGTGGTTTCATAGTAGCCATGTGTTCCTCTTTACCAGTCAGGGCTCCATAGTAGCTATGTGTTCCTCTTTACCAGTCAGGGCTCCATAGTAACTATGTGTTCCTCTTTACCAGTCAGGGTTCCATAGTAGCAATGTGTTTCTCTTTATCTGTTAGGTTTCCTTTGTAGCTATGTGTTCCTCTTTACCAGTTAGGGTTACATAGTAGCTATGTGTTTCTCTTTACCAGTCAGGGTTTCATAGTAGCCATGTGTTCCTCTTTACCAGTTAGGTTTCCATAGTAGCCATGTGTTCTTCTTTCCAAGTCAGGGTTCCATAGTAGCCATATGTTACTCTTTACCAGTCAGGGTTCCATAGTAGCCATATGTTCCTCTTTACCAGTTAGGGTTCCATAGTAGCTATGTGTTCCTCTTTACCTGTTAGGTTTCCTTATTAGCTATGTGTTCCTCTTTACCTGTTAGGTTTCCTTAGTAGCTATATGTTCCTCTTTACCTGCTTTGGTTCCATAGTAGCCATGTGTTCCTCTTTACCAGTCAGGGTTCCATAGTAGCCATGTGTTCCTCTTTACCTGTTAGGTTTCCTTAGTAGCTATGTGTTCCTCTTTACCAGTCAGGGTTCCATAGTAGCCATTTGTTCCTCTTTACCTGTTAGGTTTGCTTTGTAGCTATGTGTTCCTCTTTACCAGTCTGGGTTCCATAGTAGCTATGTGTTCCTCTTTACCAGTCTGGGCTACATAATAGCTATGTGTTCCTCTTTACCAGTCAGGGTTCCATAGTAGCCATGTGTTCCTCTTTACCAGTTAGGGTTCCGTAGTAGCCATGTGTTCCTCTTTACCTGTAGGGTTCCATAGTAGCCATGTGTTCCTCTTTACCAGTCAGGGTTCCATAGTAGCCATGTGTTCCTCTTTACCTGTTAGGTTTCCTTAGTAGCTATGTGTTCCTCTTTACCAGTCAGGGTTCCATAGTAGCCATGTGTTGCTCTTTACCAGTCAGGGCTAGATAGTAGCCATGTGTTTCTCTTTACCAGTCAAGGTTCCATAGTAGCCATGTGTTCCTCTTTACCAGTTAGGGTTCCATAGAGCCATGTGTTCCTCTTTACCAGTTAGGTTTCCATAGTAGCCATGTCTCTCTCTTTACCAGTTAGGGTTCAATAGTAGCCATGTGTTCCTCTTTACCAGTCTGAGTTACATAGTACCTATGTGTTTAACTTTACCGACTAGGATTTGGAACAGCTGGATTTTGTGAATTTTAGCTGTGTGTTCAATATACACATTCCTGCACATGCACAGTTAAAACTGACCTGAAAATGTTGACTATATGCGTTAGCACTAGACTATGGCATCTAAATAATCCTGGTACCA
The DNA here is from genome assembly GCF_038048845.1 of Mixophyes fleayi. Taxonomy (NCBI): domain Eukaryota; kingdom Metazoa; phylum Chordata; class Amphibia; order Anura; family Limnodynastidae; genus Mixophyes; species Mixophyes fleayi. The sequence goes on along the minus strand of NC_134403.1, from coordinate 55,052,057 downwards.
TTTAGGTATCATATGATGCTCCAAAGCTCTTAGGGTGCAAAACTCGGAGGGGGGAATTCCAGCTCCAGCCCATTCCTGTGGATCATGGAAAAATACAGCTGTTTACATCAAGCAATTCAGCGTCTAAAAGGATCTCAAAAAATATTCCTGGCGCTGTAACACTATGTTCTCAAATGGTTAGTTAATTAGTGGCCAAATACCAGCTGTACAGAACCTGTGGGTTCTCAAAAAAGGGGGCAAACAATAAACAAGAATAGCAGCGCTAGAGTACCGGATCACCATTAACCAATAACTGAATCTGTGATATTGAAATATAAACCACAGTATTTATTACATTAAATTCAACATATGATGCATCTTGAATCAGTGTACTGGTGTATACAACACATATAAAAAAAAATATAAAATGTTAAAAAGTGTAAAACACATATACATTACTCTAATGCCAGTGATGCAAATGGAAAACAATAGTCTCTTTCTTCTAGTTAATTCTAAACCAATGCAATAGAACATCTCCAAAAGATAGAAATATAAATTGATTTCTTTCATTTCCAAGAGTAGTAGATCTAATAGGATCAGCAGCTGTTGAAAAAGGGCCTTCCTATTGAAAAGTCCCTAAACATGAATATTGTAACGTCTAATCTTAGTTCTGTATTGCTGCTTCAATGAAAGATACAATGTATGTAAAATGAATCTTCACATGTCTTCTGATGAAATCACCTGTGAGCGAAGAAACGCGTCAGGTGGGGGAAACCACGGGTGTTACACCACACACCGTGCCACATTTGATTGAAATTAGCACCTCTTTTCACGTCCGCTCCACTCAGGAGATGATGGGGCTTTGACCGAGTCCAGCCAATATACTGATCTTCCTCCAAGAGAAACATCTACCTGGACAACGAACGCTGTTAATCCGGTGCTCTGGACCGGGGGAAGAGGAACTGAATTTTGCATCTCCAAGAGCCACTGATGCATGGATGCATACATCTGGCAAGGAAAGTATTACAGTCACTTTTTGATCCTTTGCTGCATTTGACAACCACTTGGTAATTACCTGGATCTATTTTCCAAGATTAGCCGATGATTGGCACGATCTAATGAACTTTGCACGAATCAGCTCAGCGGAGAAAGGAGAAGGAGACACGTTCACATTCATTTATTCCGCTACAAATACTATTCAAGATTAATATTTTGGATGAGTACAGATTAATTTTACATACATTGTATCTTTCATTCAAGCGGCAATACAGAACTAAGATTAGACGTTACAATATTCATGTTTCGGGACTTTTCAATAGGAAGGCCCTTTTTCAACAGCTGCTGATCCTATTAGATCTACTACTCTTGAATATGAAAGAAATGAACTTGTATTTCTATCTTTTGGAGATGTTTCTATTGCAATGGTTTAGAATTGACTAGAAGGAAGAGACTATTGTTTTCCATTTGCATCACTGGCATTAGAGTAATTTACATGTGTTTTACGCTTTTTAACATTTTATATTGTTTTTTATATGGGGTGTATACACCAGTGCTCTGATTCAAGATGCATCAAATGTTTATTATATATATTACATTTGATACACTGGATAGTGTCAGTAACTAGAAGACATAATTTACTTTCAGTGGGGTTACCTTTGTACAAGCTGTTTTAAGTAGGAATGTGCACACATACATCCTAGTAATAAAAATATAGAAAAGGTACACATTTATAGAGACAGGTCTGTTACCCACTTACTCATATTATTCATTTAAACCATAAATGAGATTTGAAAAAGTTTAGGAAAATAAATGTAAACGTGGTAGTGTGCTGGACCTTAAATGATGGTTTTACTATTTCTACCATGTGCAGTTTAATATTTGACTTTTTGAGAGATAAGGAACCTTGTATGAGGGGATGTTGAGATGAATGTAGTTTTGTAGGTAGGTATTTGATGATTGCAGATATTATATATGGCACTGACATTCTTTATTCATTAAGGCTAAACAGTGAATTTTAATTTCAATGTTATTGAATGTTCATAACTAAGACTTAACCAGACCAAAATAACAAAGAAATACTAAAAGCAGTACAGGGGCTATAGCTGGTGAAAAGAAGCCTTTAGAGAAGTCTGCTCAAGTCACATAAACTTGGGAAGCCTGATGTTTACCTACACAGTTGCAATATAGGCTTTTTAATTGGAAGATAGTAAGTAACCTTGTTCTAAGTCCATTTTTCATGGCTTTCTGTTCCTGAGGTTGGTTTAAATGTTAAAAATCTTAGGAGCTGGGAGTGTAATTGGCTGATGAAGTTTAGAAGGGCTATATTCCGTACAATCCCTTTCAGTGTGCTATTGGAATCTGACAGCATATGTCATAGTCATGTGTATGTCCCTCTAATATGATTTATTTTTCTGATTGGACTGCTGAGGATTCCCTTTGGAGAGCTGTAACTTAGATTTCTAGTGCCCTGGGCGAGAAAGACAAATGCCGCCCCCCTAGCCCTCAATTTTAACCAAATTAACCTAAAATATTCCTAAATTACGCCCCCTTCAGCGTTGCGCCCTGGGCGGTCGCCCCTGTCGCACAGCCCTAGTTACGGCCCTGCTTTGGACTACGTTGAAGCTGAAGATTATCATGTTTAATAAAGTAGTAACAAACAGGTTTCGTGGTGTGTTTATGTTCAATAAAATTTATTTGAATCCTCTGTACATCTTTTTTTTTTCTACTTTGGCTATTATGATACACCATGTTCCACAATAGCCACAGACAGCCTTGTGCATGTTGGTGATTGTAGTACTATTCATCATGGGGTTTATTGGGCGTAAGAGTGGGGCCTGCTTGCATGTTAGTAGCTCCGTATATGACGGGACTGACTCCCACTATGACTGTGGGTGTCCCTGTTATAGTGGGACTGATCCAGGCTCCCCTAGCCTGGTCCTGATTACCCCACACTGGCTTACCACCAGCCCCAGGTTATATTATAGCGCTGGTGCTGGTGCCAGACAAGTTTCACGTCCTACTGTAGAAAAGTGGGCTCTCTGTGAGAACATCCTTCTGGCATCCTTTAAATTCATTATAATTACCTTTTAACACGTTTTTATACATTTATCCTAAACTGCACTAAAGTTCACTCAAGTTCAGCAACAAGCAAGAGTTGAAAACGGCTATGTCAGAAGTCCACCAATAGGGTGGAAGTCCACCAAGTCTCTCCAATAGGGACTATATAGGTCATTCTTTGTAACAGACCCCTTTAACCAATATACATTATGACATTACTAATCACCTTTTTATTGATTTTTTTTGCAGAGGTATAAACATGTAGTCACACACAAATAGAAACGATGCACCTGACCAATGATCACTTCATAAAGAGACTTATATTTAGTAAACCAACTTTTAGGGTAACTCCAAAGTCCATGGGTGATGATCCGGTGAATGCACGGGACAAAGCAGCGCATCCAGCAGCTGCAGTGGATATCTCTGTTTCCCTGCGGGCACATCTATAGGCAGATCAACTCTCACCAGCACATATGTGATGCAGGGGGGAGCCTACGGGGAAGGGTGGGTGGTGGATGGTGCTGGTGTGAGGAGGAGAGAAGCATCCAAATGAGGGCCGGGCTAATGCAAATGACTGCAATAGCAGCAGAAGGAAGGCAGCTGCAGCCTAGACTCAGCAGATCATCCAGTCAGGGGGCCAGGAGATACACAACAAAGACACTCAGCCTGTCTCTGCCGGCACAATACCATTCAACACTCTCAGAAAGAAGACATTTACTGCCTGTCCCATTTAATTTACTCTGAAATCCAATCAAGAGCATATTGAGAAAGGGGGAGTAGAGACAAAAAAAAAAGCAAATAAGGTAAGTCAGTTAAACTGACATTATGCTTGTCAATTGATTGCATTGAGCTTTGCTGAAATAAATCCCAGTCTGGTGACTTCAACAACAAGACAGTAGAAGAAAATACCGTAACTTGTATTAATGCCGTGTGCCATCCAGGCAGCCGGTGTGAGGGGGGTGCAGGGGAGGTGGGCACAGAGCTGGTCTGATTCATCTAATCACGTTTCATTACACGTATAGTCAGAGCTGTACTGCATTTCTGCAAGCCCAACAATTTATTGCAGCACATAGAGTTGCACAATCGCTTATATTGTATATATATATATATATATATATATATATATATATATATATATATATCTCGTTATATCACTTACATGGCATGGTTTGTCTGCAAATGCTGTAGGGATGGTATCCTGGAATATGGTGGTTTAGCTTATCTTGACTATATCTCCCATCACAGTGACAATGCATACAGGATGCAGGTTCATCATATACAGGCCCCCTCTGATTTCTCTGTGGGTAATTGGCCCTGATGGTTTAGAGATTGTGTGTGTGGACAGACAGAACAGACAATAGTTCTCTTGACTGGCAGTTTTATATACAGTCTTTAGGGATAGGAGAGTGTGTGGTTGTGGTGATGAAAGGGGGGGAGGTCATCCTGCTAAACTTATGTACCATTTCCATCAGAAGCCTCCATTGCATACTGATACTGTAGTTTCTTTGCAAAAAAAAAATACCCATTTTGGGGGAATGGGAATAGCTTAAATTCCAGAAGGAACCGGCAAGGCATTACCGTGACTGAGGAAACAGAGCTGTTAATTAGTTTCCCTTGTAGCTCTACAGATTTGGAATCTGAATGTTGGAATACTGATTGCACAAAGAAATACAGGGCTGTCACTCATCCTAAAAAATGTTCCAAGTGGCGTTCAGTCATCAGCTGCTGCTGGGAGCTCTGGTACAGGAGTGAGATCACCATTTTATTACTCTGCATCTGAAGTGTTAATGTCAGACTTGTGCATGAGATTTAATGATTTGTCCAATATTACTGCATCTAAATGCCACATGCCCGTTTGTCTCTGTGCCCAGGATTACAGTAGATTAAATACCGGCTGGAAATATACACACCTGATGTGATAGTGGACAGAAGGGAGTTGTCCTTTTCAAGATGTAATTTTTTCAGCACCTCGTATCGTGGACTGATTGGCATCGGTGGGGATAGAAGTGTATTATCTGCCTGTCATACAAACCCTGCATTGTTGTTTGTATTTAAATAGAATTGCATTTATAGCCTAGTCACTAAAATACTCCAGCAGCCACAGTCTGTCTTCCACACTGATTACTGCATTGTCAGCATATTGTATTGAGAAAGAATCAGCACAGACTAGGCGCTACTCCCTCTTGTACTGGACGCGTTGTGTCGCCAGACGCACGTTACAATGTGTATTACCAGATTTCTGCCTGTAAAATGACTCGTTTTTATTGCTCTCAATTGACACCATTTTACAGGTCTAATAGTCTGCAGCCGTTTACCACAGAGGAATCTCACTGAGAAGCCTGTCCCTTGCACAGCTAGGATATTACCTACAATCTTATAGGTGCAGCAAACTGTTCAGCTACATTGGATACTTTAACTACATGTGCTGTCAGGGCCATCTTAACAACATTATGGGCCCCCAGGCAAAGCAGTGCACCGGGGCCCCTAGATATAGATAGAGATATAGATATATAGATGTATACAGATACAGATATATATATATATATATATATATATATATATATATATATAAAGAGATAGAGATAGCTAGATGTACTTGCTCAGTGACCCTTTTAGGTTTTTTTTTTGCAGGTTTTTTCCTTTTGCAGGATTATTTATTCTCATTAAGAGCCGTGCCTATGGGGCCCCCTTGCCCGTGGGGCCCCCGGGCAGTTGCCCATCATGCCTAATGGAAAAGATGGCCCTGTGTGCTGTGTTTGTAGGTTACACTATTTGGAATAATTACACTATCAATGATTGTGTGTTTATTGGAAATCAATTGGCGGTTGGGATATATGCCCAAGTTATTGCTCTAAACCCAGTATCTAGACTTTAAGTATTCCTGTAATCTATAATTAAGCATAGTATAGAGGGGATGGGGGGGTGCAGCACATTTTTTTTTAATTCTGATTAAGGAGTGATGGTTTCTGGAATTTTCTGTATGTCTGCAGTCATTAGTATCCCGACATGTGTCTACAATATAGTACTTGTCTAGTCTGACCAAATTACCTAGGAAAATCATCTGGCATCTGGTTCTAGATTTGAATCAGGATGCACTATATGCTTTCCAGGCCCGGATGTACACAAGACAATGACACACTTCAAATGTTTCGTGAAGTATATGATCAGAAGTGTTATCCAAAGAACTGATATCCAAAGATACTGTTTCAAATGTTGTTAGACATTAGGCAAAATAAAAGGCCACCCACTGTCTTTGCAGTTCTGTCCCTGTCTACATGGAATATTGGAGCCATCTTTTATGTGTCACTGTACTTGTGTCATATGCACATCTAAGGCTTCAACCAGAGTGATATAAACTGTAAATGATCACTGGTTCCTGAACAGTGGTATTCAGTAAAGAGTCCTTTAGCATCATCAGACAATTAAAACAATATATTTTTTCTACACTGAAATCCATAGTACATTAGGGTCCTATGTATGTTATTTATAAATTAGGTTCAATACATTAAAGAAGTACATCAGTAAAGATATCCTAGTCCATATTAATAAGACAGTCAATGTGTTGTCAATAAATTCTATGTTTAAAGAGAACCTGTCACCTTTATTAAAACTGCTTTTTAAAAAAGTGCCAGAAAGGATATAATAACATATGCGCTGTATGCGGATAGATTAATGTGTCTGACAAGTCGGGCTCACCAGTTGGCTTCCTTCATGTTCCCAGGACCTCATGTGGGCTCCGAGGGATGAGGGCTGTGACATTATAAAGAACTCAGGCGACTGAACTGCGCAGGATAAATATAGAAACAAAGACTTTTTCCAATAGATCAAGTTGTATTCTATTATAATGATTAAATGAATAAGTAAAACTTCGTGCAGTTACAAGAAAGTACCCATATATCTCACATAAAGACAATTACAGCTGTCCCTCACCATGCACCATCTGCACAGGTCGACCTGCTGGTACATGATGGGGGAACAGCCTCTATTGTCATGTGAGATACATGGGCACTAGTTTGTAAGTGCAACAATGATCATTGTTACACGTGTGGGGGAGAAACGCTCTGCAGCATAATCGCAAGGATCTGCCCAAATATTGGATTAATTTGTGGGCATGTTGTGAGCGGTTCTTTGAGAAACACAGATCTTCTTAATTCTTTTAGATCTATTAGTATAAGGAGAAAGCTATCCAGAAGTGAGTCCAGTTATTAGCATACAGAGCACCTTTATTTTTGCCCTCTCCCAGACATAGGGCAAGAGAGGAACTCTTTTTCTTAATACATCTAAAAAGGCCATTGTCCAGACGGTGAGCATTTGTCATTTATAGACTAATGGTATATATAGACATAGCATTGTTTAGCCAGGGTTCACATCCATGCGTTTTATATTTTTTACAGTCTATGGGGTAAATTTATCAAGCTGCGGTTTGAAAAAGTGGAGATGTTGCCTATAGCAACCAATCAGATTCTAGCTGTCATTTTGTAGAATGCACTAAATAAGTGATAACTGGAATCTGATTATTTGCTATTTGCCATGTCTCCTCTATTTCAAACCCGCAGCTTAATAAATTTACCCCTAAGTCTCATAGTCAATAGTGCTGAAGGGGTTATATCCTATATTTATATTTTTTCTAAAGTTCTCTCCAGTCCCACAATCTCCACCCCTCCAGGACCCTAATCATCTGCCCACTCTTCCACTCAAATTGCAGGTCAGCTGTTCACCACAGACATGGTCACCTGCAGTTATCATTGGAGTTATTGTGATGCGTTTGACTAGGGCCAGAGCACCTGTTGTATTTATTCTTCATTCCCTACATGTCAGTGTGTAAAACGTTTTGAGTGTCTATCTAAAACAATGTAGACATTACAATACAAACAGAAACACGAATTCTACTCAACCAACATTTATGTCCCTGTTTATGCAACTTGAATTAGGCCAACATGTACTTATCTGAGCATCTAAACCCTTAGTGTTGCTGTCACTGCTGGGATTCTGCACAGAAGCTTGATATTCCCTGGATCTGGGACAGCAGAGGCAGTCCCAATATCCAGCCTGTACCTATACCACAGACATGGCCTCAGGCTTTTGGATGACAAGGAAACTCCTCAGTCACTAGTATCCTTCTAACTGTTCAACTGTATTCATAATAAAATTCATTAGTGTATGTATGGACTTCTGTAACTCCTATCTGTGCTTAGTGATGTCATTATTTATTATCAGGTTTAGTGATGACATCACCTGAGTATTCATTAAGGACAACGTGCTCTAGTACAGATCATTGCAAGGACCTATGGTATAGGCAGCTTCATGTATTTATATGGTAATATAATGTCTACATGGCTCCTGCTGTCCTGATACTTTACACAAGGGAAGCATTATCAGTTATAGAGCCTAGAGTTCATTATAACACTATTAACTCTACACCTGTATTGTATTATTCATATTATGTTCATATTGACAGCACCTTTCAGGGGCAAACGCAGGATTTGTAGAGGGGGGTTTCCACACCACGCCACCAGTGAGCGTGACTAACATGCATGGGGGCGTAGCTATAACATTAGACAGTGCTTGGCTGCTCTCCAACTCTCCCTATCCCTATAATATACATGGGCAATGCTGCGTGGACTACTGTTAGGTGCACGCAGCTCTCCCTTTTCAAGCAGAGCTGTGTGAAGCGGGGGAAAAGGTCCAGCCACCTCAATTATACAGTGCCCCAGGCTTGGAGGAGGGTTTCCAGGCACTAGGAAACCCCCCTCGGTTTGCCTATGCCTTTATAATGAGCCTTATGAGACTGGCTCTTCGGTGCTTGTTACGTTATTGCCGATTATTTTGGAACTTCTGCTTTCGATAGTGTGAAGTTTAAATAGCTTTGAATATGATTTTCCTTCAGGCCGATGTCTATTGTTTCTAGCTAAAGGTACATTAGGTTGTGGTCACGTAGATCACGTTATAAGGAAAAAACACCAGTAGTTCTGTAAATAAATTCATTACTGATGTAAACACATTTTTATATTCACTGTTCACTCGAATGACCTTTGTAATTCCTCTCTCACTGTTCTCTTGTTTAATATATTTTCATAAATATATATTTGTTTGTTTTGTTACTTTATGTTTGTCCTTTGCTGTTGCAAATTCTTTTACTGTGTGGCCTACACCACACGTGTCTCAAGGCTATGCCATCACTCTATCACTCTTTCTTCAGTAAAGTACTTTGTTACATTGTCATTCAATGTTCAGCTCTCCCCTTGTTCTAAAAATATTCTATTTTTTAAAAAAAAATTAAATTATAAATTATATTTTGAATGTTTCTCCACTGCACTAAAGGGAATATTCACTCTCATATACTTTTTATCAGATCTCTAGAGGTTAACCTAATTATTATTATTATTATTATTACTATTATTATTATTATAATTAATAACATTTATTTATAGAGCGCCAACACATTCCATAGCGCTATACAATAAGGAACAGACACAGCACTAAAATGAGACTGGGTATTACAGACAGATCGAGGAGTGAGTGACCTGCCCGCCAGCTTACAACCAAATGAGAGCATAATGAGGGTGAACACAAGACTTTACCCCACAAAGCAATTAGCTTTTGCTACTGAGTTTAAAGATAGAACATAAGATATGATATTGTTAGGCCCAGGCCACAGAATTACAGGGGCTGCCGGCTGCTCCTGGTTTACTTATTTTATATGCATCTGTGTTTCTGTTGGTAATGTAAGTGCGGATGTATTAGGGCACACCTGCATGTCAGCACAGATGAAAAATGATGCATTTAAATTACTGTTAGAAGGCAATATATTTCTTTCATTTAATAAATGTACCATACGTTTGGGGCTATGGGTTCTGTGCAGAGTTGGGAGGGGGAATGCTGAAAGAGTGGGTATGGTTATTAAAAATAGTATGGTTTATTTTAAACTTTATATATATTATTTTTATTTATTCATTCATTTATTTATTTATAAGACGTCACAGATTCTTTAGCGCTGGATACAGTAAGCCAGTCACAAATAGTTGAGGTAATCATACATGCCAACTCTCCTGGAATGTCCGGGAGACTCCCGAATTCCGGGTAGGTCTCCCGTAATCCCGTGAGAGCTGGAATTTCTCCCGCATCAAAGCCGGCATGTAGTTGTGTATAGGCGGAAGGAGCGGCGCTTCACGAATCGTGGCATTTTGGTCCTGCCCCCAGTGACGTAATACCTGCTTTGGGTCTTTTTACCAGTGTAAAAAGACCCAAAACAGGCATTACATGCCTGGGGGCAGGACCAAAATGACACGATTCGTGAAGCCTCGCCCCCTTCCACCCTCCCCCTACACCCCTCTTCAGTGATCTCCCGGAGTGAGCCAGCCAAAAGTAGGCAAGTGTGAAGGTAATACACTTAAGAAGCACAGATTAGTGTGAGCAATACTATGTGGACTCACACAGAGTGCAGCAAAATACATGACTGGACATACAAGGGAGTCTGACAGTAGACAGACATGGGACAATAGGTAGAGAGGACCCTGCCCACGAGAGCTTAATATATACACACTATAGAGCGTAAGAGAGAGAGAGAGAGAGAGAGAGAGAGAGAGAGGGGCCTTGATGATTCACAAGATATTTATAGATTTATTTGGTCTCATTTATAGATTTTGTGTAAGCTAACCAATTTCTTATCACATGGAACTCAGGAACCATGGAATGATTCCTGGGCCACCGGTCTGTTGTAGCGACGTCCTCTAATAGGCCATTGTTTTTGTTCATGTGGGTCCATTCAGGTCTGCATTTGTGAGAAAAGAACATAGAAACTAATGCTTAAAACTTCAAGGGTGCATGGTTGGCATCCTGCAATATTTATAATTACTGTAGAGCCTTAGATGTATTTAACTTAATTAAGAGGAGGAACGAGGCACGTGCAGGTAGCAATTTGCTGAGTGATCTGTGGCCCTGTTCTAATTGAGTCGTAAGAACAGAACACACAGCCTGTAAGATAACTATATACAAATACCTGACCTGATGGTCATCAGGAGGACCTGACCTATGAACCTGTCACATGACGTCAGGTCATTGAACGAGCCCTAGTAGTCTCTTGCATGTCATGCTCTGGTTAATACTGAAGTATGTGCACTTTTGACATTTTGCGGAGGGACCACTAAACAAAATCTGGCATAGCCTGGAACAAACACTCTGCACCATGATTCCCCATTTTTTACTACTTGCACATGAGCATGCTAATATTGTTTTACTTCATATTGCTTTACATTGTGGCTACTTTTTATACTATATAAAACTTTTTATTGGAGCTATACTGTATAAAGTACCAGGACTGCCAATTGTCAGTGGGAAACACAAATACATACATTCAGCTCAGTGGCTTAGTGGTTAACACTTCTGCCTCACAGCACTTGGGTCATGAGTTCGATTCCCGACCATGGCCTTATCTGTGATGAGTTTGAATGTTTTTCCCATGTTTGCGTGGAATTTCTTCCGCATCAAAGCCGGCATGTAGTTGTGTATGGGCGGAAGAAGCGGCGCTTCACGAATCGCGGTGCTCCGGTTTCCTCCCACACTCCTAAAACATACTAGTAGGTTAATTGGCTGATGTCAAATTGACACTAGTGCATGTGTGTTAGGGAATTTAGACTGTAAGCCCCAATGGGGCAGGGACTGATGTGAGTGAGTTCTCTGTACAGCTCTGTGGAATTATTGGCGCTATATAAATGATGATGATGATTCAGTACAAATATACAATATACCTTACACAAATAACAGTTTCTGGTGATACTGCTATGTTCAAGTTGTGAATGATAATGTGTATTTGTGCTATACTGGCAATCAAAGTATATTTTGCCCAAAATCTATAGCGATGGTCTATATGATCACATTGAAATAGATAGGATTATTATTGAGCATGTTCATAAATGAGCTTGTAAGACGACTGCGGACAATCTCTATCTGTGCATGTAGCCACCTCGGACCGTACCAATCACGCGGAGCAGCAGCATGGTGAGGGGCCGTGTGTCTGGCTAGTTTTACACAGTTATAATTTAGTTATCATGCTGATACTCAATATGTTTTGTTCAACGATCATTGAAAAAATATCACAAATGCTTTGCATAATTGAATATATTTTTAACATCCATTTCCTCTTCTTCAGTTTGTATCCTACTGACTCAAATTAATTGTTATCCTGAGTTTACTCAGGTTTTCCCTCAGTTAAACACCTTGTTGCCCCTGATATTTGTGCTTCTAGAAAACATTACGACCATTACAGATATTTAATCCCATAAATTTCCCCAACCTTGCTCTGACTCGGACTAAAGTAGCCAGATGATCATTGGTGGTCTCAAGCCTCCGTTGGCCAGAGAGTGTCATTGGATAAAATGTGCAGGGGCCTCTGTGCTGCTTTGTTTGGATAAATGATGGGATCGTATGGGAGAATAGGCACTCCAATATAGAAGTGGCCAGGAGGGGTCAGTCATGAGTAAAGTCTTTTAGCCCTTTACCCACTGGCAGGGGAGGGCTGGCACATTTTAGCCCAGGGGGCAAGAATAGACTCGGCAGCCTATTTGGAACATTTTAAAGGAAAAAATGCAGGTGGCCAAGTGACCCAGCCAAGGTAGCCCACTATGGGACCAGCCCAGCCTGCCTCTGCCCACTGGTGTAAAACAAAATCATGCTTTTATACTGATGGAATCATGTAAATGGGTATAGGACCCAATAGCACTTATGGTTGGGAAATGAATGTAGCCTAATTCCGCATAGATCAACGTAATTCCTTTATTAATATGTAGAACAGTATTATTACTACACTCACAATAAGGCTACATCCAGATGAGCTTTTTGTCGTATGTAATGCGATTTAACGCATCAGAAACATTTGTCCAGTGCTTTTTAAAGGAAGAAGCAAAACTCATCTGTACCCTTACCGGTACACACATGTAAGTAGTTACTCTGCTTAAAAATCTCCCAAAACAACAACAACAACATGTTGTTTATTACAATTTCACAACATAGACATATTAGTTTGTTGTTTGATTACTTTTCACTTATTATTGGTTCTAAGTAATATCCATGCATTGTTTGAACACCGTAATTAGTAGAGATGGGCGGGTCCGGTTCTCCGAGAACCGAACCCACCCGAACTTTGGGTATCCGAGTACCGAGCTGAGCAGCTCGGTACTCTCCCGCCCGTTCCGAATCCAAATCAAGGCCGAACGTCATCGTGACGTCGTCGGATCTCGGGGCTCGGTTCTCGCGATACTTCAACTTTATAAATACACGCCTCCACAGCAATCCATCGCCATTTGACAGAGGGAGAGAGCAGGGTGTAGTCATAGGCTGATTAGAGCAGGGACAGAGAAGGAGGATAGAGGTTTATTATTTTTTCTTAATATTTGGCACTCCCCAGCGCTTTTGGGGTGTCCCCCATAATTGTGCATAAATATTTCTGGCTGTCAAAAGTCATAACTGTCAGCAGTATCTACTAAATAATTTTTAGCACTCCTCAGTGCTTTTGGGGTGTCCTCCCTAATTGTGCATTAATATTTCTGGCTGTCAAAAGTCATATCTGTCAGCAGTATCTACTAAATAATTTTTAGCACTCCTCAGTGCTTTTGGGGTGTCTTCCCTAATTGTGCATTAATATTTCTGGCTGTCAAAAGTCATATCTGTCAGCAGTATCTACCAAATAATTTTTAGCACTCCCCAGTGGTTTGCGCTCAGAATGGATTCAAAGAAGTCCACATATGATCTGAATGAGCAACCAGGTTCTGTCACCAGTCCTGATGTTAGTGTTCCCAGTACGTCATCTGGCCAAGGCGATGTCAAACAACAGAGTGTTTTCAAATTAGTGAAAAAAACAAAAACCCAAAAAAAATTTACTGTATTGAAGCGAAAAAGAAGTGTAACTGAGCAAAAGTTAAGTGACGATAAAAAAAAAATTGCAAGCATGCCATTCTACACACGCAGTGGCAAAGAGAGAATGAGGCCTTCACCTTTGGCTATTAGTGGCAGATCCCAAAAATTTACCCAGCCTACAATTGGTGCACAACTACTGTTACGCGTCAAAGCCGAGCTGCAAGATAACAGTGAGGCATTACAGGAGAATATTTGCTCTGATTCACAAATGACAACAATCCCTGTGGAGAGTCCATCCAACAGTGGGATGTCTAATCGTAAGCATTCTGCTGATGTGTGCCTTAATAGCCCGAGTGTAGCCGGTGATACCCAAATTGAGGATGCCACTTTGGAATTAGAAGAGGATGAGGGGGAGATTTGTGTAGGCGACGAGGGCGCTAATGATGATGATAATGATTATGATGCAGACAGATACCAAATTGCCGTTCTCAATTTCTATTTATATTCTAGATTATATAACGGCTGAATAGGTTTCTATTTTTCTCCTAGTGGAGAGAGGATCTGATGCAGACAGATACCAAACTGCCTTTGTCCATTTCAATTTATATTGTACAGTATATAACGGCTGAATTTATTAGTTTTTTATACAAGTGGAGGGGGGCCTAGAGAGACAGAAACCAAACTGGCTTTCTCCATGTCAATTAATATTGTACAGTCTATAATGGCTGAATTTTTTGGTATTTTATACAAGTGGAGGGGGGCCTAGAGAGACAGAAACCAAACTGGCTTTCTCCATGTCAATTAATATTGTACAGTCTATAATGGCTGAATTTTTTGGTATTTTATACAAGTGGAGGGGGGCCTTGAGAGACAGAAACCAAACTGGCTTTTTCCATTTCTTTACATATTTAACTATAAGTGTAGGGTGTAATATACATTCAAAGACGATGGCTGCATTGCCAATATGCATAGATGGAGAGGAAGACAATCTGTTTTGTGTGTAGAATAAATGAAGGCCTACCAACGAAGAATTAAACTGTTTTTTTGGATGATTTATTAGCTCAACAATTAGATTACTTGTCTCTAAAACAGTTGGAGCACTAAATTGGGTTAATTTAGGCCCAAAAACATGGATTTTCCCAAAAAATAGCAAAACAAAACCAAACAAAACCAAAACCAAAACCAAAACACGCAATGGCGGTTTTGCAAAACCAAAACCAAAACACGACGGTAATCCAGATTCAAAACCGAATCCAAAACCAAAACACGGGGGTCAGTGACCATCTCTAGTAATTAGTAACTTTGTTATGAAATAGCCATAATTGTAACCCATATTGTCCATGTGCTGGGTCATCATTTATAAAGATATATATACTCTCTGGGCCAGATTTATTAAACTGTAGGTTTGAAAAAGTGGAGATGTTGACTATAGCGACCAATCAGATTCTAGTTATCATTTATTTAGTACATTCTACAACATAACAGCTAGAATCTGATTAGTTGCTATAGGCAACATCTCCACTTTTCCAAACCTGCAGTTTAGTAAATATATCCCTCTGTGTTTTATCTCCATTGTATTTCTATATTTATTACTTTGATTAATCCTGTGGCGCTGTGTATGCTATGTAGAATATTTCGGTGAGTATAACATTGGTTATTTCCCATGAAACTATCTTGAAGGAAACTATAATCCTTTGCTTTGAATGAACTTCTCTAGACCTATCTGATGCCAGTACAGTATTGTGCGTAATCAGAAAGCACCTTTCAGGTGAAACAGGGTTACTTTAACATAAATTAAATATGTTTCTTAAAAATACTGTACTTTAAACATCCTGGGCCTGAGTCATGTTCAGACGTAATTCCATTTGCGTGTCGTATTTGCATTAAATAACTCTGCGCATGCTCAGGAACTGACCTTACGCCAATGAACACAATTGTATCCAATTCAAGTCAGAATGCAAATGACACTATTGCTGCCTATGGAGGTCATGGGCAGAACAGGGGTGGGAAGGACCAACATAGGCAATGTACAGTAAGGGGCGAGCTTAGGGCAGTCCGACAGAAGTGCGGCCGATTCAAGTCCCGGGTTTCTCTAAAGTTTTGTTTTAGCCGTGAAATTTGCACCAGGTACAGGGCAGGTGTAAGGGCCAAATGATAGTTCTGACTGTCACGATAAAGACTATGGGGTATATTTACTAAACTGGGGGTTTGAAAAAGTGGAGATGTTGCCTATAACAACCAATCAGATTCTAGCTGTCATTTTATAGAATGCACTAAATAAATGAAAGCTAGAATCTGATTGGTTGCTATAGGCAACATCTCCACTTTTCCAAACCTGCAGTTTAGTAAATCTGGCCCTTAGTGTATGTTTAGATATTTGTATACAAGAAAGACTGTAAAAACGCTTGTATGTAGTGTACACATTAAGAACACTCTGATTTATGTATCTGATGGAAAAAAATCCCACATTTTTAGTAATATTTGTTGTATTATGAGATGTTTATTTTATAAAATATTTTTTTTTCATCCGTTCTGATAGGACTTTATATTGCACATATGCATGTTCGTATCCCTCACTGTGTTCTGTCTGTCTGCATAGGACAAGTAACGTCTAGGAAGAGCGTACTTACACCCAGATTCAAATGGAAATGTATAGTGAGATCCGCTTGGATTTGAAAACGGTTGGAACTACGCTTAGGTTCCGTGCTCATGTTTTAAACGCAAGTTGCGTGCAGGTTGCGTCGGAACATGAATCAGGCCCCCTGTATCTACAGAATACCTTAGTATGTAGATCAAAACACAAAGAATACCATAAACTTAAAATAAATTTTATTTCATAAAACATAGAAATCATATATATAACCTTAAACTATAATTCTAGACAAACTCCTCTTCAACAAACTAATTTGTAATAGAGGATTATTCAACCTGTCCGCTATCCTGTGTTCAGTACAGCTCTCGCTGTCAATCTGCACAATGTCTGACTCTCTCCTACCAAAACCTTGAGGGAGTAATTCATGCTGCCCGGACATCAGAGAATAGCGTATTAGAGTAATGTAGCGATGGCCAAGTAACGCTACAGGAAGAAATGGGCTGTGTTGGAAGGTGAGAACCAGAAGCCTTGTGGTTAATGCTGCCTAATACGAATTAGATATGTATTTTCCCTTAAAACAGTGGTATTGTTTGACCTATCCGGGGTCTCATGTACTGGTGGCTCAGCTACTAAAGCACACAAGGTCTATACCAGCCATGATCTTACCCATAAAAACTCATATAACATCCCCCATTGTCTGAGAGTATGAATTATCTGATTGTGCTTACTAATTTACTGAACATTGTATTCATAGAAAGACATACTTACCAACCTTTGGCAAGTTTCATTCGGGAGATTCCAGGCGGGGGGGCGTGGTTGGTGGGAAGGGCGCGGCGCGGTATTCTGCGTCATTTTGGCTCCGCCCCCACCACAAAATGCCATTTTTGACGCAGGGGCGGGGCCAAAATGACGCGATTCACCGCAAATTGCGTCATTTTGAGGAGCAGGTGCTATTCGCGGGATATTTGCCTGCTCTCCCAGGAGCCCAGGAGACCTACCCGAATTTCGGGAGTCTCCTGGACATTCGGGAGAGTTGGCAAGTATGTATAAAGATTATATATCTCTTGAATTTTCTGTTATCCCACATCTCTTAAGAAAATAGCAGTACCTCTTAATGAGAGTCCTTTTATTAACCTTCCGGTACTCATCTGCATTATAAAGTTCCTTACAGTGTTGGAGAGCAACACCTTTGTACTACATAGGCTGAAAGCTACTTGGTGCTTTCTTTCATTACCGGTAAATACCATCCTTACCTGTTTAATAGCTGGCTCAGAGATTCTATATTGCTATGCCACTGGTCCATTGTAAAATTTCCATTGTTACCCCCTAAAGCCTTGTGTCCAGGACAGGATATGGTAATACAAAACTTCTCAATAAAACTTTATTGTCCAGGGTTGCTCTGAACAGCAGATTGACCAATGCGGCTCTTCAGCTGGGGAACCTTCTCATTACATTTAGTTGTTAGCTCTTTAATTTCCAAATCTCAGTTTTAGATGGAACACTGCTCTCAGTTTGCCTTCATGCAAATGATTGTAGTATAAAACTAACTGACAGGCATGCCATCTGGTACAAACATTTACCTCAGGGGCTCTAGAAAATCACTTAATAAAAATAAAATGGAAATTCATTCTCTGTTGGATTTCGAGATTTAAAGGTCTGATGTAGTGTATCTGTAAATATGTCTGATATAACCCTACATAACCTTATTGTTTCACGCTTCAGCAGACTTGTTATATACCCTTATGCAGCTATTTTCTCTTTATCTGCTTAAAATTCATGATAGCTCACAATTTCCCCAAAACCTGGGAATTGTCCATATGGTACCTTTCTAATTAAACCTGATCCCTGCTAACTTCCCTCAGGGAACAGTATTTAAAATTTTGGCTTAGATGTAAGTGTTCTGCACATTATTTCTTGCACAGCAATGGATAGATTATTATATCATGCATTTACAGTACACAGACAGGAAGGCGGTAACTTCTAGTTAAGTTAATGACAATTTTAAAGCCACTCAATGGGGGGGTATTCATTTGGCGGCGATATGGCGCATGGACATCTCACGCGCAGAGTGGCGGCAATTACAGTAGAAATATCCACTCATTCTTCCTTGCGAAAAATGAACAGAGATTTCTTTCAAACCTCTGCCGCAAAGTGTCTCCAAAACGTCCATGAGATACTTCGCAGATAATTGAATTCCCCCCAATGACTTCCAGAAATGACAGTTTATACTGATTAAATAAATTTATACACAGTATAACCGTCACCTACACATGGTGAACACTGGCATATTGTGGGTGCAGGATAATCTTACTTAATTAATAGGTGGCATTTTCTTGGAACAGTTCACCCTGCAAAATGGCGGCCTCCTCTGTTTAGCATACAGCCTACTACCTCGGAATATCCTGGAAACTCCCGAGAGGGTCGCACCATTGCACAGCGGTGGGTGGGGCCTGATAATAGCCATTACATCACCATGACCCCGCCCCCTCTGCACAACATCACCAATCACAGCATTGTGCAGTTAGGAGCAGCGCCATGGTGACCTGAATTGTGTTAGCCTCCCCCCCACCCCCTGCACTTTCTCCCTGGCCTTACCCTCTGGGAGGTCCAAATAGGCAAATATGATGTGTAGTTGACAGAGACACATTAGGACAGTGGTAGGCAACAGGTGGCCCTCAGGTCCCATTCAGCGCTCCGAGCCTTCACCTGTGGCCCCCAGGTCCTTCCTGCTTTATTATAACATTTGGTTGTTATACCTTGTAACACTTATTTAATATGCCAGCTGATATGTTGTTACAGATAGATGTTTCTTTCTTTGATTAAATGTATTATTTTAGCTTATTAAGGGTAATGAGCGACTCTTTTAAAGTTTAGAGGGCCTCCCTTTTGCCCCCTGAAGTGTGTCAGGTTGCCCATTACCACATGGCAGGACTCATTGTTATGAATGCGGGTTAAAATATCCGTCTAGCCTAGTCACTGAGAGGGAAATAATACATAACAAGTGAATACATTTTCATTGTTGATTCTACATGGATTCATAAACGTGTGAAGTATCTTTGGACGTCAGTGACTGAGCTGTGCTGCATAGAAAGCCTATGATACATGCTATGATCCACACACATCATCTGATAAACCGTGTGATCCATGTAGCAGACCTCATATGAACATGCTGCAGTATAGCGAGCAGTGTATAGAGCATTGCAGTAAAGTCAGGATTGCACCAAACATTTATCTCCATAAACACCCAGGTTGCCGTTGAGTAATGAACCCGGGACGTGCGCACGTTGTTACCTCCTGGTAGACAGCAGTAAGGGGGGGGGGGTGCCTGGCACCAGCTTCAGTACAGTATGTTATATAAATATGTATCATATTTACACAAATAACTTCTATTCCCTTTCATCTGAAGAAGCAGAAGTCATCTAGTTTACTATAGTAACGTACATTCTTTAGATATAACTCCATAGTGGTTTGTCTTTGAATACCAGACATAGGATTTTATTATTTACAAATTCACTGTGGGAGATGTCTTAGATTTATGAGTCTCATTTACAGTTAGGAGTAAATTCAGCTAAAGGATGAAAATTTGCACCTAGACAAACCATGTTGCAATGCAAGGGGTGCAAATGTTATTTTTTTTTTCACGCAGGAAAAATACTCCCTGCGTTTACATGAAGACAGAGTGCCGCAGTCTGCGCTATCCTCTGTGCAGGCGTCAGCACCATATTTCCGGCACTCTCTTCGGTCTGGGGACCAGTGGCACTGACTGGCTTGAGGAAAGCGCCAGAAATATGGTGTTGGATGTCACTGCTCTGGGTGCAGGGTGGGCGACAATGGTACACTCAGGTACAGGTACACCCTGCACCCATTATATGCGCACCCTGCACCTATGCACCCATTATATGCGCACCCTGAACCTATTATATGCACACCCTGCACCCATGAACCCATTATATACACACCCTGCACCGATGCACCCATTATATGTGCACCCTGCACCGGTGCACCCATTATATGTGCACTCTGCATCGGTGCACCCATTATATGTGCACCCTGCACCCATGCACTCATTATATGGGGCAGCACGGTGGCTTAGTGGTTAACACTTCTGCCTCACTCTCGGTCTGTCTGTGTGTATGTTAGGGGATTTAGATTGTAAGCTCCAATGGGGCAGGGACTGATATGAGTGAGTTCTCTGTACAGCGCTGTGGAATTAGTGGCGCTATATAAATAAATAGATGATGATGATGATGGTGCACACCTTGCACCTCTGCACCTAAAATATGCACACCCTGCACCCATTGTAGATACACCACTGGCCAGACCAATGTTGTATGTACCGCATACCACCCAACGTTGGTCTCTGCAGCAGTGGGACACAGGATGACCACACCCCCAAGATTGCCCCGCCTCAATCAGGAAGGTTGGGAGGTATGTTACCGTGTAGGTCATTTTAAATATCATTTAGATCTAATTAATTTACAATGTCTAGGACAGCCTGGAAAAAGAAACCAGTCTGTATACTTTCAGTGTTACAGGTAAAATCATGAATTGTTTGCACAATATGTGCCACAAGAGCTTAGAGTCTACTAAGAATACACTGTGCAAACCAATCTGCCCTTGCTTCATTTAGGGAGTTTAGCAGAAATCAACATTTTTAATTTCACTTCAACTTTTTTTTTTCTTATATACCTGTCTTGTTTTGAAAACAATTTAGTTGGCATACATAGCATTATTTGTCATAAAGTGACGACTATGGCAGTAGGAACACCCTATTAGAGGTGATAGCGTACAGGTTTGATCAATGAAAATACCATTCAATGTCAGTTTTTAGGCAATAATTTATTAAGTCATTCCCTATGGGAAGGTCATTGCTGCGGCCCAGGTTGTATAATTACCAACAAATGCTCCAACTTTTTATGCAACAAATGCACTTACCAGCTGTTCTATGTGTCAGAATATAATGAAAGCGTTAAACCATATGAGCTGGACTTCTTGTCTGCATCAAATGCCCAATGTCCATTCAGGTACGAGAGAGAGAGATAAATGCAGACCCATAAAACTGGTCAATGGGACATATGCAACATGCACAGATGTGTGCAGCCATAAAGACAATGTCTATTCAGAGGGGCTAGTCAAGAGGAAGGGGCTATTGTTTACTAGCAGATGGCTCCGAGGTCACACTGACACTGCACAAGGCTCTTGACCATGGAAGAAAGTCATTCCCAACCTGGTCATGTTTGAGATATCACCCTAGAAACGTACAGAGATCACATACTTTCAGTATCTTGAATGTCCAGACAATATCTGTATAGCGTCCTTTTGATATTATTGCCACAAAACCCAAGTAGTTATATAAGCAGCTACTATTTATGTGGCTACCTCCTTAAGTAGATTTTCTTTCTTCAAAGCTGGAAAGTGTCTACCCGAGTGATACGTTGATATCTCCCAAAGATCCTGCCAGGTCTTAAACAAACTGGATGTCATTTGTTGTGAAAACAGAGACACCTGTCTGAGGTCTCAGCGGTCTTGTTGGCCTAGTTCTTAAGCCGCTGATTTAAGATGATGAGAACACTGTAAGTTTGTTGTGAAAAGGTTTACATGGAATTGTCACTGTTATAGCCACAAGAATAACGATGCATCAGCTCTAAAGGCGCTCATATACGCACTGACTTTTAATTTCAATGTGGTCAGGGGCTGGCTGGGCAGGGGGGCAGAAGGTCCCATAGTGGGCTACCTTAGGCTTGGTCACTGGGCTACCTGCATTTTTTTCCTTTAAAATGTTTCCAATAGGCTGCTAAGTCGAGTCTTGCTCCCCTGTGATAATACTTGCAGGCACACCTTGAATATGATCATATTTGATAATGTCAAACAAGAATTGTGACACATGTCCCAAATGAACACAAAAGATCATTCACAAATGTGATTTTCCATCTAATTTTGGTCACCTGTCACTCAAAGATGCCAACTGTATCGCTAAGGCCGTGGAATTTATTTTCACGTATTTGCCACCTGACATTTTTACAGCTAAAAACTTCAAGGATACTCTATATGGATATTAACAGGTCTGGAATTAGTTTAATGAAAAGATCTTTTAAGAATTTGATTGTAAAACTGGTAACTGCACATATGGGCAGTTTTAGAAATAATCCACAGCAGGGTTTTAATTCAGCCTTGTTACATAGTTAATATTGTGTTACACTGTATTGGTGTAAAATGGATCTATGTAACAAGGGTGGGTGATATGGAAGAGTTTCTATCGCTAATTATTTCGCTCAATTTAACAATAAAATTTAGCCGGTGCAGCTCCCCGGTGATACTGGCTGGCAGCGGTATAAGGACTCTTACCGTTTCACCAACCAGTGCAGGGTCCCTCTGCACTTGTGTGACCTGACATTGGGGTTTCACACATACGCAGTGGAACCTGTATAGGCTTCCAGTTCCACTTTCACCAAAATGAAAATAATAAAGTAAAAAAAAAAAAAGAAAAATGGAAAATGAAATAACACTTAGTATTACTAAAGAAAGCAGGCTTTGTTTGGCTGATGTAGAGTGTTAGGCAGCCATCTTGGGTGCACTCAAGTTGTGGGTAAGGGACATCAGGAACAAAATGACCGAAGACAAGCAATAGACATGAGGCAGAGGGTAGAGGGTTGGGTGCCATCTTAGGAGCACTCAAGTTATACATAGCATAGGGGATAAATTACTTACAAAATGGACAAGATGGAACCAGACGTGAGATAGATGGTATAGAGGACCCTGCTTTTGCACATATGAGGAACTTGTGGGGCTGATTGTTAGGATCATAGATTATTACAGGTCATTTCAGTGCCAGGTCATGCCAGTCATTTTAAATTAATTTTATTATTGTCTCTTATTTATTTATTTTTTTTATTAACACAAAATAAGCGGGGCATCCTTGTTTGAAAGAGGGGACTCTGGGAAAGGATCAGTGAGTTTTCTTATAGCCCATCAATGGAGCACGGTGGCTTAGTGGTTAGCACTTCTGCCTCACAGCACTGGGGTCATGAGTTCAATTCTGTGTGGAGCTTGTATGTTCTCCCCGTGTTTGTGTGGGTTTCCTCCGACACTCTAAAAACATACTAGTAGGTTAATTGGCTGCTATTAAGTTGACCTTAGCCTCATGCGGTCTGTGTGTTAGGGAATTTAGACTGTAAGCTCCAATGGAGCAGGGACTGATGTGAGTGAGTTCTCTGTACAGCGCTGCGGAATTAGTGGCGCTATATAAATTGCTGATGATGATGATGAGTGGTACCTGACCCTTGTAGACTGGAGGACAGCAGTAATATTTATTATTATTATTAATTACATTATACATTATAAGCACTTTACAATTGGGAACAGACCAAGTAATAAAACAAGATTGGGTAGTGACAGGCAAAACGGTCAGAGCGGAACTAGTACTACATTTAATAACAGCTACCTGGTAGATATAAATCTTTCATGAATAAGGTTGCCAGGCAGAGAAAGCTCTGCAGGACGTAGGACGGCTTGTAGAACCTATACATTACAGATAGATGAAAGTGGAAATTCCCTTTCAGTACATGGCTCACTGTATTTATTTACAATATAGGTTCCCAAGGCAGCTCACATTGCAAGGACATTATAAGGACATTAATATATGTGTTTTTTATTACTGATTAAGACGTGCATACTGTACATGCCTCCATCACTTTTTAATATGCATCAGTTCATTTTAAGTCTGAGCATTGTTCTGCAGTCAATTCAAACCACAGTCACATACTTGAAATTCAAGGGTCTACAGGGCGAACTTTGATTTTGTAGCAGAGAAATCCCTCGACGCTGGCAACGGACAGGGAGCCAAACTAGTGACATATCTCATAGGATTACAAATGGATTCAAAGTGTCAAAACAAAAATCCTGAGAACTATAGCTCAAAGATCAAAAGCCTTACTGTGTGACAGTAATATTTATAAATGTAATATATATTTCATAGCCCATAGACAGCAGGAAGGGTAGAAGTCCACTAATGTGCAATCATTGATAGGTTATTAATGCTGGGTATGAAACATATATTTACATTTGTGGGTAAATACATAATGCACTCTATAGAACAAGAGAGCTCATTTGGACATTAATATATCAAGGAATGTGTATAATTGAGCTAAATAATGTCACAGTTGTTTGCTGAAACATGTTTAAATATGTCTAGAAGGGAAAGACCCAGGAATGGTGAGGAATATTGTTCTAAAACCTCATCAGTCTCAGAGTAGGCATCCCAGGGGGTAAATGTATGAAGCTCCGGATTCTTCAACTCCGGCGAGTTCAGCGTCTTCAGCGCTTAAATTTAAAGCAGCGCTGCCTTGTAAAGGGAGACTTCCATTTACAATGCAAGTTCTCTTTGAACCCTCAGTATCTTTTGAGCAATGACTTTACGTGATGCAGGAGCCACTGTGGTACTTTGTATTAAGTCAACTAAAAAAACCACAGGAATACAGTTTTTTTTGAAGTCACAGGATAAATGTACAGCTGATTAAGCCAAGTGATGTCTTATCCTGAGATGTAACACTTAGCGTCTGTGTAACTGTTCCCCATGCAGCTCTGTGGCCCCGCTTCCCTCTGACATCTGTTCTCAGAGGGGAATAGCTTGGTGTCTGCAGTCGGGGAGCTTAATGAACTCCCTGCTATGAGACCGCCAACACCCCAAGGCGTTTGACGCCCCAGAATGCTGTGCATGCGGGCCAGCATGCTAGGGCTCCAAAATTAAATCAGAGGTAAAGAGAACGCTTCCTCTGTGACCAAGAATTATAGAGTGGCTCGACCCAGTAAGGTACGTGAGGGGAGAGTGTCTCTCACTAGAAGCCGTGGGTAACCTTCAAATTTTGGCACGTGGCCCCAAATTACTATTTACTCTCCTGGATGATGCTACTAAGTAAATAATTTAGTGGTTTGAGAGAAAAATGAGGAGCCTCATGGGTTAGTATAGAACAAATTACATTGAGAGCTTCAGCCCACAATTCAACAACTATGTTGCAGATCTCTAAAATATGGATATATATGGATATCCTGGCAGGGATGAAACATTGTGAAGGCACCAAGTGAGAAATTTTGAGGGTCCTAGTGGAACTGTGCATCGTGGAATGGTGGAAAGAATAAAAATATCCCTTGGAAGTCCATCCTATTACCCCACTCATTTTCTTGTTTTTTCATTTTTTTTCTAAATTACTGTTTTACCCTCCATTTACATTTACATCTTAAATTATTATTATTATTATTTATTATTAGCCTTTATTTGTTAGGCGCAACAAGGCTTCCGCAGCACCGCACACAGAACTAACAGTAGACTATACAGGGTATAACAGTACAGAACAATAAACAAAAAGTACCAATACTTCAGAAACTCCAGGCAGGCAGATGCAATAGACACATGAGCAGAAGAACGGGTAAGGAGACAGGAGGGAAGAGGGCCCTGCTCATGCGAGCTTACATCCTAAGGGAGGGTTAAACAGACCAGGCACAAGAGGAGCCAGTTGAGGGAATGGGGGAGAGGGGAGAAAGAGCGGAGGAGATGGGGGTTAAGTGGATGGTTGGTAGGCTTTGAGAAAGAGGTGAGTTTTGAGTGCACGTTTGAAGGAGCACAGAGTAGGAGAGAGGCGGATGGAGCGAGGGAGGTCATTCCAGTGAAGGGGGGCTGCACGGGAAAAGTCCTGGATTCTGGTATGGGAAGAGGTGATCAGAGTGGAGGAGAGGCGGCGGTCATTGGCCGAGCGCAGGGAGCGGGCGGGAGTGTGAATGGAAAGGAGGTTAGAGATATAAGGGGCAGTAGAGTGGGAGAGAGCCTTGTAAGTGGTGGTGAGGAGTTTGAAAAGAATTCTGTAGGGGAAGGGGAGCCAGTGTAGGGCAAGGCAGAGAGGGGAGGCAGAGGAGGAGGGGCGTGAGAGGTAGATGAGTCCTGCGGCCACATTGAGTATAGAGCGGAGGGGGGAGAATGAATCATGACTGACAGGTTAATTAACCTGACCTGATGATTAAATGAATCATGATTGTCAGGGTGCACCAGGACTGTCTTTATTACATGTGCCACTTTGTGAGTTTGAATGTTTTTATTACATAGATTGAAATACGCCTAGAATTGTGCGTTTCTGTGTAAACTGTGCCTGAGATATCACTTTAAAAATAGAGGGTGTCTTCCAATAACTGGAACCTCCTTAGTACCAGGAAAATTGTCCTTTTGCAAGGACAAAAATGGTTGACATTTCTGGCTAAACTGGAAATGACCCCTAAATGCCCTTTATCCCCCTTGAATTTCACCCTATATGGCATAACTGGGGCATATTGGGGTATAACTAAGTGCAGTAATGTGTCTAACCTGCACAGCTACATATGTGCTATTACAGCCCATATATGCGTCGGCGCTTTTTTGTTAATAAATTAGTCTGTCACACAACTAACATAAACAATTACCTTTATTGTCCCCATTTTAGGTCAGATGCACAGAACTGTATGGGTAGATTTCTCCATGGCTCTCTGTTTGGCTCCAAAACTTATTAATGTATCCAGCCTGTATATGATTATGTGTTCAGTACATTTTGGTGTTTGGGCTATGTATGACAAACTGTTTTATGATTACTTGTATACATAAATGTACGAAGGTGTGTGTCTATGAATCCAACAAAATATATGAATGCATTGAACATTGGGAGGTTTGTGACTGCACTAAACTGATATTTCTTTCATTGTTTATAATCGGACATGCCTATTGTTCTGATCATTCTATATTTAATTACTTACATGTCATACATTATGTATAGCAGGAATGTTTTTGTTCGATATAAATTGCATTTTAGCAGATGTTTTGCTGTATGGCATTTTTTTTTCTGAAAAATGAATGTTTCTCTTATTTTCAATAGCACACTGAAGAAAGATCATTGTTTAAACAAAATGTCTATTGCCGTTTAATTATATTAGTTTTTAAATGAGAAACTGATTCACTAATGATTCAATGCCAAATATACATGTAAATATAAGAAAAGCGGTCTTAGTCATTCAATGCTACAAAAATAGCAACAGTGGGTAATGTGAGGTTGTTATTGCAGCCCACGATAAGTGCTTTATAACAATTACATGTCAATCACTTGCATATATGTAGAGAATGAGGGTTCTTTTTCTAGTCCTTTATTGAAAAACTTTTCTCTGTTTTCTTTACAGAATCTCAATAATGTCCTTGGGGAGAGACATGGAACTTGAGCATTTTGACGAACGTGATAAAGCGCAAAGGTACAGTAGAGGGTCCCGAGCCAATGGGCTGCCAAGCCCAACCCATAGTGCCCACTGCAGTTTTTACCGAACCCGTACTCTGCAGGCCCTGAGTTCAGAGAAGAAAGCTAAGAAAGTCCGATTCTACCGCAATGGTGACCGATATTTCAAAGGGATTGTCTACGCCATTTCCGCTGACCGCTTCCGATCTTTTGAGGCTCTCCTGGCTGATCTCACCAGAACTCTTTCCGATAATGTCAATCTACCCCAGGGGGTGAGAACTATCTACACAGCGGATGGAAACAAGAAGATCATCTCCCTGGATCAGCTAGTTGAAGGTTGGTATTTAAATAAAAATGAAACCTATTTGTTAATATGCTAAACTGTCAAATCACATATTTTAGCAAGTAATATATTTTCAAAAATAAATGAGAAGCACAAAAATTGGGTAGTTCACTGACTTCAACAATACCCTGTGCTTCCTGACCTGCAGTTCTTCCCAGCAGACTGGCACAATTTACTCCTGAGCATGCTCTCTGACATTTACAAACATTAATCAGTGCGCAAAACTGTGCATGCAATTTCAGTGTTTGCCTGCACCTTATTACAATAATGTAAACAAAGTTAATGGGCTTTCTGTATTTTAGCTATTTACCATTAGCAAGTCGAACCCATTTACAATAGTTCCAAATTTGATAGACAAATTAGGGGTTATATTTATTAACAAACTTCTATGCTAGAGCACTTGGCAATAGCGACCATTCAGTTGCGCAGTCTGGTGCAAGTTCTCTGCTATTAGTTACAACCACTGTGCATGATTATAAATAAGCTATATCTGATTGCAGTTAGTAGGCTTTTATGACTCATTATTTATTTTATTAAATTATTACAAAAGTATTAAAATAGTTACAGTGAATTGTAGTAAATAAGAATGTTATGTTATTAATTTTGATCTGCAAATTAATTTGAGGCATTTGTCTAATTGTTGAATCTTCATTGACTAACAACAGTGAAAACTGTATAAATATGTACTGACAAATCATACGTTTGTACTGGCACATTCCTCATGTATATATGGATTAACAATTAATGCCCCCCAAATAATAGGAGTGGAGGTATTTCCCATAGCAACCAATCAGATTCTAGCTATCATTTTCTAGAATGTTCTAGAATCTGTCTCCTTTTTAGAAGGTTTGATAAGTCTACCCCACAATACTAAACTGTGTTTGGAAGTCTAACAGAAAGTAAAAGTGGTTCCAACAAGACACCCATCCAACTCTCACCTAACCACCTTCTCTCTCTCTTACTAGACAGATTTGGATATAGAGATTAGGGGCTAATACTAGAATTATGTTTGTGTTGCAGTACTAACTATAAGTGACAGATGGCAGTGCTCCATAGTTAGGGTGCCACACCGTACCCCCCAAATTGTCTTTTCTTGCTTGGGACCTGTTTTTGGGAACTGTCTTGGTCTACCCTTAAATGTTCTTGCTGTTCCATGTTCTCTCCATTTGCAGTATCACCTTGAAGGGTGGACAGAAGCAGCGCTGTCTGGGTATGTGACAGGGACAGCTCAACGGTGTGAGCTTTGCAAGATCTCCTAAACTGGGCGTCAAGTCTCCTTCATTAAATATGGAAATCCCATACATATCTGTGCAAGTCAGTACAGCACCATGCACCTTGCAAGATTGTAATTGTATCGCAGCATAATACATTGCGCGGTTTATATACCTGCCAGTGGCGGATCTACTATTGGTACGGCAGATGCCATGCAAGGGGCGCATTGAGGCAATGGGGCCCACTGCACGGCAGATGCAGAGAGTCGGGGGCCCAGTTCCCTCGCTGCACTGGGGCCCACTGCGCGACAGATGCAGAGAGTCGGGGCCCAGTTCCCTCGCTGCACTGGGGCCCACTGCATGACAGATGCAGAGAGTCGGGGGCCCAGTTCCCTTGTTGCACTGGGGCCCACTGCATGACAGATGCAGAGAGTCGGGGGCCCAGTTCCCTTGTTGCACTGGGGCCCACTGCATGACAGATGCAGAGAGTCGGGGGGCCAGTTCTCTCTCTGCACTGGGGCCCACTGCACGACAGATGCAGAGAGTCGGGGCCCAGTTCCCTCGCTGCACTGGGGCCCATTGCATGACAGATGCAGAGAGTCGGGGGGCCAGTTCTCTCTCTGCACTGGGGCCCACTGCGCGACAGATGCAGAGAGTCGGGGCCCAGTTCTCTCTCTGCACTGGGGCCCACTGCACGACAGATGCAGAGAGTCGGGGGCCCAGTTCCCTCGCTGCACTGGGGCCCACTGCACGACAGATGCAGAGAGTTGGGGACCCAGTTCCCTCGCTGCACTGGGGCCCACTGCACGGCAGATGCAGAGAGTCGGGGGTCCAGTTCCCTTGCTGCACTGGGGTCCACTGCATGACAGATGTACAGAGTTGGGGGCCCAGTTCCCTCGCTGCACTGGGGCCCACTGATCGCTAGCTCCGCCTCTGATACTTGACATTTGAAAAAGTCAGGATGGTGGTTTTAAATTGCGCAGTCTTAAAATGTGAGATTTTATGTAGGGTTTGGCCTTTAGTAAATCGCACCGTGCGTAAAATGTATGTCCATACATTACACCATCTTCCCCTCTGTCTACATTCATGCAGCAGTAATCTACAAACATTATCCTATATCCCCCTCTATTTACATTAATGTCATTACAGACCACTAAAACATCACATTATACTGTGTCCCAAACACTCTACCCTAAGACTCATACATACACCACAAACCCACATGTTATACTATGTCCTTCACTCTCAAAACTACCACTCCATCCCACACACAAACCAGTACAGCAGGCTTATTGCATGAAATTCTTTACTGGTTCCCACTCTCTTATTTTAAAGCCGTTTTCTACTTTTAGAAAACTTTGGTCCATTTTTATTCCTTCTGCCTCCTTGTCTACCACCGAATAGTTGCATGTCATATCCTGCCCTCCTCCTATATTGTACAACTACCAAGCTATTTATTCCTGCTGTCCCAGTCATCACTATTGGATGGGAATATGCACCTCACACTTTCTCTGACGCTGCACAGTGCATCACAGTAGTTGTAGTTTTGAGTCACCGCATAGAGAATGTTGCGGCTTTTCACTATTTGCTCACATTTTACTTTAAAGAGTGCAAAGAAGCCTTTAATTAATGATTGAGAGCCTACAAAAAAGTAGCTACATGTTTGCAAAGGTATGAGAATCTACTTGTTGATCTGTACAGTTGGGAGGTATACATATATAATGCTACCTCCTTAACTGTCAATAATAGAACTCTTGCATAAAACAACATTACTAGACCTCTGCATATTACAATACTCCCCACTCTCTACAATAATAACATGACATGAAGCACCGGAGAACATAACCGACACTGTATGTTAATACCTTCAAACAAACCATTTAACCCCTCACATTGCATAAGGAATCCCACAGCAATACATAAAACAGTACATCCCACCCCTGCTGTGTATATGCCACTAATCTTACAAACGCCATAATGTCTCACACATTACATTATGTGCAACACCGTCTATAGGAGTACCCTTACATAGACACTAAACCTCACTTATTATATAAAGAACTACACAGGAATACACTTACACACAACAGTACACCCCACCCCTGCTTTGTATACACTACTAATCTTACAAACGCCATTATGTATCACACATTACATTATGTGCAACACTGGCTATAGGAGTACCCTTACCTAGACACTAAACCTAACATATTATATAAAGAACCACACAGGAATACACTTACACAAAACAGTACAACCCACCCCTGCTCTGTATACGCTGCTAATCTTACAGACGCCATGATGTCTCACACATTACATTATGTACAACACTGACTATAGGAGTACCCTTACATAGACACTAAACCTCACACAATGCACTGTCCTACCCAACTTCCTGTACTAAGACCTCACTCAGGGCATGATTAAGGGTTAGCCCTAGGCTAATACACTTGTAGCACCCTCTTCCCCCTTACATCATTAAAGGAAGATACAGGAGTATTCTCCAGGTTTCATATTTAGACAGATTCTCTCATCTGTTCTAGCTATTTCTTCTTGTTCTTGCAGTTTTTGTTGTTATTAATCTATCTTCTGGAAAGTTGGGGTCCTGTGTTGAAAATGTGCAAAAATTGTATTATAATGCAACATGTTAACAAACCCTGAATAATGCTCAGGGTTCATGAGGATGCGTTCTTGAGGGTGCTCTTTAGAGAGCATCCTTGTGAACGCCACAAAACAGAGATCATGCCCTCCCCACCAGCATTTCATCATCCACCACTGGCCAATTCATGACCCCCTGGCAATTTCATCACCCACTTCCCCAGTTATTTCATCACCCATCCCCCCAGCAAAATTCATCACCCACCCCCAGCCAATTCATCATCTAACTCAGCTCTCCCCACATACCTTCCACTTGACCATTAAAAGGATGTATGCAAACATGTCTCTTAACTCCTAGGGGGGTATTCAATTGTTAGCGTTAACGGAAAAAAACGAGCGCTCAAAAAATATTACCGTTTATACGGTAATATTTCGCGAGAAAAGCGTTAATACGGTAGTTTACTCACGGAAATGAAATTCTGCGAGTAATTACCGTATTAACGCTAAGATTTTTTGAGCGCTCGTTTTTTTCCGCTAACGCTAACAATTGAATACCCCCCCTAGTGTCCAATTCATGACCCACCTCCCCCCACCAAGAGCACATGTCACTTACCCTCCTTTCCAGCAGCAATCTTCAGGCTCTGCTTTTCTCTATTCTTTTCTCCAGCACTGCAGAAATCTTCTTCTTCAGGGACAGGCAGCCTGGCAGCAAATCTGACTGCTGCTAGCTGCCTGTCAGTGTGGACAGTTCTTAATCCAGTCTCATGAGATTTGGTAATCTCGCGAGAACAGACTAGGAACCGTGGCCACACTGACAGGCACCTGACAATATTTGATGTCAGTTGCCAGCAAACTAGCCCCGGAGCACCTGGCAGTTATATAAAAAAAAATTATATATATATATATATATATATGTATATGGGAATGATAAAAAAAAATATATATTCTGGTGTCACCGTGAAACCCCAGGACTCAGCGCCCCAGGCTGCAGCCGGATCAATCTATTGGGTAATCAGATCATGACCTCGCTACACACATTATATTAAACGTACACAGATTATACTGCTGAGGTCAGGGGTGGAGCCATACAAACTCAAAACCAGTGTGAATGTAAGGCACAGGCTGGCATTTGGTTTACTGATCTTTATTTTTTCTTACTATTAAATTAAGTACACTAACCCCCCCTTGTCTATTCCACCATCACTTTTGCTACTATTTAAGTCTGAAAGTCTAGGCATTAAAATTATATTCTATTGCAATCGTTTAGCAGTCAGCAAATTTGTAATAATCTGTTTCATTGGCCCTTGACATTTTGATCCATGAACTGATAAAAGCATCTGTGCCAGTTTTCACCCTTAGAACTACACAATGCTGAGATTGTGCAGTAAACTAGAAAGATCTTTATGTCATTTGCTTTCTTTTGCTAAATTAGACCAGTAAAAATTAGCTTGCAGCTGTAGTTTGTGTTTAAATAACTGGAAAATAATTGAGCATCTCTGCAGGATTATGGAATTCAGTTACAGAGGGAAGAAGCATCATTAAACAACATACTACTTAACATGTTCAACATAAAGGGCCACATGTAGAGTAGGCTGCACTTATGTGACTTGAGCATAGGCCTAAATCTACGGCCACAAAGTTGCAGCCTTTGGTGTGTATTTTGAATTGCACATATGCTGATATAGTTTGTGCAACACAAAGCTGTTTAGATATAACTGCATCAAGATACACTGTGGGCGGCCCTACTGTACCCTACCTGCTTTTAGTTGCTTCTGATCCGCCTCTACAGACATAAGGGGCAGGAAAAAATTGGGCTGCATTGCTGTCCCTTGGGGCTGATCATGTCAGACAGCCACCTCTGAAGTATATGGGATGGAGGAATTGAATATTTCTGGCATGTACGTTCCCTAACACACTCATGTGACTGGAGCGACACCCCTTCAGATGCAGAGGTACATACGGGTCCACCTTCCCACATTAGGCTCAAGGGAGAGATCGGAGAGGGAAATGGAATGTGAAGGAGGGTGATGAGGTGAAAGAAATAGAAGAACTGTAAAGAGCAGAGTCAGTCCGACAAAAGTGACCAGCAGTGAAGCAACATAAGACAAAGTTTATCCTAAGAGAAGAGGTCAGACACAGAAAAGTGACCGGCAGTGGAGTAACATAAGACAAAGTTTGTACATACTTGCCAACTTTTCCTTGTTGGCTTCGGTAAGATCCCGGGGAGGTGGGCGTGCGGGGGCAGGGCTTGATGAATCAAATTATTTTGGCTAAGATGACGCGATATTTGTGTCATTAAGCGCCCCCCAACTTATCTATTGCGGGGGCGAGAACTGGGAGGTTGCTCTGCTCTCCCGGGAGCCCTCACAGAAATGCGGGAGTCTCCCGGACATTCCGGGAGAGTAGGCAACTATGCGTTAAAGAAAAGCAGCAGATGAATCTCTAGAGACTGAAGTGTCTTTTACATTTCTGTCTCCATTACTGAAGTCATGTTGTCTTACCTGTTGGTCTTTGATTAAATCTTGGTCTCCATGAAAATGGCCACCTCCATAGGCACATTACATGGACATAGGACACAATTTCTGAACTGTGTCATCCTGCCACAGATGGCGAAGCCAACCACGTCTTGTACTGGCTCAGCATCAGGGAGAATGCCAGACTCTTCAGGGAGGGAGGGAGATCACCCCTATTTCAGGGAGTCTGCCTGACATTCAGGGAGAGTTGGGAAGTATGAGTTTATACTAAGAGAAGAGGTCAGACACAGAAATGTGACCGGCAGTGAGATACTGTGAGGGAGGCAGAGAAGAAAGTACAGTTAGAAATCTTCTCTGGCTGACCATTTACACAACAAAAGATTTAATAGATTTGATTTGATTATGAAACAAAAGGCTTATTTTAAAATTCTAAAATATGTTCTTTTTTTCTTAGTCCACATAACTAACAGATTTATGAAATAGTCAAGTATGTTATGTGATATATTTCTGAGGTTACACTAAATAAGTTAATACAACAGAAATATATTTTTGTCTGTGGGGAGGTTAGCCTTTAGCGACTGGTGTTACCTTCCAACAGTCACAGTTTCATGGGGATAGCCTAAGTTTTGTAGATCCAGAAAGCAGGACATTATAATGGGAGTGCACTTGTGGGAAACAGGTTGTGGGCAAATTTGGTCTAATGCGTCTCATTATTCCAGTTAGGAATAATGTGATGTATGGTTTAATATTTTCCACCATCTACATGTCAAAATTCATTAATCAGATAATTAGTATTCATGTGTCATAATGTCATACATGACATTACAATATCCAGGCCTACCCCAGAAAGGTCTAGTAAGTATAAATATAACTGCACAGCCACTGCTTATAATTATTATTTACAAATACATTAATTCCGTAGTGTACTGCATCCACTATAAGCAACTACAAGCTGCGTATTATCTCCAAGAAGGTGAGAAGGATGAATTAATGTTTTGTATACTTTTTATTAAGCCTGTTCCTGAAGATTGCAGTGTCACAATAATTGGTTAATCAAAATGATCTAATAATAGGTAAGAATTATATCATAACAAGTAATATATACCTAAATTGCAGTTGATTGATATTTATTAAAACAAGTGCTAAGTATTTAAAAATAGTGTAACATGTAAAGTTCCAAATACACATATATGTTTCCTTCTCTATTATCACATAAGTTCATGCATATAGATATTACATAAATTGTATAATATATATACATATATATATAATATATATATATATATATATATATATATATACACACACATATATATATATATATATATATATATATATATATATATATATATAATAATATATGTGTGTACAATTTAGTTCAGTCTGTTGATTATACATGGGTTGCACCAGAGGCATTTTCGCTGTCAATAGAAAAGAAGGGTGGAGACTCCCAAAATGAATAGGAAAACATTCATATTCGGGAGAATTATAAGTACAATTTTGATATCCAGTGCACACAGGGCAGTGTTAAAGTGCAGTATGACTAGTTTGTGACTTCATTGAGGAGGTGAAGCTTCAGCAGGGACTTGTGATGGAAGTTGCCAGGTAAACCTTCAGGGGGAGACCATGCTAAAGATCAGGAGCAATGAGTGAAAGTGAATGAAAGGGCTTTAAATGGGATAGAACAATAGTACTGACATGTGTAGAGAGAAGGCTGCTCGGAGAGGAGCAGAGAAGTGCTCAGGTCATATATGTAGATATTGGTGAAGTAGGAGGAACAGAGGAATGTTAGGTTTTATATGGAAGTTCGTCGATCATTACTAGATTGACAGGGAGCCAGTAGAGAAACAGAGAGGAAAGCAGAACAGACACCAAATGTGAAGCACTTGGAATCGATTAAAACACTATTGCTATAAAGGGCTAATACTATTATATAAGAATGGTCTATTGTTTTGAATTGTTTGACTTTAACATTTATCAGTATAACCCAAGTATTTCTAAGCAGAGATAAGTAGTTCATAGTCTAAGGAACCCGACAAATCTGGGTAATACCACTTGGATTCTGAATGCAGGTTGACACATAATTTCCAGCAAAGTGTCCCTTGAAATTATAACACATATTCTGAATTCATACCTATAATGTTTTTGTTGTTGTTGTGTGTTGTTATATTCTAATAGCAAACAAGTCTCCAAAATCAAATGCTTATTCCTTCATTTTTAATAAACTTGAAGAGTACTGAAGTAACAACGTTTTGTTCTTTCAGGTGAAAGTTATATATGTGGATCTATTGAGCCTTTTAAAAAACTGGAGTACACAAAGAATGTAAACCCCAATTGGTCAGTGAATGTGAAGACAACTGCCATCCCCCGCGCAGTTCAACCGCTTGCTGCCCCCAAGCCCAGCACCTCTGAGGGAAGAGAGGGCAAAGATTTCATAAGGCCAAAGCTTGTCACAATCATCAGGAGCGGGGTGAAGCCGCGTAAGGCCGTCCGGATTCTGCTAAACAAGAAAACAGCCCACTCCTTTGAGCAAGTTCTCACTGATATTACTGATGCCATAAAATTGGATTCCGGAGTGGTGAAGCGTCTGTATACACTGGATGGAAAACAGGTATGCCATGAAACCAAATATTATGCAAATTAGTTGGAATAAAACAAAGTAATTGATTGGCCAGTTCACTTATTCAACTGAGAACAGAATGCTTGTGGTTCAGACATTCTTGTAGTTGTTGCTGGATTTATAGAACTCCACAGAGCTTTTTTATTTGTTCAACCAACACCAGCTACCAACACTTTATGGTGCCATAACTCTTACCCCTGTCATTTAGGGCACAGACACCTCTGCTGGCACCTGTAGTGCATTCATTCTTCAAGGCTTACAGCCAGGAGTTTGAATGTACATTGAAGGTGGAGGGGGTTGTTAGTTGCACTAGTAAAAGTTTTTGGTAGCTTTTGAGTATTTTATGTGCAGATAAATATTTTCGTAGTCTTCATTTAGTCTTGTATAAGGTATGATCAATGTATCACATAGCATAGATCATGTGACATCTGATAAATTATCTGCAGTATCAACAATACAATAAGAGAAAGGTCCTTTAGTCTCTACAGACCTGTTCTTTTATTCAAGTTGGTGCAGTTAAAAGCAAAAGCTGACCCATCATTTGACTACTTTTAACCAGCTAACACTGCACTATATATGTCATACAGTATAATGCAATGGATAGTCTCGCATTTACATAAACAAAGTAATGTCAATATATAGATAAGACAATTTAGACATTCATTATCCTTTCTGATTGGATACACAACTACTGATAAAGGGCAGGATTTTCGTTGTGCACATACAGGACCAAGATAATAAATCATACTTGCCTACTCTCCCAGAATTTCCGTGGGGCTCCCGAATTTCGGGGGGGTCCTCCCGAACTCCTGGAAGAGCAGGCAATCTCCCTGATCCTTATATAGGGGGGCCTGGTGATGACGCGACAGCATCACCATTGTCCACCCCTACTATAAAATGCTGAAAATGGCAGCATTGAATAAAGGGGGCATGGCTTAATGGCACAATGGCATCCTTAAGCTCCGTCCCCACAATGTAACACCACAAATTTAGTAATTTTATAGTAGGAGCGGGGTTAGGGTGACAGTATCTCCCGGAGGCCTGGTCATAAAAGTTGGCAAGTATTTAATAAATATCCAATGTTAATTAGATATTCAGCCATGGACTCTGGCTAACTTAGTACTCAGAAATAAAATATCACATTCCCTAATTATTCTGCTGGACTTCTTCTCGAGCACAGAAGATTATTGGAGTTTCATCCAGAATTGGTGTTATTTTGGTACTATTGTAACCTGTGTGTAAACTGAAAACTGAGTAAAAATATGTTTATGTTTCCATTACTCTATGCTTTCCTTGTATATATTACCTTCACTCCACTTAGAGGAACTTAATATTTTGGTTACAAGACAACACCAGGAAGGAGCCCTCCAGCATCTACCTCTGCTGTTATGCTGCAAGTGACACAGTAGAAATAAAAATTAATTTACATTGGGGAAATTATGTGCTGCTCCCGAACCATTGTCACCGTTTCATTTAATAAGGAGCCGTTTCAGAACGGTTGCCGTAAATTCCATGATCTCGCTCATATAAATGGATAGGTGTTATACGTCTACTAGAAGATTTATACTGGTGCAACCACATCTGATACCTTTGCATACATCTGTTTCATTATTCATTTATTTTTTCACTTCAATTAAATATTGGGGGTGGGTCCACCGAAAGAGCTGAGAAGAGAGAAGAACAAAGGAAAAGGGAAAGGAGGAAGAGGGTAGACAAGAAAAAATTGAAAAGAAATGGGTCTGACTGGTCTGCAGAGAAGGGGGGCAGAGAGAGATTGGGGCAATCATTCTGGGAACAGGGTTGTAAGTGATCTGTGCCGCAGCGTTGACCTCGCCTCAAAGGGAGCATGTGTATCCTGCGGTTATAATACAAAATAGACCATATTATGGGAAATGTCTTATGGCATTGTCAGTTTATGTGGATTTGTACAGGAGACAGAGTTACTTACGAGTCTGTTTATGAAAGTCCCCCCGGTATCGGCAATAACTAATATATTTTATTGCCACTGCTCACAGCGATAGAAAATATTGTTTTGCTTCAACTTGTGAAAGTTATCTCACGAGGACAGTGACGGTTAGAAGTGTCTGACTTGGTGAGACAGACATCAGATAACTTTTACTGCTAGCTCACCGTCGCGGCACCGTCTTCTCTTCTGTCTTCACTACTCCTGGTTATCATTGTGCATTGCTGCATATACCATTTAAAAGAAGTAATTGAATTGATACATTTTTATGCTGGCAGATACACATGAGAAAATAAAACCATGATTTGGAAGAATGTGTTGAAATAAGAGTCAGCCTGTTGCCCCTATAAGTATACCGACACAACCCCAGTCTATAATGGTATTGAGTTCATTGATTTCATCTAAACACAATGAATGACGTGTGTCCAAGTGAATGTTTTACTGTGTGAATGTAAACTGACTACAAAATACAATTCCCCTCAACACGTCAGCAGACCAGGAACATGAACACTGGGTTCTTTCAGCTACATTCAGCAAAGCTTATTTTATTGTGCATTCATTCATAGACCAGACAGTTTTTCCATCTGAGATTAGCTGATTAATGGGAATACTAAAGAGGATGAAAGCATAACACAGAATCTGTTCTTAATGTGATTCATTTTGCTGATAAACAGCACAAGGCCTGTAAAAAAACACACTCCATACGCTATGATATCACAGTTCAGGCACTATACGAAGTGCTGCTAATACGTCACAACTTTCTGAGATAAGAACTAGGGACAAAACTCCACAAAGCCCCGCCTTTAGCCACACCCCTAACCCAGGGCCGGATTTACCGCTAGGCAACCTAGGCACCTGCCTAGGGCCTAGCGGCTCTCGGGGGGCACAGCTGGGGGGGACAGGAGTAATTTTTAAAAAAATGAAAAAAAAAAAAAATCGGCCCCTCCCCCGACTCGCGTGGTGGTGGTGAAGAGGCACAGAGGTGGTGATGGGCACAGAGGTGGTGATGGTGAAGGGCACAGAGGTGGTGATGGTGATTGGCACAGAAGTGGTGATGGTGAAGGGCACAGAGGTGGTGATGGTGAAGAGGCACAGAGGTGGTGAAGGGGCACAGAAGTGGTGATGGGCACAGAGGTGGTGATGGTGAAGAGGCACAGAGGTGGTGATGGGCACAGAGGTGGTGATGGTGATTGGCACATTGGTGGTGGTGGTGATTGGCACAGAGGTTGGGATGGTGATGGGCACAGAGGTTAGGGGGAAAGGGCACATGTGATATTGTGAAGGGGCAAAAGTGACAATGAAGGGGCACAGTGTGATGATAGAGGGACAAAAGTGACAAGAGCACATACTTGGATTTATGCGTATTATTTTTGCAAACAACTTAAGTAAGTATTTCTGCCCTGACTTCAATATTTATTATGTTGTTTTGACCCAACTACTTAACAAAACGGGACTGCTTGGTAATTATTTAGGGGTGCATTTTTCTGCAGCAGGGTGGCCTTGCTCTTTTCACATGTTAGGTACGCCCCCAAAGATGCAAGCCACGCCCTCACCTCCTTTGGCGGCGTGCCGCCGCTGTGCGGCGGCACATGCTTTCATATCTACGTAACTATAGGGGTATATGGTAGGCTGCAAAAATATAGTGCTATGGATTGTTTCAGGGAGGGGGCCCAAAAACAGTATCCTGCCTAGGGCCCTATGAGGTCTAAATCTGGCTCTGCCCTAACCAGCAATCCCCCACCTCATCATCATTTATTTATATAGCATCAGCAAATTCCATGGTGTTCTCTTCCAAGGTCATGTCCAATGTATGGATGCCCCTCATATCATGCTCCAGTATCGAGTCTCTTCCAAATCACATCTGACACCCCTTTTATTGACCCCCCCCCCTCCAATTTGAAACTAACCACTGATCCCCAAGGTTCTCTGTTGGTTACCAGACCTTCATCTGAGCTTACTCTCTTCTGTACAAACCTCCTGTCCTTTATTTATTATACTATCTGTGGGTCAAATCCAAAGATTTTCTGTTTCTTCCGTATCCATATAGCATATCAAATTCCTTGTTAAAATCTAACTAAGCTACAGCTACTGATCCACCTTGATCTATTTCGTTAAGGAGTGCTACAACTCCACTAGACTTGCTTGAAACAATCTTATAGCAGCAAAACTATGGTGTTTTGGATCTTGCAATTAGTAAAATTCTTTTTCTTTGTTTGAAGTTATCACATTAAATTTCCTACTACTGACGTGAGCGTTATCACATCCTCCCTACTGCCGTTTTTACGGAACTACCTTTGATTTTTACCAGTCTGTTGGCAGAGATTGGTTAAAAAATTAGGCTAATGGTGTTGGCTAATGGCTAATGGTGTTGCTAGCACTTCTCTCAGTTCTTTTTAATAATCTTGGATGTA
This sequence comes from Mixophyes fleayi, assembly GCF_038048845.1. Lineage (NCBI taxonomy): Eukaryota > Metazoa > Chordata > Amphibia > Anura > Limnodynastidae > Mixophyes > Mixophyes fleayi. The sequence continues at coordinate 55,010,720 of NC_134403.1, read as the reverse complement.
TACTGCCTGGAATCATTAACTTATCTACTTTTATGTGTGAGAGTTTAAGTAACACCTATTCTGTAGTAAATATATTTGTGGTCTACAGTACAGTAGACTATGGGGCATAGTTACTAAACTGTGGGTTTGAAAAAGTGGAGATGTTGCCTATAGCAACCAATCAGATTCTAGCTGTCATTTTGTAGAATGTACTAAATAAATGATAAAATATTTTCTTTGCTTGCTCCTTAGTGTGTTTAATAGTGGTTTAGTCTATTTCAGACTAGAATTATATGGGGTTTTTTTTTTACTCTGTTTAAGTCTGTCTATATTTCTTATATAAAGTTTTAGCAATTATAACAACTAGGACACAGAGTCTACAAGTGCTGATCGCTTTCTGAAAATCAATAATAAAGTCTCAGCCTATTTAGATGATATATTTAATAATATTCAACAAGTAAAATAAATAAATAACTAATTGCATATCTTGAAATGTGGCGATAAGCTCATAATTGTATAAAAATGGCTGATATGGTAATAGAGAGGCCTCAAGGAAAGATACATGCACAATCTAAGATGTAACACCAGATTAATAACAGAAGTTGACTGAAGCACTCTTGAAGATGAATCTGGAAACTAACTAATTTTTTTAGTTTATTCCACTATTCCTACAGTTCACCTATCAATTCCCACCCGTCAGAGGTTCATATAAATGATTTCTCAGATGACTAAAGTCACCCTTTCTAAAATATTTATTTTGGTGTGGTTCTGCTGTACTGCTGCCTATATATTAAACCACAGTGATCGATGGTCACTAGTCCCCACGTTCTCCCCTGTAGACGCATTTTGTTACTATGTCTTCAATTATGTGAGCTAAATCTATGATTGCTTCATTGTGTTGGTTCCTTCACTGATTGCTGGGGAGATGCCCTATGCAAGCGATATAGAATATTTCTACCACCGGCTGGTTTAGCCATTGACCGATTCTAACCAAATCAGACATATTGTAATCTCGGGTAATTATCACCTCACCATTTATTGACATCTCTGTGATTCCCTCTATTAATAGTATATCCAATTCCTCATCTTGTCCTGGTGGTCTATAAATTGTTCCTATACAATAGATGTCTCTCTCACCAGTTTCGTAATTTACTTAAATATTCCCAATCCTATATACACTGCCTATACATAGGCTGCTTGTATCTCATTCTTCACATATAAAGCAAATCCACCTCCCTCTTGTCTTACGCTGCCTTCATTACACAGGGTATAACCAGGAATAACTATTTCCCAGTCATGGTTCCCATGGTTCCCATTGTACCATAACTTGTAAGGTTGTGTAGTCAGATGTAGACCCACACGGAGCGTCACCAGCCGTATCGTTTGTGGGTGTCAGAGGGTTGGTGCAAATACACACTGGTGATGATGACTGCGGCCAGGGGCTGGCTGGCACAGTTTAGCCTGGGGGGCAAGACTTGGCCCAGAAGCCTATTAGGAACATTTTAAAGTAAAAAAATGCAGGTGGTACAGTGACCCAGCCCAAGGTAGCCAACTATGGGATAGGTCCAGGGGGGCAGATGTCCCCTTGACCCTAACCCAGTCATCCCCTGAGGATGGTCAGCACAAGATAGCACTTATGATTGGCTAATTGCAGTTCAACCTTTGAAGTTGTTTTCTTCAGTGATTGTGTATATTATATGATTTTGAGTATTTAAAAAAAAAAATTATGCTACTTTCATTCGTACGAGAAAAGGAATATTATATCTGAGGGTTATATATATTATTATTATATTATTATATTATTATTATATTGTTATTATATTATTGAGGGGTTTTTTTTTAAATCAAATGTGTTTTTTGGCATCAAATCAAATGTTAAAAAACCTTTCTTGTGCTTCTGACCTGATTGTGTATATAAGTTATGTGGATAAGTGTACATATGTGGATAAATATATACTTGACATAAGCCTAGCGAATATGCTGCGCTGAATGCATATTGTGATGTGTAGGCCTCAGCATATGGCCAAAAATACACTATTTATCTGCTGTAGTTTTTAGCAGAAATTCCATCCGATTGGCATCAGCCCCACAGCATTTAAGACCTTTCACTTAACCTTTTCACCCACCTTTACCAGTTTTAATAACCGCTAATGAAACCTCTGAAATACTCAGGGACAACAGATACTGAATGATAGAAAAGGACAGCCGCTCTGACATGTATTCTACATTTGTTAAGGATAATCATCCTATATCCAAAATGTGGTTCCAACTTGAGATGTTTTCAGATTGAGCCACAAGTCGTCTGACTTTTATTAAGTTTTTTAATTAATTTTTTTTTTTTCATTTATACGTTTGGGTTCTCTGATGCCAAAACGTAAATATTTAAGTTGTAACAGAATTACACTATTTTTGTGTCCAGGAACCCTCTTCCTATATATTTCCTATTGTTTGCAATGTATAATACTAACATTAGAGAAACTTGGATAGATATGCAGAAAAACCATGTAAAATGCATTCTCTTCATTGACAATAATAGACACGTACCTTACATCTTGTTTATTTATGATAAATATGGAAGAATGGTTGCTTAGGCAGAATAATATTTTATATATATTTATGTCCAATCTGTTGAATGAAGAATTTTGAAAATTATATATTGCCTATTAACACATCCATAAATAAACCCATTCATTGATAAATAATTAATAAAATGTTGACAGGCTTGGTAAGATGCAGTTTTTCACACACATATTATAAATTCACACATTTATATTTTTGTAAAGAACTGTCTCCCCTGTTTAGCCTTTCAATTAAGGTGCTGAAGTGGCTGGAAATATGAAAGGGAGAATTCTGTATCTGGGTGTATTGGTATTTACTATTCATATGTATAAACTGACCATGGACTAAATCTGACAAGTTATAATAACAATATGATATCTGCCTGTTTTTCGTATGACTTTAATAAGCAGTCCCCACCTACTTGTATCACATGACTCATTTAAAAACAATCTTCAATGAAATGAAACAACAAAGTCAATACACACCCAACTTATGTACAGAAAGGTGCAGAGAGTTATTCTCAGGGGCAGGCTGGGCTGGGGGGCAGGGGGGCATCTGCCCCTGTGCTGATCCCATAGTGTGCTACCTTGGGCTGGGTCACTGGGCCATCTGCATTTTTTTTCCTTTAAAACATTCCTAATAGGCTGCTGAGCCGAGTCTTGCCCCCCAGGCTAACGTTTGCCAGCCCTCCCTTGGTTATTCTCCAAGTAGGCCCTCCTCACGTTATACTTAACTCAACACACACTGTAAATATCACAAACCGGCTTTGTGACAAGTGTTGGGGTTGCCGTCACTGCTGTGATCTAGCCGTGTCTTAGCTGATTAAAATTACATTCCAGGAACTCTAATTGTAAAAACAAATAAAAACACTTTACTTGAGAGTGTTTTATTTTGAAAGCAGATATGTAAAAGTGTGAGATTAACTTGTCAGAACAATTCTTCTCAAAACCAGTGCCTGGTCTGTGACTGTCAGATAGCTAATGGAAGAAGAAACCTGATTAATTGTAATCCATGATGGTGTCATCACATCGAGAGTGGTGAGAAACTACATATATACAGTATATACCAATATACACTTAGCAGCGGGAGGAGTAGTTATTATATGAATAGTCAAAACACAACCTGAAATTGGTCCATTAAAGGATAACTCCACTCAAAAATAATTTAAAAAACAACTATTTGGGCAGATTAGACTCATTATATTGAGTAACATAATTTACTCAAATAATTTCTAATATTCGAAATAGGACTTCTTCCCCAAATCAGCAGCTGGTAGCCTCAGACATAGTGGTTGGCAGGCATATTATAAGTATCTGACTCTCATTAGCAGTATATGTAGCCATGAAATCAATCTTTGCAGTATTTTGCTATGCTATATATCATGCTTGTCACATTTTTAAACCTTTCCCCTGGGAGATCCATAGGAGAGGTCATGTGACAGGGGATAGGAGGGGGCGTGGTGACGCTATTATGTCACAGTAGCCCCACCCCCTGCTAGGAAAAAACTCATTTGGATCCCTCTCACCTCTGTGGCACACCTCCCTCCTTTACATGTAACATATATATCCACCCTCCCTCATAGGCGAACAGCGGGGGATTCCTAGTGCCTGGAAACCCCCCTCCAAGCCTGGGGCACTGTATAATTCAGGTGGCTGGACCCTGCCCCTGCTTCACACGGCTTTGCTTGAAAAGAGAGAGCTGCGTGCACCTAACAGTAGTGCACACAGCATTGCCCATGTATATTATGAGGATAGGGAGAGTTGGAGAGCAGCCAAGCACTGTCTAACATTATAGCCACGCCCCCATGCCTGCTGGCCACGCCCACTGGCAGCGTGGTGTGGAAACCCCTCTCTGCAAATCCTGCATTTGCCCCTGTCCCTGTAACATTCCCCCATCCATGTAACTCATTTCTTACCCACACTGCTCCCCTGTTACACATTTGTTCAGCTCTCACCTCTAATACATTTACAAACCGCTCTGTCACTTCTATAACACATTTCTTCCCCCCACCCTCACCTGCTGTAACTAATATCTGCCCTCAGTACTTCCCATCAGAAAACTTCTCCTACCCTGGTCCTGAGCCAGCTGTCTGCATTATATTCATCACTCTACTTACCTGTTATGTGGTGAGGTCTTAGAAGATGAGACTTTGATGCTGTGAGTGACAAATATCCTTTGTACGTTGCTGCTGCTAGTGATGATCATGTCTCACTTATGAGACTAAGAGCTCCGCAGTACAGTGACTGTCTGACCGAATAAATCTAAACTAAGTTCTGATTTGCTGATTGGCTGCCAGACTGTCTGACCTCATTGTCACAGTCCCCATCCCTACAGCTGTACAAAAAGATGGACACAGTGGGGCCTAGGACATCAAATTACTACTGTATCTGTCCTCTGTCCTGTGGGCCATATTTGTGCGTACGATTGTCTGCTCAGCAGTCTGGACATTATTTAAAATTATTTGCAAATATTAAACATACTTGCCTCCTTGGCTTCAGGGAGATCCCGGGAGAGGTGGGCGTGTGTGGGCGGGGCTTGATGAATTGCATCATTTTGGCCCCATCCCCTAAACGATTGTCACAATTATGGACAATTATAGCAGGTGGCGGGGCTAAAATGGCACATATTGTGTCATTAAGCCCCCCCCCCCCAACTTATCTATTGTGGGGTTGAGAGCCAGGAGGTTGCCCTACTCTCCCGGGAGGTCTCCCAGAAATGTGGGAGCCTGCCGGACATTCCGGGAGAGTAGGCTACTATGCATTAAAGATAAGCAGCTAATAAATCTCTAGAGATCGAAGTGTCTTTTACATTTCTGTCTCCATTACTGAAGTCATGTTATCTTACCTGTCAGTCTTTCATTAAATCTTAGTCTCCATGAAAATGGCCACCTCCGTAGGCATCAATACATGGAAATAGGACACAATTTCTGAACTGTGTCATCATGTCACAGATGGCAAAGCCAACCACGTCTTGCACTGGCTCAGCATTAGGGAGAATGCCAGACTCTTCAGGGAGAGAAGTAGATCACCCCTATTTCAGGGAGTCTCCTTGACATTCAGGGAGAGTTGGCAAGTATGTTATTAAAGTGTCTTCTATAAAAGCAGTATTAGTAGTATCTATATGTTGCTGTGCATGGCTGAGCTGAGGACCACCGCTTCTCTGATAGGAAGGGGAAACAACGTTACCCTGCAGGACTTCTCAGTGAGCCTAGCTCAGCAGTAAAAGGGCTAGAAGGGCTAGTATTTGGAAATAAGTGGATATATTTATTTTTGACTAGTTTTTAGAAAACTGCAGCAAATGTTCATTTGAAAAAAACAAGAAGTCAGTTTTCTGCAAAGGATTAAAAGAACTTACTTGGTAACAGTGTATTTTTATCCACTCTGTATGTGCTCTGTATCAAAACTAGAGATGGGCGGGTCCGGTTCTCCGAGAACCGAACCCACCCGAACTTTGGGTATCCGAGTACCGAGCTGAGCAGCTCGGTACTCTCCCGCCAATTCCGAATCCAAATCGAGGCCGAACGTCATTGTGACGTCGTCGGATCTCGGGACTCGGTTCTCGCGATACTTCAACTTTATAAATACACGCCTCCACAGCAATCCATCGCCATTTGACAGAGGGAGAGAGCAGGGTGTAGTCATAGGCTAATTAGAGCAGGGACAGAGAAAGAATACAATATTGTTCTTGCAATTGCTCTAACCAAAATCGCTAGTGCAGAGAGGAGGATAGAGGTTTATTATTTTTTCTTCATATTTGGCACTCCCCAGCGCTTTTGGGTTGTCCCCCATAATTGTGCATTAATATTTCTGGCTGTCAAAAGTCATATCTGTCAGCAGTATCTACTCAATAAATGTTAGCACTCCTCAGTGTTTTTGGGGTGTCCTCTCTAATTGTGCATTAATATTTCTGGCTGTCAAAAGTCATATCTGTCAGCAGTATCTACTCAATAATTTTAAGCACTCCTCAGTGTTTTTGGGGTGTCCTCTCTAATTGTGCATTAATATTTCTGGCTGTCAAAAGTCATATCTGTCAGCAGTATCTACTCAATAAATGTTAGCACTCCTCAGTGTTTTTGGGGTGTCCTCTCTAATTGTGCATTAATATTTCTGGCTGTCAAAAGTCATATCTGTCAGCAGTATCTACTCAATAAATTTTAGCACTCCTCAGTGTTTTTGGGGTGTCCTCCCTAATTGTGCATTAATATTTCTGGCTGTCAAAAGTCATATCTGTCAGCAGTATCTACTCAATAAATGTTAGCACTCCTCAGTGTTTTTGGGGTGTCCTCCCTAATTGTGCATTAATATTTCTGGCTGTCAAAAGTCATATCTGTCAGCAGTATCTACTCAATAAATGTTAGCACTCCTCAGTGTTTTTGGGGTGTCCTCCCTAATTGTGCATTAATATTTCTGGCTGTCAAAAGTCATATCTGTCAGCAGTATCTACTCAATAATTTTAAGCACTCCTCAGTGTTTTTGGGGTGTCCTCCCTAATTGTGCATTAATATTTCTGGCTGTCAAAAGTCATATCTGTCAGCAGTATCTACTCAATAAATTTTAGCACTCCTCTGTGTTTTTGGGGTGTCCTCCCTAATTGTGCATTAATATTTCTGGCTGTCAAAAGTCATATCTGTCAGCAGTATCTACTCAATAAATGTTAGCACTCCTCAGTGTTTTTGGGGTGTCCTCTCTAATTGTGCATTAATATTTCTGGCTGTCAAAAGTCATATCTGTCAGCAGTATCTACTCAATAATTTTAAGCACTCCTCAGTGTTTTTGGGGTGTCCTCTCTAATTGTGCATTAATATTTCTGGCTGTCAAAAGTCATATCTGTCAGCAGTATCTACTCAATAATTTTAAGCACTCCTCAGTGTTTTTGGGGTGTCCTCTCTAATTGTGCATTAATATTTCTGGCTGTCAAAAGTCATATCTGTCAGCAGTATCTACTCAATAAATGTTAGCACTCCTCAGTGTTTTTGGGGTGTCCTCTCTAATTGTGCATTAATATTTCTGGCTGTCAAAAGTCATATCTGTCAGCAGTATCTACTCAATAAATTTTAGCACTCCTCAGTGTTTTTGGGGTGTCCTCCCTAATTGTGCATTAATATTTCTGGCTGTCAAAAGTCATATCTGTCAGCAGTATCTACTCAATAAATGTTAGCACTCCTCAGTGTTTTTGGGGTGTCCTCTCTAATTGTGCATTAATATTTCTGGCTGTCAAAAGTCATATCTGTCAGCAGTATCTACTCAATAATTTTAAGCACTCCTCAGTGTTTTTGGGGTGTCCTCTCTAATTGTGCATTAATATTTCTGGCTGTCAAAAGTCATATCTGTCAGCAGTATCTACTCAATAATTTTAAGCACTCCTCAGTGTTTTTGGGGTGTCCTCCCTAATTGTGCATTAATATTTCTGGCTGTCAAAAGTCATATCTGTCAGCAGTATCTACGCAATGGATTCAAAGCAGTCCACATATGATCTAAATGAGCAACCAGGTTCTGTCACCAGTCCTGATGTTAGTGTTCCCAGTACGTCATCTGGCCAAGGCGATGTCAAACAACAGAGTGTTTTCAAATTAGTGCAAAAAACAAAAACCAAAAAAAAATTTACTGTATTGAAGCGAAAACGAAGTGTAACTGAGCAAAAGTTAAGTGACGATAAAAAAAAAATTGCAAGCATGCCATTCTACACACGCAGTGGCAAAGAGAGAATGAGGCCTTCACCTTTGGCTATTAGTGGCAGATCCCAAAAAGTTACCCAGCCTACAATTGGTGCACAACTACTGTTACGCGTCAAAGCTGAGCTGCAAGATACCAGTGAGGCATTACAGGAGAATATTTGCTCTGATTCACAAATGACAACAATCCCTGTGGAGAGTCCATCCAACAGTGGGATGTCTAATCGTGAGCATTCTGCTGATGTGTGCCTTAATAGCCCGAGTGTAGCCGGTGATACCCAAATTGAGGATGCCACTTTGGAATTAGAAGAGGATGAGGGGGAGATTTGTGTAGGCGACGAGGGCGCTAATGAGGATGTTGATGAGGATGAGGTTGTTTGTGTAAGTCCTGCACCAGTGGCAGCAGTTCTGGCACGTGACAAGAAAAAGGCCATTGTCATGCCTGGGCATAAAACAAAAAAATCCACTTCTTATGTGTGGAATTATTTCTACCCAAATCCAGACAACAATTGTATAGCCATTTGTAGTGTATGTGAAGCCACAGTCAGTCGAGGGAGGGACCTTAACCATCTTGGAACCTCGTCTATGTTACGCCATTTAACGAGAGTTCATGGCAAAGTGTTGGGAAAAGCTGAAAGTTCTTCCCAAAAGAATACAAGCACTCCCTCATCAGCTAAGACCCTCCGCTCACCGACATACCGACGGCCACAAAATACACCCACCACACCATCCTCATCAATATCCTCAGTAGCGCTCGGAGTTAGCCCGGCATCCCACTTAAGGCTGGATGACTCCGGCACTATTATTGATTCCTCTGAAGAAAGCGTTAGTCCTGCTGCTGCTGTTGCTGCTGCTGGGGGTGAATCGTCATCCCAGAGGCAGGTGAATAAAATGAGCAGTCCTACATTTCAGCAATTAACTGTGAAACAATCCTTTGCGAGGGGAAGCAAATATGACAGCAGTCACCCAGTCGCCAAGCGAATCACAGACGCCATGGCTGCAATGTTAGTGTTAGATCTGCGTCCAATCTCCACCATAAACGCAGCTGGTTTTTCACAGTTAATTGAGGTTTTGTGTCCGCGTTACAGAATTCCATCGCGACACCATTTCTCCCGTAAAGCTATTCCACAACTATACCAAAAAGTGTGTAAAAATGTAGAGATTGCGCTGAAAAATGCCATTCTGCCCACTGTTCACTTAACCACAGATATGTGGACAAGTGGAAGTGGCCAAACCAAAGACTATATGACTGTGACAGCCCACTGGGTTGGTCATTCACCTTCACCAGCAGGAACAGCAGCAGCATGTACACCACTACGTAACATTTGTCACAGGCAGGCCACTCTTTGTATCACCGGCTTCACTAACAGGCATACGGCTGACAATTTGTTACGCAAACTGAGAGATGTGATTGATGCATGGCTTATACCACTCGGACTCTCCCCAGGGTATGTCATTTCAGATAACGCCAACAATATAGTGCGAGCATTACAGCTGGGTGATTTCCAACATATTCCCTGTTTTGCTCACACCATCAACTTGGTGGTGCAGAGCTTCCTACGAAACAACCGTGAGGTGCAGGAGATGCTTTCGGTGGCCCGTAAAATTTCAGGCCATTTCAGGCATTCAGCCACAGCATGTAGGAGATTACAGCAGCTCCAAGAGCAGTTTAACTTGCCCTGCCACCAACTTAAGCAAGAGGTGGTAACTCGGTGGAATTCCACCCTGTACATGCTTCAGAGGATGGAGGAACAGCGCAAAGCCATCCAAGCATATTGCACAAGTCATGACATTGGGAAAGGAGGGGGGATGTATTTCACTCTTGCACAGTGGGGAATCCTTTCAGTGCTGTGCAAGGTGCTGAAACCATTTGAAGTTGTGACATGTGAGGTCAGTGCAGACTCTGCTAGTTTGAGCCAAGTCATTCCTTTAATTAGACTATTGGAAAAGCAGCTTGAGAAAATGAAGGAGGAGCTGAAAGCAAGCAATTCAGCAAAGTATGTTGGCCTTGTCGATCAAGTACTTAATTCGCTTCACAATGATCCTCGAGTTATTAAGATCTTGAACTCGGATCAGTACGTTTTGGCCACTGTGCTTGATCCAAGGTTTAAAACCTACATTGAGTCTTTACTTGTAAATGAGCGAGATGTGAACTTTTGCAAGGAGCTATTGCTCAGCAAGTTGGCCGCTGAACTGGGCCTCGGCTTGACGACGTGTCCTCCTTCACTTTCTCAAGCTGTTGCTCGTAAAAAATTAAATTTCCAAAAAAGAAGCAGGGAAGACACAGGGGGCAGACGAGAACAATTTAACATCTGGGCTGGTTTGAAGGATTTTTCAAAAAAAAGTGTCACTTTGCCCATAAGTCCATCCAATATGAGTATAAACATGCAAAGGATGGTGGAGGATTACTTTCAAGAGGTAGTTGATATGGAAATGTCAGACAGTCCCTTTCCTTACTGGGAAGAAAAGCAAGCTATTTGGAAACCCATGTACAAACTTGCTTTGCAATACCTAAGCTGCCCACCCTCCAGTGTGTACTCTGAACGAGTGTTCAGCACAGCAGGGAACTTAGTCAGTGATCGCCGTAGAAGGTTACTTCCCAAAAATGTGGAGAAAATGATGTTTATAAAAATGAACTACATCTTCCACGAGGAAGGCCTTCACCATCCAAGACATGCAAGCACTGACTGTTCTCTAATGGCGGATTCAAGCGGCGATGAATTGATAGTCTGTGATGATGACGATAACACTGATGAGGGTGAGGATGAAGCTGAAGATGATGCCGATAACATCTTTTTAAAACTTTCTATGTAAGTGTAGGGTGCAATCTACCCCCAAAGAGGAAAGGGACTTGTGGCATTTCCATATCACATACCATCTTGAAAGGCTGCTGTTAGGGCAATTTATCCTTAAGGGTAGGGTGTCATAGACAGAGTGACCCTAAACTGGCTTTGTCCATTTTTCATAATATTGTACAGTCTATAATGGCTGAATTTTTTAGTATTTTATACAAGTGGAGGGGGGCCTAGAGAGACAGAAACCAAACTGGCTTTCTCCATGTCAATTAATATTGTACAGTCTATAATGGCTGAATTTTTTAGTATTTTATACAAGTGGAGGGGGGCCTAGAGAGACAGAAACCAAACTGGCTTTCTCCATGTCAATTAATATTGTACAGTCTATAATGGCTGAATTTTTTAGTATTTTATACAAGTGGAGGGGGGCCTAGAGAGACAGAAACCAAACTGGCTTTCTCCATGTCAATTAATATTGTACAGTCTATAATGGCTGAATTTTTTAGTATTTTATACAAGTGGAGGGGGGCCTAGAGAGACAGAAACCAAACTGGCTTTCTCCATGTCAATTAATATTGTACAGTCTATAATGGCTGAATTTTTGGGTATTTTATACAAGTGGAGGGGGGCCTTGAGAGACAGAAACCAAACTGGCTTTCTCCATGTCAATTAATATTGTACAGTCTATAATGGCTGAATTTTTTGGTATTTTATACAAGTGGAGGGGGGCCTTGAGAGACAGAAACCAAACTGGCTTTTTCCATTTCTTTACATATTTAACTATAAGTGTAGGGTGTAATATACATTCAAAGACGATGGCTGCATTGCCAATATGCATAGATGGAGAGGAAGACAATCTGTTTTGTGTGTAGAATAGGCCTACCAACGAAGAATTAAACTGTTTTTTGGGATGATTTATTACCTCAACAATTAGATTACTTGTCTCTAAAACAGTTGGAGCACTAAATTGGGTTAATTTAGGCCCAAAAACATGGATTTTCCCAAAAAATAGCAAAACAAAACCAAACAAAACCAAAACCAAAACCAAAACACGCAATGGAGGTTTTGCAAAACCAAAACCAAAACCAAAACACGACGGTAATCCAGATCCAAAACCGAATCCAAAACCAAAACACGGGGGTCAGTGACCATCTCTAATCAAAACCCACCTTTAGGTGTACTTCTCTGTTATTGCAGAGATAAGAGAAGCGGGCTAATTCTGTCTGTAGAAAGGCAATGAAACTGATATACCATATGTATTAGTAATCATGTCAGGTCTGTAGCAGACTCCAGAGGGCTCACCGGCAGAAAACAAATTACTTCCATCTCCACTGATTCAGTGGCTTTAGCATTAGTTCACAGACCAGCTGCAGCGTGAACAAGTCTATATATTTGTTCCAATTAAATCTCTCTCTACCTCACTTACTTTCTCATTCAAGAAGGTGCTCAGCCCGATGCCTGATTATATTTTCATTTTTACATTTTGAATTCTTGCTTCTGTTAGCTTAAAACATTGTGAGCTTGTTCACACCTATCCGCTGGTAATGCACTTTTCTGTAACAAACACCTATAAATCCCATTAAAAATATAATCAGTGGTGTCTTATGTGCTTGTTATTACAATCTAAAATGTTAACTTTGCATTTAAAATTTTGAACTGTTGCACAACCTACTTCACATGGGCGAACATGAATTACAATACTTTGTATTACTAAAAGATCATTGAAAATGTATTAACAATGCATCTCTAAAACATGTCAAAGTACACTTTAGTTTTCCTGCATTTAACCCGTTTTCCAGTGTCTATGTGTGAACGAGCTCTAATATTGCAAAACCTGCTTACATGTTTAGAAGCATAAAGGCTTACTGACAAACATAGGTGCAAACCTGCATCTCCTTACTCCATATCCACCAATCAGATACTTGGTTTTGTTAAGCTGGGTATATACTACAGAAAATTTCTCTCGATGAGATATCTCATAGGTAAACCGAGGGGGTTTCCTAGTGCCTGCAGACCCCCATCCGAGCATCGGGTACTGTATAATTGAGGTGGCTGGATCCTGCTCCCACTTCACAAGGCCAAGCACTGTCGAATATTATAGCCACGCCCCCATGCATGCTGGACACGCCCACTGGCGGCGTGGTGTGGAAACCCCCCTCTACATATCCTGTGTTTCCCTCTGTATTTATAACGATTTTACCAACGATTCAAAGTCCTGCTGAGCATGCAGATTTATGTGTACACACCTACATAATTTACCTTCAGATCTGTGCTCTTCATCTGCCATAGCTTTCTGCTGAAAAGATTGTGACTCTGTAAACTCTATGGAGATATGTCTCACTGCTGGTAGTGAGTGCGTACACACATCTGTATTTGCCTGACATTGTTCCATTGTTGATAGTGATTTTTAGTCAGTTTATAAAATCAAATCAAACTATACAGTGTGTTTTGGTACGATAAAGCATGATTGTGGGAGTGTACACACTAAGGGGTATATTTACTAAACTGCGGGTTTGAAAAAGTGGACATGTTGCCTATAGCAACCAATCAGATTCTAGTTATCATTTATTTAGTACATTCTACAAAATGACAGCTAGAATCTGATTGGTTGCTATAGGCAACATCTCCACCTTTTTAAACCCGCAGTTTAGTAAATCTAGCCCTAAGGCTAGGTACACTCTGGAGAATTTTCTGACTAATCTGTTATCTACAATGATTGTACCTATGACTGAAGGTCCGACCGCTCGGGCGATTCATGCATACACACTAAACACAATTTACCTTCAGATGTCTGCTCTTCATCCGGTCCTCTAGTCGTTTAGAGAATGACAGCACAATATTCACTCATTCATTCATTCCATTCACACTGATTTACCGCTTTGTTATTTCTATCCTCATGTCATAACGAATTTTGTTAGCTTCTGTGACTCTGAAATTAAATATTCAGTCTTAGAACAAACAAACAACTTATTTTATCTACAGCGCTCTCTATATTTAGTCAGTGGGACATGTTCATTGTCGTTATTGGCTGAAAATACTGACAATGTTGTTCATCATGTAAGTATACACACTTAAGCTAGGTACACACTACACGGTTTTCATCCAATAATCGGCTCAATCAGCCGACATACGACCGTTCGTTCAAATGTCGAGTCAGTGTGTGCAGTGACACGATGGTCGAAAGTCTGCCCAAATGGACGATTGTCGCCTCATTTGGTTGGTCGTACCGTTAAATATTTTCGTTCCAAACGTTTCCGCTGTGTAGTGTGTATAAACTTCCGACTGATCCACAACAGTGAGTACGAAATTACAGTCATTGCTCACGACAACATAGCTGTAAAAAGTCGCTAATGAGACAGCTGCTCTTCCCTTTATCGTCTAAAACAAGGCTAGTGTGTATGCAGTCCATGGACCGAGCGATCGGACCATCGGTCGCATGTAAAATCGATCGGCATAAAAAGTTGGTGGACCCAGCTTAACACGATATCTAACCAAACGGTCGTATATATGCTGATTGACCGATGATTGGCTGAAAAAACTCCGGTGTGTACCTAGCCTAAAGAAATATCGTACCTAACAGTTTGTTATCGTGTGATTGGCACATTAATTGGGTGAAAAATCTGTAGTGTGTACCCAGCTTTAGTCTTTCAGTGGACAGATAAAAGCTAATTGCTGATTGATTGTCATGGGCAACACCACAATGCTGCATTCTTTAGACTTAGACTAGCAAACATTATTAATAATTCAGCACATTACTTACCAATATCACTCCTATGAAATATTCTATTTTATGAAAAAAAACGTTTGGTTTAAAAAAAATCTCAATTTATTATATGTTTCTCTTTCTATTTATAAACGATATATTTGAAAGGTCACCAGAGGACCCACAGTATCTTCTTTCTTTACTTTTTCTGAATCAGTTTTATCACATCTCCGTGGTAACCCAATTGTCTGCTAGTTGCCAAGAAACAGCTACTTGAACACTGAACAGAAGAACACTACTAAGTGATTTCATTCTTGGCAGAGATATGCTGATAGAGACTGGATATTTTTATGGCTAATTACTGCTTTAAGTAGGATGTGCTGTATGTAGTTCTTGGCTATATAGACCTACATTTTACTAGACAAATCAATGTTTTTATCATATGTTAAAGTGAAAATGTAAATCATTTAGAAGTGACATTTTTGTCTTTTTCGTTCATTCTTCCAAATTGCACCTAAATTATATACATTAAAATATAGGTGTATTTACGTTTATAGAATGCAGGGTTCCTGTAAATAGAAAAGCAACCATTAAAACTAGTTAAAGTTGTATTCTTCAGGCAGATATTTAGAGGGCTGGTATCTTAAGGTAACTTTTGGGAGCTGCGTTAAGAAAACACAGAAAAAACATTAAAATCATTTTAATGCCATATTACTTCCAGTGAGGAAAATGTAATCAATTCATGATGGACAGCTCAGGTTTTTAAAAATACCTTTATTGGGAGTCCGTCCTATTCTACAGAGTCTGTGCCTCAACACGCACGCTACTTGTCACTGTGCATTGTGTGCGCTATGACATCACAGCGCTGTAAGATTGCCAGTATTAGCACGGCTGTTGCCAGAGTGAAGGCCCTCCGGCGATAAGATTTCCTGGCTTTCTCTGGCTATAGCTTCCCCTATTTAACAAGGAAATGTGTACATGATAGCAGGAGATATTCAATAAAAATATGCTTTATTTTTTTAAATGAAGCATTTTCTCTATTGGGAAATATTTTAAAATTATTTATTTTGTTTTCTAGATTTTTTCACACATCTCCAGTCTTTCAGTTTCGCTGCGTATGTGGGAGCCGGGTCAGGTTTACGTATTTTCCCAGAGATTGGCTCGGCGGAGCAGTGAGGTCACTCTTACCCGTACTTGCCTACTCTCCCGGAATTCAAAGGAGGCTCCTGAATTTCGGGGAGTCCTCACGGACTCCCGGAAGAGTAGGCACAGCTCCCGCATTTGCCAAAATTCACAGCATTGAATCAAGGGGGCGGGGCTCAATTGAGTCATTAGGCTCCACCCCTCCATTCATTGCCGTGAATTTCGGCCTTTTTAGTGGGGGCGGGGCTATGGTGACACGACAATGTCACCACGCCACGTCCCCTCCTACCCCATGTCACATGACTTCTCCCCCGGATCTCCCTGGGAGAAATCTTAAAAGTTGGCATCATCATCATCATCATCATCATCATTTATTTATATAGCGCCACTAATTCCGCAGCGCTGTACAGAGAACTCATTCACATCAGTCCCTGCCCCATTGGAGCTTACAGTCTAAATTCCCTACTATAGACACACACTCACACACATGTATGCATGTATGCTCTTACCACTCCCAAACAGTATTGCAGGGAGAGCTGAGTATCACTCATCATTAGTGAATGATGGCAATAGGAGGTCTTCTATTGCTGCGATTAGCAGAGGTAGAGGGCAGCACGGTGGCTAAGTGGTTAGCACTTCTGCCTCACAGCGCTGGGGTCATGAGTTCAATTCCTGACCATGACCTTATCTGTGTGGAGTTTGTATGTTCTCCCTGTGTTTGTGTGGGTTTCCTCCGGGTGCTCCGGTTTCCTCCCACACTCCAAAAACATACTAGTAGGTTAATTGGCTGCCATCAAAATTGACCCTAGTGTGTGTGTATTAGGGAATTTAGACTGTAAGCTCCAATGGGGCAGGGACTGATGTGAGTGAGTTCTCTGTACAGCTCTGCGGAATCAGTGGCGCTATATAAATAAATAGTGATGGTGATGAACCATTCCCATCTCCATTTGTTAATAAATAGGCCAGAGAATGCCTCAGATTACAATGTCTTTTTACATCAGTAAAATTCCTTTGTGTGACATAATGAACTGACAGAAATGCACATTATGAAATGATAGCCATGAGTTCCTGTGCCAATGTAAATGTCCAGAGCATGATCTGATGCATTACAGAAATATATGAGATCATATAATTCAACAGACTTCTGGTACATTGTATGGGAATGTTATGTAACTGAAGCCTTATGATTTTCTGTTGTTTATTTAAAGCTCTTGTGAACAGTGGATGCCATATTTTCAAGGGACCTATTTGGCCAGCAATCTATGTCTGATATAAATGTGGGGTCAGAATGTATTGTGGAGGATTCCTGCATCAGATGCAGAAAACTGTTTTTGTTATGTTGGTAAAATCATTCCAAAATGGCTTCCCACATGTAAAATGGTGCTGTATTGTGATATACGTAAGATAATGATACGGAAAGGGAAAAGGGTCGTGAAGCAAGAGATTACTTTCTAGAGCAAGTTTTGGATGTTTGTCTGTGCAGTTGGTTTATGCAATATTTATCAGTCTTGGGGCTAGATTTACTAAGCTGCGGGTTTGAAAAAGTGGGGATGTTGCCTATAGCAACCAATCAGATTCTAGCTTTCATTTATTTAGTACTTTCTACAAAATGACAGCTAGAATCTGATTGGTTGCTCTAGGCAACATACCCACCTTTTCAAACCCGCAGCTTAGTAAATCTGTGATATGAAAGTACATGTCAGCAAACGTAACGTCACCTCAAAGTAGGGACCGTACTACCGTCTCATTGTAGGAGTCAGGTCATATTGCGAGACATAAAGTTTCTACAGACACCCACTAAAATATATATACAAGACAATACTAAAGTAATCTGGAAGTAGAAAAGCCCTTTAATGCCTATGTAATATGTCAAGCGGTCAGTTGAAGTGTTTACTATGGTGGAACAATGTCATTTGTAATATATGTAATCTCATGTGCTCCTCATGCGCATTGACTATTAAATGAACATGTCATCTCCTGTATACTGCTGGTCATTTGTCATTCATCAGCGTTATAAGTAGAGATGGTCACTGACCCCCGTGTTTTGGTTTTGGATTCGGTTTTGGATCTGGATTACCGTCGTGTTTTGGTTTTGCAAAACCGCCATTGCGTGTTTTGGTTTTGGTTTTGGTTTTGTTTGGTTTTGTTTTGCTATTTTTTGGGAAAATCCATGTTTTTGGGCCTAAATTAACCCAATTTAGTGCTCCAACTGTTTTAGAGACAAGTAATCTAATTGTTGAGGTAATAAATCATCCAAAAAAACAGTTTAATTCTTCGTAGGTAGGCCTTCATTTATTCTACACACAAAACAGATTATCTTCCTCTCCATCTATGCATATTGGCAATGCAGCCATCGTCTTTGGATGTATATTACACCCTACACTTATAGTTAAATATGTAAAGAAATGGAAAAAGCCAGTTTGGTTTCTGTCTCTCAAGGCCCCCCTCCACTTGTATAAAATACCAAAAAATTCAGCCATTATAGACTGTACAATATTAATTGACATGGAGAAAGCCAGTTTGGTTTCTGTCTCTCTAGGCCCCCCTCCACTTGTATAAAATACTAAAAAATTCAGCCATTATAGACTGTACAATATTAATTGACATGGAGAAAAACAGTTTGGGGTCACTCTGTCTCTCTAGGCCCCCCTCCACTTGTATAAAATACCAAAAAATTCAGCCATTATAGACTGTACAATATTAATTGACATGGAAAAAGCCAGTTTGGTTTCTGTCTCTCTAGGCCCCCCTCCACTTGTATAAAATACCCAAAAATTCAGCCATTATAGACTGTACAATATTATGAAAAATGGACAAAGCCAGTTTAGGGCCACTCTGTCTATGACACCCTACCCTTAAGGATAAATTGCCCTAACAGCAGCCTTTCAAGATGGTATGTGATATGGAAATGCCACAAGTCCCTTTCCTCTTTGGGGGTAGATTGCACCCTACACTTACATAGAAAGTTTTAAAAAGATGTTATCGGCATCATCTTCAGCTTAATCCTCACCCTCATCAGTGTGTACGTCATCATCACAGACTATCAATTCATCGCCGCTTGAATCCGCCATTAGAGAACAGTCAGTGCTTGGATGTCTTGGATGGTGAAGGCCTTCCTCGTGGAAGATGTAGTTCATTTTTATAAACATCATTTTCTCCACATTTTTGGGAAGTAACCTTCTACGGCGATCACTGACTAAGTTCCCTGCTGTGCTGAACACTCGTTCAGAGTACACACTGGAGGGTGGGCAGCTTAGGTATTGCAAAGCAAGTTTGTACATGGGTTTCCAAATGGCCTGCTTTTCTTCCCAGTAAGGAAAGGGACTGTCTGACATTTCCATATCAACTACCTCTTGAAAGTAATCCTCCACCATCCTTTGCATGTTTATACTCATATTGGATGGAGTTATGGGCAAAGTGACACATTTTTTTGAAAAATCCTTCAAACCAGCCCAGATGTTAAATTGTTCTGGTCTGCCCCCTGTGTCTTCCCTGCTTCTTTTTTGGAAATTTATTTTTTTACGAGCAACAGCTTGAGAAAGTGAAGGAAGACACGTCGTCAAGCCGAGGCCCAGTTCAGCGGCCAACTTGCTGAGCAATAGCTCCTTGCAAAAGTTCACATCTCGCTCATTTACAAGTAAAGACTCAATGTAGGTTTTAAACCTTGGATCAAGCACAGTGGCCAAAACGTACTGATCCGAGTTCAAGATCTTAATAACTCGAGGATCATTGTGAAGCGAATTAAGTACTTGATCGACAAGGCCAACATACTTTGCTGAATTGCTTGCTTTCAGCTCCTCCTTCATTTTCTCAAGCTGCTTTTCCAATAGTCTAATTAAAGGAATGACTTGGCTCAAATTAGCAGAGTCTGCACTGACCTCACATGTCACAACTTCAAATGGTTTCAGCACCTTGCACAGCACTGAAAGGATTCCCCACTGTGCAAGAGTGAAATACATCCCCCCTCCTTTCCCAATGTCATGACTTGTGCAATATGCTTGGATGGCTTTGCGCTGTTCCTCCATCCTCTGAAGCATGTACAGGGTGGAATTCCACCGAGTTACCACCTCTTGCTTAAGTTGGTGGCAGGGCAAGTTAAACTGCTCTTGGAGCTGCTGTAATCTCCTACATGCTGTGGCTGAATGCCTGAAATGGCCTGAAATTTAACGGGCCCCCGAAAGCATCTCCTGCACCTCACGGTTATTTCGTAGGAAGCTCTGCACCACCAAGTTGATGGTGTGAGCAAAACAGGGAATATGTTGGAAATCACCCAGCTGTAATGCTCGCACTATATTGTTGGCGTTATCTGAAATGACATACCCTGGGGAGAGTCCGAGTGGTATAAGCCATGCATCAATCACATCTCTCAGTTTGCGTAACAAATTGTCAGCCGTATGCCTGTTAGTGAAGCCGGTGATACAAAGAGTGGCCTGCCTGTGACAAATGTTACGTAGTGGTGTACATGCTGCTGCTGTTCCTGCTGGTGAAGGTGAATGACCAACCCAGTGGGCTGTCACAGTCATATAGTCTTTGGTTTGGCCACTTCCACTTGTCCACATATCTGTGGTTAAGTGAACAGTGGGCAGAATGGCATTTTTCAGCGCAATCTCTACATTTTTACACACTTATTGGTATAGTTGTGGAATAGCTTTACGGGAGAAATGGTGTCGCGATGGAATTCTGTAACGCGGACACAAAACCTCAATTAACTGTGAAAAACCAGCTGCGTTTATTGTGGAGATTGGATGCAGATCTAACACTAACATTGCAGCCATGGCGTCTGTGATTCGCTTTTCGACTGGGTGACTGCTGTCATATTTGCTTCCCCTCGCAAATGATTGTTTCACAGTTAATTGCTGAAATGTAGGACTGCTCATTTTATTAACCTGCCTCTGGGATGACGATTCACCCCCAGCAGCAGCAACAGCAGCAGCAGGACTAACGCTTTCTTCAGAGGAATCAATAATAGTGCCGGAGTCATCCAGCCTTAAGTGGGATGCCAGGCTAACTCCGAGCGCTACTGAGGATATTGATGAGGATGGTGTGGTGGGTGTATTTTGTAGCCGTCGGTATGTCGGTGAGCGGAGGGTCTTAGCTGATGAGGGAGTGCTTGTATTCTTTTGGGAAGAACTTTCAGCTTTTCCCAACACTTTGCCATGAACTCTCGTTAAATGGCGTAACATAGACGAGGTTCCAAGATGGTTAAGGTCCCTCCCTCGACTGACTGTGGCTTCACATACACTACAAATGGCTATACAATTGTTGTCTGGATTTGGGTAGAAATAATTCCACACATAAGAAGTGGATTTTTTTGTTTTATGCCCAGGCATGACAATGGCCTTTTTCTTGTCACGTGCCAAAACTGCTGCCACTGGTGCAGGACTTACACAAACAACCTCATCCTCATCAACATCCTCATTAGCGCCCTCGTCGCCTACACAAATCTCCCCCTCATCCTCTTCTAATTCCAAAGTGGCATCCTCAATTTGGGTATCACCGGCTACACTCGGGCTATTAAGGCACACATCAGCAGAATGCTCACGATTAGACATCCCACTGTTGGATGGACTCTCCACAGGGATTGTTGTCATTTGTGAATCAGAGCAAATATTCTCCTGTAATGCCTCACTGTTATCTTGCAGCTCGGCTTTGACGCGTAACAGTAGTTGTGCACCAATTGTAGGCTGGGTAACTTTTTGGGATCTGCCACTAATAGCCAAAGGTGAAGGCCTCATTCTCTCTTTGCCACTGCATGTGTAGAATGCCATGCTTGCAATTTTTTTTTTATCGTCACTTAACTTTTGCTCAGTTACACTTCTTTTTCGCTTCAATACAGTAAATTTTTTTTTGGTTTTTGTTTTTTGCACTAATTTGAAAACACTCTGTTGTTTGACATCGCCTTGGCCAGATGACGTACTGGGAACACTAACATCAGGACTGGTGACAGAACCTGGTTGCTCATTCAGATCATATGTGGACTGCTTTGAATCCATTCTGAGCGCAAACCACTGGGGAGTGCTAAAAATTATTTAGTAGATACTGCTGACAGTTATGACTTTTGACAGCCAGAAATATTAATGCACAATTAGGGAGGACACCCCAAAAGCACTGAGGAGTGCTAAAAATTATTTAGTAGATACTGCTGACAGATATGATTTTTGACAGCCAGAAATATTAATGCACAATTAGGGAGGACACCGCAAAAGCACTGAGGAGTGCTAAAAATTATTTAGTAGATACTGCTGACAGATATGACTTTTGACAGCCAGAAATATTAATGCACAATTAGGGAGGACACCCCAAAAGCACTGAGGAGTGCTAAAAATTATTTAGTAGATACTGCTGACAGATATGACTTTTGACAGCCAGAAATATTAATGCACAATTAGGGAGGACACCCCAAAAGCACTGAGGAGTGCTAAAAATTATTTAGTAGATACTGCTGACAGATATGACTTTTGACAGCCAGAAATATTAATGCACAATTAGGGAGGACACCCCAAAAGCACTGAGGAGTGCTAAAAATTATTTAGTAGATACTGCTGACAGATATGACTTTTGACAGCCAGAAATATTAATGCACAATTAGGGAGGACACCCCAAAAGCACTGAGGAGTGCTAAAAATTATTTAGTAGATACTGCTGACAGATATGACTTTTGACAGCCAGAAATATTAATGCACAATTAGGGAGGACACCCCAAAAGCACTGAGGAGTGCTAAAAATTATTTAGTAGATACTGCTGACAGATATGACTTTTGACAGCCAGAAATATTAATGCACAATTAGGGAGGACACCCCAAAAGCACTGAGGAGTGCTAAAAATTATTTAGTAGATACTGCTGACAGATATGACTTTTGACAGCCAGAAATATTTATGCACAATTATGGGGGACACCCCAAAAGCGCTGGGGAGTGCCAAATATGAAGAAAAAATAATAAACCTCTATCCTCCTCTCTGCACTAGCGATTTTGGTTAGAGCAATTGCAAGAACAATATTGTATTCTCTTTCCCTGCTCTAATTAGCCTATGACTACACCCTGCTCTCTCCCTCTGTCAAATGGCGATGGATTGCTGTGGAGGCGTGTATTTATAAAGTTGAAGTATCGCGAGAACCGAGCCCCGAGATCCGACGACGTCACAATGACATTCGGCCTCGATTTGGATTCGGAATGGGCGGGAGAGTACCGAGCTGCTCAGCTCGGTACTCGGATACCCAAAGTTCGGGTGGGTTCGGTTCTCGGAGAACCGGACCCGCCCATCTCTAGTTATAAGCTAATGTTGGCTTTGTAACAAATTTGTTTTAGGGAATGGAAAAAAAAGAGAAAAGCTTTGAACATTTGTAACTGCTGATGTCCAAAGTCATCTGTCTGGTATCAGCTATGTTTTGTGTTCACAACAGGATTAATAAAGATGGATGAAACATTACATGGAAATAGGCTGTTTGTGAACAGGGCTTCTCACCTGCAGTACTGCATCCCTCCCATCAGTACTGACAGCACAGGATAATCCCAGCAATCAGGAGTACAGGTGGGCGCTATGCAGTGATGTCAATGGTCCAGACGACTGATTGGCCGAACACTGGTGCAGCCTGTAAAATGGCTGCCTACAATGTCTGTAGGTAACAAGTCCATTCTAACATAGAGCCTCTTTCCAAAGTACTGTTTAGTCCATCTTTATTATGAAGAAACATGATAAAAACCATTGATGACTCTATAAATCCCAGAACGGGTGTAGCAATTTTAGGATGAGTCATGTTCCCATGTGAAGGAGGAGATTCTACTAATTGCAGTGGATTACTGAAGTAGATATTTTTAAATTGTCATCTACACAAACCTACAGCTGTAACCCATCTGAGAGCAATACGGGGAATATATGGTATATGTGAGTTTATTACAGATAATGGCTCTCAATATGCATCATAAGAGTTCTGTGACTTCACAACAAAATGGGAAATGAAACACACAAACTACGTCCATAATTCCCGCAATCAAATGGTCTGGTGGAAAAACATGTAAGAACACCATCATGTCGTTCAAAGAACTAGGGCCCGATCCAGAAGTAGGATTTGTGAACTACT
Source organism: Mixophyes fleayi (assembly GCF_038048845.1). Classification (NCBI taxonomy): domain Eukaryota; kingdom Metazoa; phylum Chordata; class Amphibia; order Anura; family Limnodynastidae; genus Mixophyes; species Mixophyes fleayi. Next base: position 54,986,789 of record NC_134403.1, on the reverse strand, counting down.
AACACACAACAATTGAAGGGAGGTTTTCACCTCACCTTGCTTGTAGCCCTCTGATCGCCTGGTGGGTGAAGGAGGTACATTTACCTCAGCACCTAGCTTTAATGTGGACTTGCATCTGCCACCCAGGTTGTAGCTCAGTCTCCCTTGTCTCAGGTCCGTGTGGCTAACATATAACCATTTGTGTAATGCAGCAGCAGCAAGTGTACTGGGTGCCAGTTGTTGTAATAATGGGTACTAAACCAAATCTTTTTTTTTTTGATGAAAATAAATGGGACAGCTTTATTTACATCTCCAATAATTTACACTCCTGCAGAGTCCTTAGATAGTTGGGAGTTTTGAGCAATGAGCACTGGGGACAGAAGGTGAATTCTCAACCTGATGGGTCTTTCACTCTGCTTCTCACTGCCCCTAGCACAGTTGCGGCCAAACCCACTTCTGTCTCACATTGGGCACCAATACACTCCTCTGTATCCCTGGTCACATTTGATAAGCTAACAAGTGTAGTCTCTAAACACAGGTGTCTTTCAGAGCAAACACACACAGACACACACACACACACATAGTCATACAGGCACACACACACACACATAGTCATACACACACACACATAGTCATACACATACACATACACACATAGTCATACACACACACACACATAGTCATACACACACACACACACACACAGACATATAGTCATACACACACACACACACACACACACACACACACACATAGTCATACACACACACACACACGTAGTCATACACATACACACACACATAGTCATACACACACACACACACACACACACAGACGTTTTGCCTCGATTAAGATCCGAGGATGCACATAGTCATACACACACACACATAGTCATACACACACACACACATAGTCATACACACACATACACACAGACACACACACACATATAGTCATACACATACACACACACACACACACACACACACACACACACACATACTGTGACTCCCTAGCAAATCAGAACAGCAACATCCTGTACTGTTGTCTCTCCCAAGCTCACTCCCCGACTCCACGCTGCTTCTCTAACACTGGGTTTTAGAGCCTCTATTTCGTAACTCAGATGTGGTCGATCACATAGCAGCCAAGTTTACATGAACATGGTGAAGCAGTTTCATGAAAGATGAGCTCTCCTGAATGATTAGACAGACACGCAGTAGCCCTCTGTCTCTCTCAGCCATCACAGGGACGTCACATACTCTCCTAGGGGTGAAACAAGCTGAATTTCCAATAGGAATAAGGTTACAATCTTTGATCCTAGTGAGACCAAAGAAATTATTGTCAGAGAGTCCATGTGCATTATATATGTAAGGAAAGAGAAAGGCTCCAGGGAAAGTACCACAATCTAAATGTTACCATTTGACCATTGTCAGCACTTAACTTAAGAAAAATGAATAATTGTGCCTTGAATGTGTAAATGAATTAAGTGGATTTGAAGGTTTGTGTTTGGTTACAGTTTTCTATTTGATAATACTGGATCAAAGTGCTAATTAAATACTAGAGATTTGTTCGACTGTTGATTTGTGTATTAGATTGTTTGCTTGAATGTCAATATACTAGATCACACCTATTCATTTTAATTGGAGATGGCACTCATTGAAAATTTCATGAAACATTGAAATATGAAGTAAAAAAAGTAGGTGTTCTTTTTAAAATCACAAATGTCAAATCACTGTGATGCAGACTAACACAGATGCTATTTCGTATCTGTTGCATACACTATAGTTGAATGACAGAAAACTAGTGATGTTCACTGACCCCCGTGTTTTGGTTTTGGTTTTGGCTTTGAATCCCTATTTTTTCCTTAAAATCCCAATTTTTTTTTCTAAAATCACATAATTTGGCTCTTTTGTTCCTACATTATTATTAACCTCAATAACTTAACTTCAAGTCATTTCCAGTCAATGTTTATCAAATGGCAAGAACACTGCTACCCCTCCTGTTTCTGTATGAGCAATGGCACTGAGCAATGGCCCTGGAGAGTGACAAGCACACTGCTACCCCTGTTTCTGTGTGAGCAATGGCGCTGGATCTCCTGGGGAGGGAGGTACTTATGGAATTCAAAACCCGCAAGATCCGACAACGCAACAATGATGTTTTGCCTCGATTAAGATCCGAGGATGCGCAAAAGTACCGAACTGGCTCATGAGCCTACTTGGATTCCCTAAGTTCGGATGGGCTCGGTTTTCAGAAAACCGAGCATCTCTACAGAAAACACATTGGTACGGGAGTAACTAGACATTTGTGGGCCCCATAACAAAGTTTTGTAAGGACCTCCATGTTCCACCCAAGGGTCAAAAAACACAATTACAAAAGGGGCTTTGACAGATGAGATGGACAGGACCAGTTGTGGGCCCATTACCATCTGCAACTCCTGATACTATGGTATTTCCACCTTTGAGTGAAGCCCTAGACTAAGAGTATAAAGAAACTACAGAGAAGCTGTGAATAGCTTCTATATTGTTTTTTATGTCTTTAGTACATAGTTGCCTACTCTCCGGGAATGTCCAGGAGATTCCCGAATTTCTGAAAGTCCTCCCGGAATCCTGGGGAAGCACGGCAACCTCCCGGTACCTCTTCATTAGTGGCAGGGGTGGGGCTTAGAACACATTTCATGCATCATTGTGACCCCGTCCCTTGTTGTAATAGGCTAGAATTTGTGATGTCAGTTTAGGGGCAGGGCCTAATGACACAATATGCCAAGCCCCGCCCCCACACGCCCACCTTCCCCGGGATCTCTCGGAGGCCAACTTACTAAAGTTGCTAAAATTTATGTACTATATTAAATGCTCTCTTCAGGGTAAACAGGGTCACAGATTAATATTTTTTCACTACAACGCACAATGCATTACAGACATAAAACAAGCAATGGAAAACATGGTGACAAGACCTCATTAAAAAAAAATACTCCAATAACCATATATTTGAATATTTTACCTAATCAATATGGAAAACTAGCTGTGCCTGAAAGTTACACAGACATCATCTTGATAACTATGGCTTTGGTATTTCAAGCGTAAACAGTTCCTGAAATTAGTAAGTACTTTTGTCTAGGGATTTGTACATCTAAGCTGACTCAGAAAGTTTTCTTCCTTATTTCAATGCAATTAACATGTTGGAAACTAATTTACATGCATTTAATTTCAGAAAAATCCATTGAAATACCTGGCACATTTTAGTAGATGTTGCTTTAGGCTACATATATATGAAGTTCTAAAAGGGACATTAGCATTTTTATAAAAGCTTTATGTCCTTATGGGATTTCAAAATGTATTAAATCATAATTGGATGCTAATAGTGTATTAATCTTTTCCCTAGCTTGTCTTTGCTTGACGTTTCTCAAAATGCCTACTTTATGGTAGGGTTCTAAGATAAAGGAAATACTAAGTTAGGTAGATCACAAATCTTAATGCAGATGAAAAACAGTAACACGTAGCACAAATTTAAATGGGCAAATCTTTCATTTTAGAAACCTTAACTTCTTATTGACCAGTGGAATGTTTTGCATGCTAGCCTACTGTACCGAAATGAGTGGGTCTGACAATGTCTATGAAGCTGGCCTAGACAGAGCAGCGGTATCATCACGATCTGCCTACAGTGATGTAGCGGCACAATTTACATAACTGAGCTGGGGTGGGCAGGGAGTTATGACACAAGTCGTGTTATTAAGTCCCACCCACCCCTGACGTCACTGAGCTATCCTCCACTGGGGAGGTCTGAAAAGTTTGCAACTGCGGATTTATGACCTCATAACTAGATCTAACTTTACACTTTTGCTATGTGTTGGTTAAACTTGTTAAACTACTCTGTATATCCCAATTGTTTTTACGCTGACTTTTCTTTCGGCTTTCTTTTGGTAGCACGTGGGAGTAAATATATTTGATATTTACGGCTGCACCAGGTTGCCTGATTCATTAAGGATCTTAACTTGAGAAACTTCTTATTTCAGTCTCCTGGACAAAACCATGTTACAATGCAAGGGGTGCAAATAAGTATTCTGTTTTGCACATACGTTAAATACTGACTGTTTTTTCATGCAGCACACAAATACTTGATAGCTTATTTGTACACTGAAATTTAAAGTTGATATTTGTGTGCTACATGAAAAAACAGTCAGTATTTATCTTATGTGCAAAACAGAATACTAATTTGCACCCCTTGTATTGTAACATGGTTTTGTCCAGGAGACTGAAATAAGAAGGTTCTCAAATTAAGATCCTTAATGAATCAGGCCCCAGGTCCCGAAATTAAAATTCTCCACTTGCAGCTGCCTGGAAAGTAGATAGAGCAGAGTGTGTGAGTCTACAATTACTTGCCAGAGTCCTTGTGAAGAGTCCACTGTAGTTTTACAAGTTGGGGGGGAGATTTATCCTTTGAAGTAAACTGTTGCCTTCCACACTTTTCAGCATCTATCTATCTATCTATCTATCTATCTATCTATCTATCTATCTATCTATCTATCTATCTATCTATCTATCCTTCTTATCCTGGAGAAGGTTTATTGCACTTACCTGTAAGGTGAGGACAAAACAATGTAGAATTTAAGGGCCAGTTAGTAAAATCTAGAAGCCAGTTTGATCTTTAAAGGACTGTATACATCAATAGAAATTATTCACCCAACTTGGGCACCAGCAGTCATTTTAGGCAGATTGGCTATTTGGGGGGTTTCTAGCCCTGGAAATGTAACCATATGTTATTTTTAATGTTTTTAGCTTCAGAACCCCATACATAATACACTACCTTGAAAAGCATTTAGAATTAGTTAATCTGATAAGTCAAAATGTAGATATCTATACCGGTGCTTATTAATATGTAGAATAAGTCACAGGACGAGGTGCATTAAAAGCCAAATTACGGAGACAGAACGGTTGTGACAACATTGCTGAACGCAGGTCCCTACTGCTCTTTCCATAATTTCTGAGAAGTCTAATCCATGAAGTCTAATGAAGAATAAAGCAATGATGTAATAGCACACACCGTATGAACATCTGTGATATTATTATCTCTGTCACTCTCTTAAGTCACCAAGAATACTTTTGAAGTCTTACATCACTAAGCAACAAAGAAAAAGGCAGTGACTACTCTACACAGGTACTGCTTTCACACTACTCATGTCCTATGTACATTTATATATGTAAGAGAGGGACAAAGATAACACAATATTTTACAGTTGTTCATGAGGTTTGTGTCCTACTTCTTCTCTGCTTTATTTTCCACTCCCCCATCATAGTTACTGCAGCTAGAGATAATACCCCCTAACACATATAATCAACACTCCCCTGCGTTCGGCACCACTGCCGACCCGCCCCTCCTCCATGAACTGTCAGTGGGAACCCAACACTGCTTACACAGCACGGAACTCGGAAAGTTTCCTTGAAAACAAAACAGATCATTCATAAAATAAATAATAGAACTCCTCTTTGGCTTCTAATACCTGTTATTTCACAGTAGTGTAGAAGGTGCATCAGCCCATTTATATTGTTCACGAAACAAATGATCACCACCATATACATTTTCCATTTAGAAGTTAAATTGATGCATAAACTAGAATACATAGTGTCTGTAATTTATTCACTAGTTAAACAATAATCATTTTTAATTAATACTTAGTGTTTTTCCCAGTAAGGTTTGTGGTTATGAATTCAGTAATAACAGGAAAGGCATTTAACGTGATCACTTTTGTTTAAAGCTAATCGCTCAGGTTACTGAAGTCATGTTGCATTAACTGAGCATTACATTGGATAAAAACCATCAAGATTATTGGGTTTAAATGGTAACCGGCTAATGCTATACTAATGAGTCTCTAGTGTATCACATTATATTAGGTATCTGTTAAGTGGACTAGTCACTTAAGCAGCGAAGGATGCTGAGTTAATATTCATAACATATAGCCAATCACGTCATGAGGGACCAGTACCACATGAATATAAGTCATGACCAGGGGCGGATCTAAAAAACTACTGTACCCGGGGCGATTTGGGGGGGGGGGGGAGGGATTTAAGCCCCGCCCCTTTCTAACAGTTTAGGCTGCCGACGGCTGCACAGTATGTGCAGGTCCGTCCAGCCGTGACAGGCAGGGACAGTGTGCTGCCCGGCTGCTCTAATTGTGTTTTAAACACAATCAGAGCAGCCGGGCAGAACACTGTCCCTGCCTGTCACGGCTGGACGGACCTGCACATACTGTTCAGCCGTCGGCAACAAGTGTCTGCTAGGGGGGGGCGATAGCCCCGATCGCCCCCCCCTGGATCCGCCACTGGTCAGGACTCATGAATATTTGTCAGCCAGTGCCTCGGTGATGTCACTGGTTACTAGCAAATAGGCTGAGAGATGCTGCACCCGTTTGCAAAGGGAAGACTTAGGGCTAGATTTACTAAGCTGCGGGTTTGAAAAAGTGGGGATGTTGCCTATAGCAACCAATCAGATTCTAGCTTTCATTTATTTAGTACCTTCTACAAAATGATAGCTAGAATCTGATTAGTTGCTATAGGCAACATCCCCACTTTTTCAAACCCGCAGCTTAGTAAATCTAGCCCCTAGTATAGGAGGATCTCCTAGAAAAATTATTCGTAATCATGTTAAAAAGACTCACTGTTTAAGAATGCACAAGAGAAACTCCATGTGGGGTTGCAGCTTTAAAACCACAAATTCAAATGTTAGGAGTGTATCATCGCCCTGGTTAGTGATTCGTCATCCTTTGACTGACAGATTTTTTAGTAAAAGTGATGAAATAATCTCAGTGATGATGATTATTAGCCTGGGGCGGAGTGACAAGCTGAAAAAACACTTAACCTTTATCTAAAACAAATTCCCTGCACTTTGAGCTATTTTTGTGCACACGCATAGAATATATGCATAATATCCAAACAAACAGCAAGCTTTCCTGTAGACCTCAGCGGTGGAATTGTGGAATAAGTGGGCACGATTTGATACAATAACAACCTAGTAATCATCTCATTTTGTTGTCTCTTCTAGTCTCAAAATCATTCCTGAAACCTTTTGCTGCTGCACGTTACTGTGCTGAAGTCTATTTATGTTTCATTCATGTTGCATATATGAATGTTAGTTCCCGATGGGCCCCCCCTAAGTCGACTTCACCATCATACTGCTCTCAGACACTGAACTGTGGTATGGAATTGTATTTTGGAATCAGGGTTCGGCATTTTGCTGCAGAACATTTGTCACAATAATATTAGATGAGAAATGACTTTGCCAGATTACTGCTGAAATACTGGTTGGAGAAAAGTGTCCGTGCAATTGTCACTCAGCAAATTCCATAGCAATACCCTGAGCCAGGAATATAGGCATAGGAAAACAATGTAACAAGCAATGGTGTTATTCCTGTATCAGTACGGTCTCAATGCTAGTGAAGATATGAAGGGCTTGCAGCTGTAACACCTTGGATAATGAAGTCCTTGGCAGCCTCCCAGGAATCCCAGCTATGCCCTATTTTCCTGATGCTCAAAAATCAATTACTGTATTGTGAACTGACTTGTGGTATTCCACAGTCATGCAATTGGCTTAACACATAGCAAAAGTAATATCTAAACCTGAGATGTCAAGTGTCCGTCACTACTTTCCTTATGTTACAAATAAATATAGTGACTCTTCTCTAAAACAATAAGCCGTTAACACTTTCAGGTAGAAGTCACCCAACAATAGTCTATATATGCATGTATTTATTTTCTTAATTCTACATAACAGGATTAGTTAGCTGAATGAACCATTTATTTAAGGCAGTATTCAATAGTGCAGTAAATTAAACTCCATTCTTGGTAAATAATTTATTGCCCATTTATGACGCGGTTTACAAATACTATATTTAGTAGCTTGAGAAGAAGAGAGAAGATGCTACTAACGGGAGGCACACCAAGACAAATTAATCTGAGAAAATAAAAAGCTATGATAATCCTGGCTCCCAAAAGGAAATTGAAGTCATTATGGGGTAACCCCAAGTAGTGGTATCATTGGAATACTCGCACTCATTAATAAAATATAACTTTTATTCAAAATTGCTTAAAAACAGTGGCACTAAAACGCAAAATTTAAAAAAGTATACTGCAGAGAGAGCACCCAATTCAATTAGAATTATTCCTTTATTTATGAAACATATACTCTATGGATGATACAGTGTTATAACTTTCAGTGTGGAAGGTTTTTCTTAGTTGGCAAAAACTATATTTTAAAACTTATAGGGTTACTGCCAATGAAATGGGCATAGCTTGGCAGGTGAAGAAATGGTCATCGAGGATCAGGCCTAATGTACCCTACTCTTATATTTTTATACTTTTGGTTTTGAGGACCACAAAGGGGCAGGGCCTACATGGAAGTAGGAGGGCTTTGTCAGAAAGTGCGCATGGTTGGTTGACAAATGGGCGTGGCTGGGCGATCAGGTGGTGTGTATTGTATGGGAGCGTGATGTGAGTGCAAATCCGGGCTAGGCTTAATTTATCCCAATTTTGCCTGGATTAATGTTGGGAGTTTTTTTTTTTTAAAATACATTTGGTTTACATGTGCAGAATGATGTAAGGTGTTTTTGTGGAGCATCGAAAGTAGTTGAAGTAAAAATATTGAGTGGTTTCATCTATAGGGTGGTATTGAGATCCAAATCTTTTGTACAGCTAAAAAGCTTTGCTTCAAGGTTGGGAATAACTTCAATTATACATCTCTTGTTCTATCCCATCCACAAAGCAAATCCTATTTTATTGGTTTCAGTTCACAATATGGTACACAATTGCAGTGCCCCATTCTATCATCCCAAATAAAAAATGTTGGTTTGCTAATGGTTAAAATAGGCTTTAGCCAAACGCAAAAACTTGCACTTTAGCCATTGCGTACATTTAGTTCTGTGACTCTTACATTTCTGAATTACAGTACTGTTTCATTTTGTACACAATCAATAATATACACAGTATATGGCAGTATGGAAAACATATTATTATTATTATTATTATTATTATTATTATTATTATCTTTGACTTATAAGGTGCCACAAAGGGTCCGCAGCGCCGTACATTACATATACAGAAAACAGAGAACTAAGACACAACATGATACAGAAAGAAAAAAATATATACAAACACAGGTGACAGGGTAAAGCAAATCAGATTATTTCTGGAACAGTTAGTGAAAGGGATGGTACAAATCAGGGAGAAGAAGGCCGAAGCTTAAAAAACAGGGAAAACAGGGCTGGAAGCAGGCCAAGAGGTACAGAGGGTGATGGAACAGTAGAAGGAGCACACAAGGAAAGAGGGCCCTGCTCATGAGAGCTAACAACCTAAAGGAAAGGGGAGACACATAAAGTGTGGTACTAACTGGGGGAGAGAGCCAGGACAAGAAAGTTAGGAGGACTGATAGACTTGAATAAAGAAATGAGTCTTAAGGGCACGTTTGAAGCCTATTAATTACAGTATGGAAAGAACATCAAGAAAAATATAGTTTTCTTTATTCAGAAAACTGTGTTTAATATAATCTTAAGTGGTCAAAATTAACTTTTATTTTTACTGATCAACAATGTCATTACTTAAAATGAAACCAAAATTCTAATTTACTTAATACTTCTGCAGTCAGACTACATCTATTGTGTATATGTGTTACAAAGATCACCGCACTAAGTTTATCAATGATATCTACGATCAATAACCCCTGTATAACTGAACATTAATAGGTTCCTAAATTAATCTATTTTGGATAGAGGGTGCACCCTTACACTGATGGTTTAGGAGTATAGAACAAAGAAAAGAGTGTATAAAGGGGCACTCCGGGGTATGGAGTGTTAAAATTACATATTTTATTAGTATTCATTAAAAATTGAAGTATCTTGATACAACTAGCGAAATATTAAAATAAATACAAAGTGAGGGAAGTGAAAATAAAATTGCAGTTACTACTGCAAATCGCTTGTATTCTCACTGATAGTATTAGAATGATAAATATTAATATAAGAGTATTGGCTGCTGTCGTACATGCCTAATTTGGATCTGTGATCCTATATAATCATAAGATCTTATGATTATATAGGATCACAGATCCAAATTAGGCATGTACGATTATTTGTAACCCATGTTATCTGTTATAGATAATTTACATCTGTGAGATATTGTCTAATAACAACTAAGGTGTATTAAAACTCTTTACCATCCGAAGTATTAAATATCATTAGGGTCCTATTTTACCATGACCTCTAGGATGTATGAGTAATTTATTACCACAGCAGCCAATACTCTTATATTAATATTTATCATTCTAATACTATCAGTGAGAATACAAGCGATTTGCAGTAGTAACTGTAATTTTATTTTCACTTCCCTCATTTTGTATTTATTTTAATATTTCGCTAGTTGTATCAAGATACTTCAATTTTTAATGAATACTAATAAAATATGTAATTTTTACACTCCATACCCCGGAGTGCCCCTTTATACACTCTTTTCTTTGTTCTATACATCTATTGTGTGACAGCTTTGACATTTAAATAATATTTAAGTTACAGTGTAACAATATAAACATTTTTGCATCCCATAGTTTTACTCTTTCTCGTATAATTCCCTGAGTGAGTCACCAAATGGAAGCAATCTGTATATTTACTGCCTATCATTTGAGAGTAACACTTAGCAGTATCCGGTAATGGTTTAACAGGAATCAATGAATCAATGAAATGTTTATGAACCTGTTTATCCACTATTGCTGGACGTTTTTCTTGTTTATTTTAAAATTTACTCTTTCATGAGTGCAGTCAGATGAATTTCAATTTTTTTTATTGGTGACGCATCATTTATAAAAGCTTGATCACACACTATGTGCATTGTTTAGAGTTAATTGAGTAAAATTGAGCTAAAAGTTACAGATTTGTACATGAACAAACCATATAGAGATGCAAAGGATGCGTTTCCAATTTTTCGGCATGCATGCTGTTTTTGTAAGTAGCGCACAAATACTGGGCAGCTGTAATCTTGCACTGCTGTTTATAGATAGGACGCTTCCCCTCTCAATTCTAAATCTTCCTGCACATTTTAGGTTTGCTCCCCAACGATGAAGCATGGTTTGGTCAAGGTGCAAAATTGCACCTCTCTAATGAATTTATTCTGAGCTCTAAGAGGCTCACTTTGAGTCAGACTTACGCCTGTTTTATTTTTTTGCTGCATATGGTACAATAAAGTATGCATATGTCCATATACAGATCTGGGCGCATCTTACGCTTATATCTCCATACACCTGGAGAAGTGAAATGGGATAGAGAAGGTGCCGGGATATTGTAGGTTGGGTACAGTAAGGGTGTGTTCACCTATTTGCAATTCAAGTAGACTTGCATGCAGGTTCACCTGTCATATAGCGTATTAGCATGGGTGCTAGAGAGCTGGTGCAACAAGACGCTATGATAATGATGACGTTCAGCAGTCCTATCTAGCCGATTCGGTTTGGCTGACAGCGGATTGTCCTCTCTGTCCGCTTAAATCATGACTGTGGCTGCTATAACATACGAAGTTGGGGCCGTTTATTTGCATTACTTAATTGATGTTTCTATTTGGACTCGTCAGGAAGAAGATTCTTAAAAGGAAAAACAACAAATGTTTGTATGCAATATAATTTAATGTGTATTTTGTATTTGTATTTAATTACATTTTCTATATTAAATGTGACTGTGACATTATTTATTAATAACTCATTGACACTGCATCACGTTGCATTAAGTTTACTGTAGATTGTAATGCGAAAGTCACATTTATTGCTAACGCTGTCAAGCCACAAATCTACGCTATAATGGGACGTAAGTATAAATACCTTTTACTCCTGACATATACCTGGAGCAAATGCTAGTGCAGCTAGTCGTATCTTGCCACCACTCCTCGCTGATATAATGACACTTTATACCTTTTTGATGCTGTATTGCCTTCTGTTTCTCTTTTTATAGGCATACACTGCTTGCTATTGGTTAAGAACACCGTCAGACCCATCTAGTCCAGCACCAATTGACTCTTCATTTAAATTATAAGTGTTACTCTAAGGCAGGGGTAGGTAACCTGCGGCTCCCCAGGTGTTGTGAAACTACAAATCCCAGCATGCCTTGCCACCTATCTGCTGGTTATCTACTGGCAAAGCATGCTGGGACTTGTAGTTTCACAACACCTGGAGAGCCGCAGGTTGCCTACCCCTGCTCTAAGGTATACATTAGATCATAGTTGCCTACTCTCCCGTGAATTGTCCGGGAGACTCCCGATTTTCTGGGAGAGTAGATCAAGCTACCGGTTCCTTGCCAGTCCATTAGTTAAGTGGTGGGTCTCAGTGACGCGATTCTCACGTCATCATGGCTCCGTCCCCTGCTGTAATAGGCTAAAATGTTGATGACAGGTTAGCGGGCGGGCCAAATGATACAACCCGCTTGGCTACGCCCCCAGGAATCACCAGAAGTTGGTAAGTATGCATTAGAGCCACAATATATTGTTGGCTTCTTTAAAGCAAGTCTGCCTAACTGTCAGTCATTCTATGCCTGTTTAGTTAGGGATTCACCTCTCTCCTAATATAGAGACATACTGCCAGGAAGTGAAAGACAGCATGGTGGACATTCAATAAGTATAAACTCTCCAGATATTTCATGTGTATTATTCAGTTCAGTAATATACAACCTTGGATATATAATAATGTCAAATATTGGCATCGTTAGCTCTTTAACTTATGCAGCTTTTTATATTTTTTGCAAATAGATATTTTTTTCTTAACAGTTTCCAGAGCTGTTGATGCCTATGTATGTCACACAATGCGATCTTCTTCTAACTTGCACTATCCAAATAAAACAGTATTTTTTATTTGTTTTGGTTTGTTTACATATTTTAAAAATAAATCAAACTAAAGTCGGTTCTTTACCTAATGCATTTAATTCCCTGTGACTTCCTCCAATGTTGCTGATTTCTATTTCACTCCATTTTCCAACATCCGGTGTCAGATCATAGACATACTTTAATCTCTCTGGAATAAAATCAATGTGTTGACCGTCCATCTGGCACAGAACTAATGCTGGAAATTTAACTCCCCTCAGCGACACCGCAGTGTAGCCGTCCGCTATTTATTATTACAGTATTTGGAGTTAAAGTGTTTGGAGACTAGATCTGGGTCACTGGGAATGTAAAGTACGGCTGGAAGATATAGACACAGCTGTTTCCCCCCCTCATTGTAGCTCAGTATGAAACTTTCAGCTTTAATCCATGTTTATTAATGTTTAAAAGAAACAATCAGTAAGTGAGAGAGCCTCGATTGGACCGTTATCACAAGGACTACAGACATAAGACTAGAGATACACCCTATCTTCAAGCTGCACTACCACACAGGGAAATATTTCATTAATGTGCCCCGAGCTGGAGCCCCAGGAAAAATGGATGCACGGAACAGCCCTCCTCCGTTTCTCTCACAGCCCCGGCAGAATACAATGGATGTGTAAGTGAGAGGACCAATTACACATATTTACCTCATTTTTGGACCGCTCATCTGGGAGATCATGGAGACGAGATCCAAAGGGTGTGGTCCCACCCACCTCTGGCCAATGACTAGGAAGCTATAATTACAAGTCACACAAAAAAGAAATTAATGGTTTATGATTGGTCATTCTGCTCACACACCCTCCTCCGTCATTCTGGCAGCACAGTGGCTTAGTGGTTAGCACTTCTGCCTCACAGCACTGGGGTCTTGAGTTCAATTCCCGACCATGGCCTTATCTGTGTGGAGTTTGTATGTTCTCCCCGTGTTTACGTGGGTTTCCTCCGAGTGCTCCGGTTTCTTCCCACACTCCAAAAACATACTGGTAGGTTAATTGACTGCTATCAAAATTGTCTGTCTGTGTGTGTGTTAGGGAATTTAGACTGTAAGCTCCAATGGGGCAGGGACTGATGTGAATGAGTGAAAAGCGGAATCAGTGGCGCTATATAAATAAATGGTGATGATGATGATGATTTAAAGATGGTTGGCTTAATTGCAAGTTCTGTATGTAGTGGGACCCAGGACTCAGCTAGGGGGAGGGGCCACATTAGTAACGTATTTTCCTAGGTGGTAGTGCAGCTTTAACATTTGGGGGTCTATATATTAAGACCCCCACCCTCTCAATAAGTAGATATTCTAATGCTGTGTACCGCATCTATAAAAAAGCTTTTAACGGGCCATTTCTTACAAAGATCACAGGAGTCTTGCCACTTGCTTAGCCAGTCCTGGGACCCTCTGTGCATGGTTATGCAGGCATGCCAGCTCAGACATGCGAACTAGAACTGGAAGCCCGCACTTATAAAAGTTGAAAAAGAAAAAAACGCCAGAAAAAAAATGCTTTATTTTAATAGTAAAGCATTTTTACCTGTGGACTACCCCTGAGATAGCGTTCGCAATCAGACAACAGCTTTGGTAAATAGGGATAAAAATACCCTTTTTGCAGGATTAAGCCCTAAATCCTGCAAAAGGGTATTTTTCTCCCTATTTACCAAAGCGATCTTCCTTTAATAAATAGACACCTTAGCTTGATTATTTTAAGCTAGTTAAAATAGAACCCTGTGATTAATCTCAGACTTGCCAACTCTCCCGCATTTTGCGGGAGACTCCCGCATTTTGCGAGAGTCTCCCGGGCTCCCGGGCGAGTGTGGCAATCCCCCGCATCTGGATAATTCTGCCCACTTCCTAGTGAAGTGGGCAGAATTAAGTCCCAAACGCCGCGATTCCCGGTGAATCGCGGCGTTTGGCCCCGCCCCCCGCTGTCAAATGACGCATTTTGCGTCATCACGTCATGGGGGCAGGTCCAAAATGACGTCACTTGGAGCCCCCCCCCCCCCCCCCCCGTCACGCCCACCTCCTCTGCAGGCTCCCGGATTTCACCAACAGAAAGTTGGTAAGTATGATTAATCTTGAATCACAAATACTTTGATAACATATGGAAATGATATAAGAATTATGGATTTTCCTAGCTATGGGGGGGGGGGGGCTCTATGCAGCTCTACCCTCACTGTAGGATAAAAATAAACCTGCTTGGAAACAAATGTTCTAGTATGTTATTAATGAGTGCAACAGCCCCAGATAATGTATGTTCTGTTCTTAAATCCAAAGGATTTCACATTCAAATCTTTGTCCCCATCTGGTGGCTTAATCATGTGCAAAATATGGTTATCGGCAAACTTGTAACTCTGAAATGCGGAATCCAATCAGAACATTGTGACCTTCGTGCAAAAGACTTCAAGATGCCTGTACAATGAGCTACAAAAGCAAACATAACATAGTTCTGGGGTCAATATTAGTTTTGCAGTGGTGCATGCCTGCTAACGAAAGGGTAAAAAACATAACCAGTTACACAATCTGGAGGATCTTTAGTAAACTAGACATACACATGATTTACTGTTGTATTTAAAGGAAACTTAATGGGGCTCATGCTGAGTGAGACATAATGGAAACATAAAATGCGCAAATTTCTACTGTGGATGCTCACAACAGTGCCGTAACTAGACATTTTAGTGCCCTGGGCGAGACAGGGCACCGGCGCCCCCTATCTAAGTGGGAGTGACATTTGCCGAGTGGGTGTGGCCAACCTAATGTAGGGGTGTGGCTAGCACTTTACTGAAAGAATTCTGTTACACATATTTGCAAACGCATGATTATATATATATATATATATATATATATATATATATATATACATACACACATACATACATAGTGGTGGGATTCAAATAAATTAACAACCGGTTCTCTGCCCTAATGACCATTTAAAGTATGCAAAAATATATACCGAAAGGTATTCTAATATTTCATGCACTTAATACTCAAATATATACATTGGTTCTACCACACTTTAAATGGTTTCCAGTTGAAGCAACATCAACTGCTGGAAAAGTATTTGTAACTAATAGGTTGTATCTAATAAATAATGTTTGATAAGTAAGTCATAATTTAATATAAATTGCCATCTAATCTTTTTATATATTTTTTTCTGTTGCGTTATACTTTAATATGGTAGCACAGACTTATGACTAAAAGACTAAAAAGATAATATGGCTAACATTTTGGGATGTCGTAGGACTTTTAATGTTCAAAGATTGTAATGTTCACTGACATTCTGCCAAATTTTAGCACCTTTATATAAGTAATAGACTTATGACATGAAATAAACTTTATAGCAGAATAAAAAGATAAAAACAAAAAAATGTGTTCAAAGATTTGCCAGAATGTTACTGTAGTCCAGACACAGTGCTTATTAGACTACCTTTTTACACTTTTTTTGCTCTTTGGCTCTAACCAGATACTCACGGTTCTGTTGCTACTCCATTTATAGCTGCCACAAAGAGAGATTCTTCACCCCTTCAGTTCCGCAAACTTGCGTTCCAAATGCTGAACTTCCTGTCAGTGGAACACACATGCGTTCCACTGCGGAACTGAAGGGGTGACGGTACAGAGGCAGGTAGCGGGCGGCTGCTGTGCCCCTTTAGCCTTGCGCCATGTGCGATGGCACCGCCCGCACCTGCCTCGTTACGGCTCTGACTCACAAAAAAAAATGAACACCTTTGTCCATATGCAGATTAGGTACTTGGCGGAAAGGGGGAGGGAAAGGGCGTGCAAAGACAGACCACGTACAGTAAGGACGTCTCAGTGTAATTGCACAGACACAGTAGCCATATGAATCGCATCATGGTGTAAGCATGCCTGATGCTAACCTGGCACATATGCTGCTGGTGCTAAGCTGGATGCATGTTCAGATGCCTCCCACTATATAATTGTTTACCCTTTATTCCTCTCACCACAAACAGCAATGCCACCCAACCACTCTGCCCACCCACTTTCACGCCACTCTGCACTTCCTGCTCAAAGAGGGGGGGGGGGATGTGAGTTCCCTGCCCCCCTGAGCAGGTTCCACCCTGTGTTGGCAGTCACACAGCTGGGAGCGAAAGCTCAGTGACAAGTGTTCTAGGCAGCTGCCTAATGGTAGCGCCAGGTGTGTGTGGGAGGTATTTAGATGACGTGCATATATATATATACACTAGGTTTGAAGTTGATGGTATCTTCAGATACCAACTACAGCCGTAGGAAAAAACACATTTTTCTGTGTACGAAAAAGTTTCAATTTTATGTTTAACTCTAAAACAGGTGAGAAAAATGGGAGCAGGCTGCTGCCTTGTGCGTAAAAATGTAGAAAAGGGAAATATTACTTATACATTTACTAAGTTATATCAATCGATCACATCACCTCTCAGACACACAGGTCACTTTATAGAGATGGACACAATTATGTTTCTTAGCTATTCCTAATAACACAGGATGGTGTAAGTTTATTTGTATTGTTTATATAAATCTGAGTCTTCTGTTTGCCAGGAAATTCATCAACCCTTGGCCAAGCAGCATGTGGACGTAACGGCCCCATCTTCATATCCTTTGTGTCCTTTGATTGACAGTACCAGTACTTGTGCATCTTATACCACTTACACTGTCAATCAAAGAACACAGTGAACATGGTGATAAGAAACAGGGGTGAGAGGGACAGGCATATCAACATGATTGGATCACATGCAGATATGTGCACAGACCAAACATTACAAATAGTTTTTATAAACATTTTCGACACTTGAATAAAATACCTTATTTATTATTTGATTTATGGCTAATTATTTAACAAGAGAATCATCTATAAATTTACCTTTTTAACTAGACTTGTTTATTCTAATCATTTACATTAACTATGGTCCATTACATTTTACTTTCCCTGGTAATTGTTGCTTCCATAGATAGCAGTAATTTGTTCCTGCTTTAAAGTATCTGTTGATGTTTCTGCACAATTGTTTAGAAAAATGTGCTGAGCCAATTTGGCTAATGTCACCTCTGTTCCCCCGGGAAGGTGTTAACCTTCCTGTAACCAGCTACTTCTTGCAAGTCCTGACCTGACAAGTCTCCTGGACCTTCTAGCAGTCTCCTGAATATCCAATAAAACTTCAGAATGCATTCACTTCTCAGAGTAAATTACAATATGCAGTCTGAAGCCTTAATTATGCAAGCCACACTGAGCGTAAGGATATTACTTATACTGCCTCCGATGCTGGTGTCACATGAAGATTATTATCCAATGGATCACCCCCAGAATTTACTTCAGAACCCTTGTGTTTGTGTACTCCAACATGGGACAGACAGCACAAGGTTTGGAAAGGTTACGATAGCTCTAACACCCAACTGTACCCTAACTGTTACGAGCCATGGCGGTTCGGCACCGCCGTGGCTCGCTCTGGCCCCTCAGACACATCCCGGTCGGCGTCACTTCCGGTTCTCGTCCTGGCCATCGCCATGACAACAGCCAGGACAGTCCACACATCACCGCCGCGACATGGCCAACTGGCCAGCCGGGCGCGTGCGCTAACGTTACCAGTTAATTCGTTCCCAGCTGGGGAATGATTGTCTACCATGCCTCTCAATTTCTATTGGTCCTTCCAGGTATATTAGGCAGGAAGGGCTTAGCCTCCCTGCCAGTTATAGCTCTCTTTTTCAGTCTGCTGACCTGTTCTCTTTCTCTGCTCCTTGTTATTTGGATTGATTCTTCTGTGTATGACCCCTGGCTTGCTTACTGGACTCTGTTGGATTGCCTGTGACCCTGATCTCTGCCTGTTCTCTGGATTAGCTGTTTTCTGCCGGCCCTGACCTTTGCCTGGACCTCACTACCGGTGTCTGCTGGTGCTCTTTGACCTTGGCCTGTTTTGGACTTTGCTGCCTTCTACCCCCAGGCCCTCGCCTGCGCTACGGTAATATTTCAAACTTGTACTACTCTGAGTTTAAGACCTGGGGGCATCTGAGTACCTGTGAGCGCGTTCAGCTCTACGGGAAAGGTGGCTACTATTGGTGTAGACCTCTTCTGCTTGTTCTACGACTTTATGATATTTGCCTTCAGCCCTGACATTATAACTGGCCTTTAAATATTGCAGAATCCAGTGATGGATCCTAGTCTTGCTCAAGTCCTAGCAGGGCAGATCCAGACCACTTCGCATGTGGTTCAGGATCTCTTGCTTAGATTGTCTGCCCAAGAGGAAGCCGCCAATGCCTCACAAGCAACCCCGGCACCAGCAATCGAGCCCAAATTGAACCTATCGGATCGGTTTTCCGGGAACATGACTTAGTTCCAGAATTTCAGAGAAAGCTGTAAGCTATACTTCCTTCTCAGACCCCGTTCCTCATGCTCAGACCAGCAGAGGGTTGGCATAATCATCTCCCTGCTCCACGGTGATCCGCAGTCCTGGGCATTCAGTCTTGCCCCAGCCAGCCCTGCTGAGCAATCCGTGGATGCCTTTTTAATGTCCTCGGTCTTCTTTATGATGACCCTGACTGGGTGACTTTGGAAGAATCACACTTAAGGGCACTTAGATAAGGGCAGCGTACCACCGAAGAATATTGTGGCGAATTCAGGCGTTGGTCTGTCGATAGTCAGTGGAACGATCCCGCACTTCAGTGTCAATTTCGCCTGGGCCTCTCAGAGCAGATAAATAACTCTTTGGTCCAGTATCCTTCCTCTCCAACCCTGGAGACACTCATGCAGCTGGTTATTAAAATCGACCACAGAATTAAGGAACGGAAAGCTGAGAAAGACATCTCCTTATCGCCAGGCCCTTCCCCAGTCTTTTACCCAGCACCTCAGGGCTCATCCGAACCCATGCAGCTAGGAGCGAGTAATTTCCTTGACGGGGATTTTGCTAAATCTCTTGGCATTCCTTCAGTAAAACTGGAAACTGGTGTTACGGTCTGCGGATTGGATGGAAGACCTTTGACTGGAGTCAGGATCTCCTCCACAACTCCATTGTTGCATCTTATGGTGGGAGCCCTCCATTTCGAATTTCTTTCTTTTTCCTGATTCCATGTTCCTCTGTGCCTTTGATCCTAGGTCATCCTTG
The DNA here is from genome assembly GCF_038048845.1 of Mixophyes fleayi. NCBI lineage: Eukaryota > Metazoa > Chordata > Amphibia > Anura > Limnodynastidae > Mixophyes > Mixophyes fleayi. The sequence goes on along the minus strand of NC_134403.1, from coordinate 54,966,876 downwards.
GCTCCAACTCCACAATCCTCACATTGACTGGAGTAAGGGGGGGATCTTACGTTTGAGTATGGCCTGTTCTTCAACCTGCTTGACCCTACCTCTCTGGGTTGTTCAGCCTTGTTCTGAAATACTTCCTTCACCCTACTGGTATGTGTTCTCCCAGAAGGAAGCAGATTCTCTCCCTCCTCATCTAGACTATGATTGTCCTATTGAACTCATTCCCGGTTCTAAACTCCCTAAGGGGAAATTATATGCCTAATCCATTCCAGAGACCAAGGTTATGGAGGCATATGTGGAGGAGAACCTACAGAATGGATTTATTAGACCTTCTAAATAACCAGTAGTATTTTTTCCAAGATTGATTTGAGAGGGGCTTACAACCTGATTCGGATCAGAAAGGGGGACGAGTGGAAGACGGCCTTCAACACCCACACAGGTCATTACAAATATCTGGTCATGCCTTTCGGCTTATGTAATGCCCCTGCTGTGTTTTATTAATGATGTTCTGCAAGACTTTCTTCGAAAATTAGTTGTGGTCTATATCGATGACATCTTAATCTACTCCAAATCTCTGGAATTTCACAGACAGCACATCAGGTAGGTACTTCTCAAACTACGTCAGTATCACCTCTTCGCTAAGTTGGAGAAATGTGAGTTTGAGGTTACCGAAGTAATGTTCCTAGGATATGTCATCTCCCCAAGTGGCTTTTCTATGGACCCCGTTAAGGTCCTGGCCATGCTTGACTGGATAAAGCCTACTAATCTAAAAGCCATTCAGAGATTTTTAGGATTCGCTAAATACTACAGATGATTCATCGGTTCATTCTCAGTATTAGTGGCCCCCATCACAGCTCTTACCCGCAAAGGGGCCAATACTACTAATTGGTCTCCCTCATCTTTGGCTTCCTTCGAGGCGCTCAAGAATGCTTTTATCTCCGCGCTGGTCCTCCTAAATCCGAATCCGGAACTGCCTTTCATAATCTAAGTTGACGCCTCTGATATTGGAGCTGGTGCTATCCTTTCGCAAAAAGATCCCTACGACCACAAACTGCACCCCTGTGTATTTTTTATCCGAAAATTCTCTTCTGCAGAAGTCCACTACGATGTTGGTAATTGGGAGTTATTGGCAGTTAAGTGGGCGTTTGAAGAATGGCGGCACTGACTTGAAGGAGGAACCCATGTAATTACGGTATACACGGACCATAAAAATCTCCAATATATCCAATCTGCTAAGACCTTAAATTCTAGATAATCCCGGTGGATCCTCTTCCCCCGTTTTAAATTCATTATTATGTTCCGACCAGGGTCCAAAAACAGATGCCTTGTCTCGCAGCGTCATTGCCTCGCATCTTCCTCTTGCTGAACCCTCCTCTATTATCCCTGCATCCGACATTGTTCTAGGCCTGACACACGATCTAGGCATGACTCTTCAGGACCTTCATCATTTGTCACCACCAGCGACTCCCGTGGGCAGGTTGTTTGTACCAGACCATCTGAGGAAGACGGTCCTCACTGAATGTCAGGACAGTAAAACTTTGGGTCACCCTGGAGTATCCAAGACTATCGAACAGCTATCTTGCTTGGTTCGGTGGCCTTCTTTATCTGCTGATACTAGGGAGTTTGTCCTGTCCTATGAAGTTTGTGCCAGGAATAAGTTTTCTCGTAGTCTTCCTGCTGGCCCTCTCATGCTTCTGTATGTTCTAGTAAAACCCTGGACACACATATCTATGGACTTCATTGTGGAATTGCCTCACTCATCCGGCTTTAACACCATCTGGGTAATTGTTGACCAGTTTAGTAAGATGGCCCAAATTATTCCTCTTACAGGACTGCCATGTGCCAGAACGTTAGTTTCCTTGTTTATCCAGCATGTTTTCCGACCTCATGGACTCCCCATCAACATAGTTACAGATCGTGGCTCCCAATTTGTCACATCCTTCTGGAAAGCTTTTTGTACTTGGCTGGGAATCACTCTGTTTGTCTTCAGGATATACCTGCAGTCCAGCGGACAAACTGAAAGGGTCAACCAATCCCTTGAGCAATTTCTTCGCCTGTATGTGACCAAATGCCATAATGGTTGGGCCACTCTGCTTCCATACGCGGAAAACAACGCATGCCACTCTTCTACTCATGTGACTCAGTTCTTCTGTAACCTTGGGTTCCATCCTCGGGCCAACTCTTTGTCTGCTCTGGTGCCCTCTGACCATTGCAGCCAAGAACCTTTCCTTGTAGACCATGCCGCTATTAGTCACCGGAAATCAGGAGTGTTCTGTGAAAATTGGGACTGTTTTGTAGGTAAGTAGGAAGGCACCGGAATATACATGAGCAACTGTATATGAGCACACAGGTGAGCACTTCGAACTGCACTTTGTAGATGATCCTGAGTATCCATGGTCCATTGCACAGGGTATGCTTCCACTTACTGAATAGAAGCACCTCAGAAGAACGCAGTCCTCAAATGCCTTCACTTATTGTTTGAATGCATTTTTAAGTATGCTATGTATTGTTTTCTACTGCTTCTTCCCTAATTAAAAATGTAAAAAGGGAATTTCTGAAACGGTTGGGTTCATTGTTTCTAATTTACATTTGTGGTTCATTTGCACAGATGTTGCTTAATAAATATTCACGTTTTCAGAGGATGCTTTTTGAGTAGATTACAGCATATTCTATAAAACAAACTGTCCACATAATTGGTTCAGCTGAAGAACAAAAGGAAATATACCTGAATTGTAATTTAGAGAAAGCCAAGTTTATACTACTTAACAATGAGCATTCTGTGTGCAGAGTTGTATCTTACAATTTGCATAGGCCCAGCATGTAAGCTCTTATCCTATGTCACTTTCCCATCTTAGATTTCACAGTGCCAGTAATTAATTGGCTCTAAGTGAAAAACGAAGGTTGCAAGGTTAATAACTTTTGTCATTTTAACCACACACTCATTTAATTTCTTTAAACATCCACAATAAAGAAAAACAATTTCAAGAGTGTGTATCAGAATGTCCACACTATCAATATTTTGAACTGGGTCATTTCATGGACAAATGTTCTACTTCCTATATTAAAAAAAAAAAAAAAAAAAAAATGTGGAAAACCGAATAGAAAGTCTTCCCTTTTTACATACACAACAACAAACATTATCAGTGAATTTGCCAATTATAAATAGATAATTATATACTATCCATCTTGTACCATCCCTTTGCCTAGGAAGGCAGAACGTCTCTCTGTTACACAACTCTTGAGAGTAAATGAGGTAGTACAGAAGCCATTTCTCTGAGTAATAGAGTTAAAGTAACCTATGTACTAGAAATACTGATGAATTTATACATTCCACTCTGCCTGTGTCATTAAGGAAAGTAAGGCAAAACAAGGAGTGAATGTTCTCTGGAACAAACCATGTTACAATACAAGGGGTACAAATTAGTTTATTATTTTACGAATAACTTAAATAATGTCTGTTTTTTCATGGAGCACGCAAATACTTGATAGCTTTATTTTTACACTGAAATTTAAATTTGATCTAGGACATGCCCTACCCAGCTATAAATCTGTCCCCACATTTTAAATTTACCTCCCCCTCCAATGCAACATGGTTTTGCTCAGGTGCAAAGTTACTCCTTTTTTATGCTTTGCTTTCCTTAATGACTCAGGCCCACTGTCAGTAACAACACATTAAGCTGACATGCTGTGATTTGCCATAATATCTTTCTGCCTTATATCCTCAAACTTGTAACCATTGTCAGAGCCGTAACTTAAAATTCTAGCGCCTGGGGCGAGAATGTCAAATGCCGCCCCCCTAGCCCTCAATTTTAACCAAGTGAACCTAAATTATTCCTAAATTGCGCCCACCTGCAGCGTTGCGTCCTGGGCGGTCGCCCCTATTGCACAGCCCTAGTTACGGCCCTGACCATTGTTTTAGGGTTTTTAGCAATTTTTTATCTCAGGTGCCCTTTAAGGGTCTTATTTAGCATTATTATCATTTATTATTATCATTTATTTGTTAGGCGCCACAAGGTATCCGCAGCGCCACACACAGTACTAACAGTAGACTATACAGGGTGAAACCATACAGAACAATGAACAAAAAGTACCAATACTTCAGAAACTCCGGCCAGTCATATGCAGTAAAGACGGAGCGGAAGAACAGGTATGTAGACATACGAGCTTACATCCTAAGGGAGGGTAAACAGACCAGGCACAAGAGGAGCCAGTTGAGGCAAGAGGAGAGAAAGGAGGATGAGAAAAAGGGAGGAGATGGGGTTAAGTAGATGGTTGGTAGGCTTTGAGGAAGAGGTGAGTTTTGAGTGCACGTTTGAAGGAGCACAGAGTAGGAGAGAGACGTATGGAACAAGGGAGGTCATTCCAGAGAAGGGGGGCTGCACGGGAAAAGTCTTGGATTCTGGAGTGGGAAGAGGTGATAATAGTGGAGGAGAGGCGGCGGTCATTGGCCGAGCGCAGGGAATTCACCTTCAAGCATTGGACTAAATCCAGCTTGAAGGTGAATTTCCAAGGTTGTGTGCTACCCAAAAACATCTTATGACAAGCAACTTTTAAGGACATAAACCTTCAAATCGTCTTATATTTATGAACCCATACAGAAGATTTATACATTTGTTTGCTGTTAATATTGTAATATGTTTTCTTTAAAGAAATGCTTGTAGCAATGCATTGACAAGGTTTGTTGCCTAATGAGGGGCAAAACATTGTAAAATATTGAACAAATATATATATGCTAAAATAGCGTTGAAATGCCATTGTAAGCCACTCATTATTTCCACAGTACGCAATATAAAAAACCTACAAAATCTGAAACTCCTCCTGGCCTCGTGTCTTTACCAATCTTTGACGGCATCCACAAGACCATCTATTATGGTAACTTTTTTTTTTTTTATTCTAGAATTTTTTTTACATCTTTTGTCTCAAAACTTTAACAATAATAAACTTAAGCTAAATCCCCAAAAACATCTTATGGCAAGCAACTAAGCTTAGCTGGTAGTGAATAGACCTTATAATCATATAACACTCCAGTTATAGCGAAATAGATATCCCAGCCTGTTATTTACGGCTTAAGCGTTATTTACAATGGCTATAAACTAACAGTCATACATCTATGGAGATACACTGTAGCTAGTATTGTGCCATTAAGCCCTATAATATGGCATCCAATAATGACACAGGAAAAGAATCAGCAGTAACAGAGGACAAAGATATCAGGTCAGCCATAGTGATGATAAACCAGGCTTAGCACATCATCATGTGACTGGTAGCAGTCACTCACACTTAGGGCAGTCACTCACACTTAGGGCAGACCTAAGGTGGGCAGTATTCACATTTAGACCTACAGGCACACACCTTTAACTGACCAATGCCAAATAAGGACTTGTAAGAATGTATGAACTGAAAAATCATTGGAATCAGAGTGCCGACTATCACTAGAATAATTGTAATGCAAAGATCAGAGTCTCTTTATAATAAGAGCAATGAATTAGTGTGTGTATGTCTCTCTCTCAAAGTTGATGGAAGTAGTAGTCCCAACTATAATGATTGAGACGAATATGTGTAGAAGATGAGGAGTAGATCCAGCAATGTCAGACAGTTTAAGGTCAGGCCTCTAGCTCAGATGGGCCACCGTATTGGTGCTAAGCCCATGAAGGGTGCCACGCAGTTTGCAGTGGGTTACTCACTCTTGCTGTGGACAATGACCAATTCTGCAGACCTAGTGGGAACCTCAAAAGGGATCAAAGGCCAGGATGGGTCCCCAATAACTCCCCTGGCTAGTCCACAAGATAGAAGTAGTAGCAATTTCAGGCACCTGGATCGGCTGGAACAAATCAGGACACTATAAACAACTGGAACTGTTCCTTATTCCCTCTGAATCTGATTCGGATTCTATATGGGCTTCTATACTGGATGTGGCTCCTACTAGATGTCTGGATTGAACATAGACTCCATCTAGACTTCTGAATTGGACATGGACACACTCTGGACCTCAGGCAGCTTGCAGATTCCCCTCTAGAAATGGCAGGTCTCACTATTACACTGGCAGTTCCCTCTGTGATTCTGGCAGTCGTCTCTAGTAAACTGACAACTCTCCTTAGTAGAGTGGCAGCTCTATCTGCAAAACTGGCTACTTTCTCTGTTAGACTGGCAGCTCTCTTTCTTAGACTTGCAGATTTTTCTGTTAGGATGTCAATGGCAGGCTTAGTGATTATAGCTGCACTGTTTTCCCTCCTTAATTGGCTCATCTCAGGTTGCGGCCTCACAATGGCCTCGCCTTCCTCTTCTGTAGCTGCACTCCCACTCTTCTCCTTATCTGGCGCTAATCTCCTTACAAATTACGGCCTCTGACATCACTTCCTGTCTTTTGTGTATCCTGGGAGGTGTAGTTTTCAGTGCTTGATGAAGCACTGTACTGCCCCCAGCCAAAATCCAATCTTTTCATAAGCAGAATTACATTTGCACCAACACTTTTCACCCAAATCACAGATAAGCAGGATGGTATCTATCCCTTTCCCTTACTACATAGTCCCCAAATGCACAAGATCAGCTTTAGCCAGAATTCTCTCCCTGTCTCTATATTCCTTGGACCCAGCCTCCCTGGACAGGTGAGCACAGGGTCTGGGACTTACACAGTCAAATGTTTGCTCTTCCTATTTTGCCTATTCACCTCTATTTAGGGACTGCCCTTCTCTAAGATAACAACACAAGGATTTTTTTCAGGAAAGACTAATATCAAAGTTGTTACGCACTTACAGAGAACACCAGATTCAGATAAATCCAAACAATGATTAAAGTTGACAAGAAGCCTTTTGCAAAGTCTATCCTGAAGCTATCTTGCTAACCAATACTCTTGGGATTTTAAGTTTTCTTTTATTTCAAGACCAAGTCAAAGTCACCAGTTTTTTTTATAGTTGTTAAGCCTCACTGTTTTTGTGTACGGTTCAAGGGTAAAGGGTCATTATGGCTGCCATCTGGTATTCAAGGCAAATAATTTTACATTGTCTATGAAAAAGCCAAAAGAAGAGAACCAAGAAATGTTTGAATGCTTGCAAGTGTAATCTGCTTAGTAAGCCAGTGTTGATGGCTAACTGTATGCCGTTGGCTGTTTTATAAAATATACTGTTGACTGGGATTTTTTGTTGTCTTTATATTATATTTATTATCTGATGGCCCTAAATGTATTTTGGTTGACTAGCAGTACATTTAAAGGCAGTCAGCAGGTCTGATTTTATATTAATGGAAGAAGAGACTAAAAGAAAAAAGAAAGAAGAAGATGTGGAATGACACTATGGGGCATATTCAATTGTTGGCGTTATAGCCAAAATTAACGTGTTGCGCGCACTATTACCGAGCTGAAATCCGGCTTACTATTACCATAATACCGGAAATAGTTTTTCCGCTGCGGAAACCGCCGAGAATTGAATATGCCCCTTAAAAGTAAACAGAACAGTGTTTTACCTATTCATCGTGTGTGAAAGGGAAAATTCTCTTTGCATCCTCAAAATGTGGTGTGAACCACAGTTTGCTTGTCAGCAAATGAGTCAATAATAAATTGAAGCTGTGTTGAAGCTGTGGTGCAGTGTACGGGGGTCCCGGGCTCGCTGGTTCAGCCTGTGGCCGCAAGACATTGAAGCAGCGTTCATTCATGGCCAAAGAGCAGCACTGTCACGAGCCGCGGCGGCACACACAGCCGCCGCGGCTCGCTCCTGTGACCCCAGGCGTCCCGGCCGTCACCTTGACGACCGGGATGTTACTTCTGCCCAGCGCCCGACCGGTCGGACGATTCTTCAGCGCGGCGTCCCGGCAGCATAGAAAGCCGTGCGTGCACGCGCATTGTTTAGATCACTTAATTAGATCCAGCCTGGGGCTGAATTAACAGACATTAGCCTGCAACTGTGTACTTCAGAGGCAAGCCCTGATTGGTCTGGCTCTGTAACAGGCAATTAGTCTGCAGGGGTGCATACCAGCCCTGATTGGGCCATCTGTGTACTTAAGGCAGTGAGGTCTGCAGCCTCACTGCCGGTTATAGTTTACTGTCACAAGTTCTGCTGACCTGCTCTGCTCTTTGTTCCTGTCCTGTGGGTACTCTGTTGGATTACCTGTGTATGACCCCTTTCCTGGATTTGGACCTTGCCTGTTGTCTCTTGTGACCCTGACCCTTTTGGCTTGTACTTTGGACCCTGCTTCCTAGCCCGTGACCCAGACCCCTGGCGTGTTTACCGACTATCCTGTTTGCTCGTCACCTTTGACCTTGGCTATCGTTTTGACTACTCGCTGCTTTCTACTAGTCTCCTGGCCCGCCACTGTGGGCCTGTATTACCAACCCACACTACACCTGGAGCTAAGTCCTGGGGGCACCCGAGTACCGGTGAGCGCATCTAGCTCTAAGGGAAAGGCGGCTGCTAAAGGTGAAACCTCCGTCATCAGTTCTGTGGGTTGGTGATCAGGGCCAGCAGCCCTAACAAGCACATGACTGAATGGGAATGTCACATGATCACTTTGCATCCAATCATAGGCTGCCCTCTTTTACCTTAAACCTCCCAGTATGTCAGTCTCTCCCTGGCAGTAATCCAATCCAGTAAACTGTACAGGTTGTGCTGGTTTCTGCAGCCTATATACATGTGCTTTTATGGATCTAGTTTATATTTAGTATTCTACTTATTATTCCAATCATTTCTTGTAAGCTTCCTTTCATATGTTTTATTTTGCACACTGATCAGGTTTCTATCAGCTTTTTACTTCATGTGTAGCCTATATCTCCAGTGAAATGCTAGCAGCGGGCAATGTGTTTCTTTTTATCAAAACCTGTTTGTTTGTAGATAGTGTTTCAATTAGCTCCCATGGCAGAATGATTTTATAAGCTGCTGGACATCATGCTCAGCTAACTTTCTGAAATAGATTTTACATTTTCTTCACTGCTAAAAGCAAAAAATAAACAAAGCACACATGCCATGTCTAATTTTTTTCCAGCTTTTCTATAAACTGTTTATTTAAACACTGCAGTGATGAATGGTTCTTAAGTGGACACGTCACGTACACACAGGGAAGTCGGACATTTTGTACGCTGACGGAAAATTCATGAAAATGTAGGATATTCACTAGGAACTAGTTACATGACAGAAGCTTGATAGCTTCATTGTCTGGTCCTCTGAAAACAAGTTGGGCATATTTTGATGAGGGTTTCAGGGGCAAACACAGGATTTGTAGAGGGGGGTTTCCACACCACGCCGCCAGTGGGCGTGTCCAGCATGCATGGGGGCATGGCTATAATGTTAGACAGTGCTTGGCTGCTCTCCAGCTCTTCATATCCCCATAATATGCATGGGCAATGCTGCATGCACTACTGTCCCTTTTCAAGCAGAAGCGGGAGCAGAGTCCAGCCACTTCAATTATACAGTGCCCCAGGCTTGGAGGGGGGTTTCCAGGCACTAGGTTTGCCTATGGGTTATATACTGTACAGATGGTATGTTCTATCTTCACAGATTGTGCTACATTATATGATGATATGGATGGCGCCTGCTTCTTAACTACAAATCACAGTGCAAAATGTACTTTTAGATTTAGGCAAAAGCACCCCTAATAAAATGTAAAAAATAAAATACAAAAACATTTCGTAATATACCTGTAACAATGAGACATTGGTAGCATACTCTAGACCAGCTTATATCAATGGGTATTCTAGCTGAAAACTTTTCTCTCTTAACATGGGTTATAGGACTTTATTGAACGTTGAAAAGCCCAATCTCCAGTGAAAACAGTTATTTTGCTGGAGATAGACCTCTGACCTATACATCAAAGGGTCACTGCTGGCTATAGCAAATAATGAGGTGCCCCACCAATAAACAATTTGGAAATAAAATAATGTGTTTTGCTCTCTCTTTCGTTATTAAAAGGGATAGGTGCATAGATGCAGCTGCAAAGTATGCTTTAGCATGCACTCAATATGATAGCTACGCTGATGAACTATGTAACCTGTATCAGACAGTGACAAGATGTAGATCAGATTTTCCCAGCGATACGGTAGTATCCTGTAAATTGCACAATAAAACTTTTGTATGATTTCCTAAGTATAATGAACTGATTTGCCAGCCAAGATGAAATGGTGAGCCATTCACTATGTGCTATAATGTAATACAACAGTCATTTTCCTTAGTTTAATTTTTACTGCAATTTAGCAACATACACAAGGACTAGGGGAAGCCCAGCCTGTGTTCTGCAGCACAGATCATTATACACCTGTCAACAGTCACAATTTATCCATGACAGTCTAAATTTGTGATGTCCAACAGGGCTCGGTGTGGTCCTGCACAAATCATGTATGGTTTAGGCATATTTGGGGCAGATCTGGGGCGTGGTTTGGGCAGATCTTAGGCGTGGCCTATATTGGCCCAAATTTCCAATCTGGAATGTCTGTTATGGTCTTAATCCATTCTACGTTTTATTGCCCTGTCTGACCTCCCTTGCATTGGAGATTGAATTATCCTTTCAGTGCTGGTTATTGTTCTTGAGAAATAATTTAGGATGCACGCTGGTAATTTCTCATTCATTCTTGGTTACCTGTCCAGAAAGTGGCAATAGATACTTCCTGGTAGCCTTGGCAGCTACTAAGACACTGATAGATGTACACCATTAGCCGTAGCTCTTCGAGACAGCAGAAACAAAGCCGTGACCTTTCTGGGTGATACGGGCTCATCTTTCTAGCTCCAAAAAGATTGTTCTGTCCTTTTCACAGTAATGTTTGAACTTCACATTGTGCAAAAGTTTTCCCTGCCTCCTTGGTTACTGGAACAAACTGTGACACAAACATCTTAAGTTAGTGATTATAAAACATTACACCCACAATATAGTAACCCTGCTCTTTAATTTAGATTTCTGTTTTCACAGGTCTTTGATGTACGACTAAACATAACTGTTTCACTTAAAAGCATCTTCTATTGACACTATAAAATACACTCCATCTATAAATATTTCTCACATCACGCCACCAGTGGGCGTGACCAGCATGCATGGGGGCGTGGCTATAATATTAGACAGTGCTTGGCTGCTCTCCAACTCTTCCTATCCCCATAATATACATGGGCAATGCTGCGTGCACCACTGTTAGGTGCACACAGCTCTCCGTTTTCAAGCAGAGCTGTGTGAAGTGGGAGCAGGGTCACAGTAGGTGGCTGAAGCTGGTTATGTCAGTCCCTTTATCTCTCAGTACAGACTCCTCCTGATAACCATGCCAGAGTTTTTAATTCCCTCGCCTCGTTTAGCCATCTGTTGACTTTTCATTGCTTGGAAGTACAAAAGTCGGACATTAAATATGCATAATAAATTTAATGCAACAGTAATTTCTTAGAAAACAAACAAAAAATAAATTAGCTAAACAGACAGGCAAAATGTTTTGCTTTCAAGCATTGTATATAGAGATAGTACTTCAGTATATAGTAAATTAAATGTAATTCCATTACAGTGTTTTCTGTGCTCAGAGCAGGATTTTGTGCTACTCATATTTCAATTTTCACTAATTCTGTGGTTATTTTGACACTTCTATTCTATAAATCAATAATGGATGTGGCGTGGTTTGGAAACAAAGTGGATCAAGCAGAAATGAGAGCACCGGTGCATTGTGGGTAATGAATTGTGTAGGTTGCACTAGAACACCAAAGAATGTATCCTATCCATTCAGTAGGTACCAGTGACATCACTGCCATTGTGTCCTAAAGGTTGGTTATCAGGGGCAAACGCAGGATTTGTAGAGGGGGGTTTCCACACCCCGCCACCAGTGGGCGTGACCAGCATGCATGGGGGCGTGGCTATAATATTAAACAGTGCTTGGCTGCTCTCCAACTCTTCCTATCTCTATAATATACATGGGCAATACTGCGTGCACTACTGTTAGGCGCACGCAGCTCTCCCTTTTCAAGCAGAGCCGTGTGAAGTAGGGGCAGGGTCCAGCCACCTCAATTTTATAGTGTCCCAGGCTTGGAGGGGGTTTTCCAGGCACTAGAAACCCCCCCTCGGTTTGCCTATGGTTATCACGTGGAAGTTTCAGAACACCATAAGTTTCCTGTCAGAAAACACAGCATTTTGTGTGCATTACCACATCTGTGTGTTTTTGATATTTTTTCATACACGTTTTTAATTTATTAAGAGGTAACACTGTCATTGTGCGATGTGAAACGGCATGGTACTGTCCAGGGAAGGTTGGTCAAATGCATTATGACAATGATAAAAGATTAGTTCTAAATTAATTGCATGTTTATTTTTAAGGGATCTCTACTTTTGTTTGTGCTTGATTATTAGTTCTATATTCACTTACAGTAAGTATCATATTTACCTTTTAATATATGACTTTTTTCACACTTAATTCAAACTGACAGCCTAATACTTTATATGGTATTTTATATGGCTAAAAATGGGCCCAAAAACAGTTCCAGTTTTAGTACATGTATTGATTTTTGGCATACAATGCTGACTAATGTCACAGTGTGGAAACTGGTATATTTATGCCCCGTTTATTAAGAAACACAGTGAAACTATGATTTATAGTGTTTAAATGTGCAGAAAATGTTGTATGACAGCACCACCAAGTGGAAATAACAGGTTCTGCAGTCTTAACAATTGTCTATTACAAGTAACAGCTTATTTTTAATAAAATAAAATTAATAATATATTAGTATAATTCAGCATATTGTAGGTGAAATATAGTGCACTGAGTATATTTGCATGTTGCACTAACGTGATGTTAGTTCTCAATTTCACACCTTAAGGATATGACAAAAAGTCCCAATTCACTATGATGCTAGATGCTTTGTGCTTTTTAACATACCCCTCACCCCATATTTTATAGGAGCCCCATATCCCAAGTGTTTATTGTAAAAAGCTAAAACACCCACCCACATTAATTTGACTACACAGAGAAATCCATGTCCCTGAGTTTCTTCAAATACACAGTAAGTTTATTACAATGCACAATAAGATTCTCTCTACTCTTGTGTATGTATATTCCTGTTGATGTTATCACCTCTAACCTTTACTTTACCAAAATTACAGCACAGACTGGTAAACAGCCAACTGCTAGCTGATAAAGAACTGCATGTATTCAGAGTTGGATCATCCAATAGTCAACCTAGGCTCCCACTTAAAGCCCAGTGCGCAGTAAGGGGTCCAAATCACTCCACCCCATTTTTATGTTTAATTTCTTTACTGAGGGACCCAGATTACTCAGACTTGTTTTTGTTTGTTTTCATAAGAGGATGACCCAAATATATTGCCTAAGGCCTCGTGGGGTCTTATTCTGGCTCTGCGTGGTTTTTGGAGGCATTAAACAATTGGGGGTATATTTACTAAACTGTGGGTTTGAAAAAGTGGAGATGTTGCCTATAGCAACCAATCAGATTCTAGCTGTCATTTGGTAGAATGTACTAAATAAATGACAGCTAGAATCTGATTGGTTGCTATAGGCAACATCTTTACTTTTTCAAACCGGCAGTTTAGTAAATATACCTCCTGCTTCTATTTTAACATTAATTCTTGTTTTCTGTAAATCAGGACATTAAAACTAGATAATACTTATGAAATGATCTCAGGTTTTATTGACCTTGAATGAATTGTGTTCTCAGTGTTAGGGAATTATGGCTTTTGCATAAAAATTGCAGTAAAGTTAAAGGGGGGGTAAAAAGCACATTTTTATATTTGGGTTGTGGTTTGCATGGGGGTTGTTTTGATTAGTTTGTGCTAACCACCGTCTGATTTAATAAATAACAGAGTGGGTTTTAGTAATATGAATTATTGTTATCGATAAAGGACTTTGTTTGACCAGCAGATGTTGCTGTTGGATCATAGAATACATAGGAAACCTAAAGGACTACTGTTATATACAATGCAATGGGCTTGTAGTATCAGTATAATGAAATATAATATTATGTGAATATAGTACCCATATAACTATTTGTTGATGGTAGGTTGTACATGGTTCTTTAGAAAGCCTTGTACATCCTACAGCCGGCGCCTCCATAAATTACTACGTTAATAACACGATTGATAGCGTGGCCCTTCAAAGTGACGTCATTGTAATGTACCGGGATCTTCAGCGGTCACAATTGCTTTAAGTCTCCATTTCAAGCCGTCGGCATTACCACTCTGTCGGCAATGAGATCTTCGGTGTCACCATTTCAGGGTATGTCGTGTCTGCGTTTAGATCGTCGTTATATTGACTACCACTGGACAATAATGACATTGACAGAATTATTAGGACAACAATTCACATGGTCAACATTACTGCCAATTGAAATGTAGACAGTATTATTAGTTTGACAATTCGAATGTAGATAGTATTATTTGAAGACGTAACAATGCTGTCTACCATGTCACCTGTCGACCTAATACTGCTAACGATATTTGAAATGTCGACCTAATGTTGTTGGTTTTCTGAATGTCGGCCAAACGAATGTCTGGCCGTTGACCGCATACCCTTTGTTTAGTACTCGAAATGACGTAGTGGGCACAATAATTTGTTACATGACATTGATATTAAGCCCTAGTTGGACCATTTGCTGTAACTTCATTATAAAACATTAATATCCTAATCTGACACATGCATTTGATTTGATAACAACATGTACAATCCACAAAAATATTACAATTATTCCTTGAGTCATTTATTTTTTAGCTGTTTTTCACTTGAAATTTCTGAATAATTGAAGTGACTTAACGTTGTGTGGTGTTTAATGTAACTGCACTTTACTGTAATCCTCTTTATGTACAGTAATGACAAGTGAGGCTTTTAGGACAAACACACTTAAAGGGCGACAGGGTTTGTAACAAGCTGAATAATTACCTTGTGTGGTTTAACATGGGGTGGGTACCAGCCAATGGTGGCTCACGTGGGAGGGACCTTGATAGAATATAGCAGGCTGTACTTCCTGCTTGGCTTCACTTGCAGCACGAGATCCCACCCTCCCATCCCTCAATTTATTTGGGTTTTCAAAGTGGGGGTAGGAAGGCACTGCGTTCAGCGGCTGATTAATGGGCGCACAGGTAGTTGGTCGTAGGTCACTGCCCCCTTTGAAGCATCAGTAACTCCTTTTGGTCCTTCGGTGAGGAGGGTCCCTGTTCGGCTCGGTGAGGGAGGGCAGTGTGAGTTGTAAGGGGCAGTCACTCTGACGTCAACTCAGCGCTAAGTATGTAGGGGTTTGTTCCCCGTGGTTTACGGACTTACGGCGGTTTGCGCCAGTCCACTAAGTGATCTTGTGTTATCAGCTCGTGAGCTGTTACGCAGTGCCCTTTCTCCGCCACCATAGGTTTAGTTAATATAAAATCCTTACAATAAAATTTCTGCCATTTTTTAATAACTTATCCAGGTCTACGCGTCTTTATTTGCATGCAAATGTTTAAAGTTTAAGGTTGATGTGAAGTTTGTGTGAACATACACAGTGAGCCCTTTATGTGTGACAGATCATTTCCTTCTTCCCAACAATTAACACAATCCCAAAAACCAACAATTATGGGCAGAACATCTGAATCAGATCACAAAGTTCAAATAACTAAGGATGGCGTATTTCATTCAGTCTTGTAGGGACATCATGGCTACTCCTCTGTGTCTAATGTTTGCAATTTAATACCAATTTTAATCTGTTACTTAGGAAACAGCAAGCTTATATGTTACTTAGGGAAAAGAAAGCTCATATGTGTGCTCTTTACATTTCTGTTACTTAGGGAGTAGTAAGCTCATATGTGTGCTCTTTACATTTCTGTTACTTAGGGAACAGTAAGCTCATATGTGTGCTCTTTACATTTCTGTTACTTAGGGAGTAGTAAGCTCATATGTGTGCGCTTTACATTTCTGTTACTTAGGGAGTAGTAAGCTCATATGTGTGCGCTTTACATTTCTGTTACTTAGGGAGTAGTAAGCTCATATGTGTGCTCTTTACATTTCTGTTACTTAGGGAACAGTAAGCTCATATGTGTGCGCTTTACATTTCTGTTACTTAGGGAATAGTAAGCTCGTATGTGTGCTCTTTACATTTCTGTTACTTAGGGAACAGTAAGCTCATATGTGTGCGCTTTACATTTCTGTTGCTTAGGGAATAGTAAGCTCATATGTGTGCTCTTTACATTTCTGTTACTTAGGGAACAGTAAGCTCATATGTGTGCGCTTTACATTTCTGTTACTTAGGGAGTAGTAAGCTCATATATGTGCGCCTTACATTTCTGTTACTTAGGGAGTAGTAAGCTCATATGTGTGCGCTTTACATTTCTGTTACTTAGGGAGTAGTAAGCTCATATATGTGCGCCTTACATTTCTGTTACTTAGGGAACAGTAAGCTCATATATGTGCGCTTTACATTTCTGTTATTTAGGGAGTAGTAAGCTCATATGTGTGCGCTTTACATTTCTGTTATTTAGGGAGTAGTAAGCTCATATGTGTGCGCTTTACATTTCTGTTACTTAGGGAATAGTAAGCTCATATGTGTGCGCATTACATTTCTGTTACTTAGGGAACAGTAAGCTCATATGTGTGCACTTTACATTTCTGTTACTTAGGGAATAGTAAGCTCATATATGTGCGCTTTACATTTCTGTTAGCTGGGGAGTTTAAAGCTCATATGTGTGCACTTTACAGCTATGTTATTTGGGGAATATTAAGCTCATATGTGTGCGATTTACATTTCTGTGATTTAAGGAATAGTAAGCTCATATATGTGCTCTTTACATTTCTGTTACTTAGGGAGTAGTAAGCTCATATGTGTGCGCTTTACATTTCTGTTACTTAGGGAATAGTAAGCTCATATGTGTGCGCTTTACAGTTCTGTAACTTAGGGAGTAGTAAGCTCATGTGTGTGCGCTTTACATTTCTGTTACTTAGGGAGTAGTAAGCTCATATGTGTGCGCTTTACATTTCTGTTACTTAGGGAACAGTAAGCTCATATGTGTGCGCTTTACATTTCTGTGATTTAAGGAATAGTAAGCTCATATATGTGCGCTTTACATTTCTGTTACTTAGGGAGTAGTAAGCTCATATGTGTGCGCTTTACATTTCTGTTACTTAGGGAATAGTAAGCTCATATGTGTGCACCTTACATTTCTGTTACTTAGGGAGTAGTAAGCTCATATGTGTGCGCATTAAATTTCTGTTACTTAGTGAGTAGTAAGCTCATATGTGTGCGCTTTACATTTCTGTAACTTAGTGAGTAGTAAGCTCATATGTGTGCGCTTTACATTTCTGTAACTTAGTGAGTAGTAAGCTCATATGTGTGCGCTTTACATTTCTGTTACTTAGGGAATAGTAAGCTCATATGTGTGCGCTTTACATTTCTGTTACTTAGGGAACAGTAAGCTCATATGTGTGCGCTTTACATTTCTGTGATTTAAGGAATAGGAAGCTCATATGTGTGCGCTTTACAGTTCTGTAACTTAGGGAGTAGTAAGCTCATGTGTGTGCGCTTTACATTTCTGTTACTTAGGGAGTAGTAAGCTCATATGTGTGTGCTTTACATTTCTGTTACTTAGGGAACAGTAAGCTCATATGTGTGCGCTTTACATTTCTGTGATTTAAGGAATAGTAAGCTCATATATGTGCGCTTTACATTTCTGTTACTTAGGGAGTAGTAAGCTCATATGTGTGCGCTTTACATTTCTGTTACTTAGGGAACAGTAAGCTCATATGTGTGCGCTTTACATTTCTGTGATTTAAGGAATAGTAAGCTCATATATGTGCGCTTTACATTTCTGTTACTTAGGGAGTAGTAAGCTCATATGTGTGCGCTTTACATTTCTGTTACTTAGGGAATAGTAAGCTCATATGTGTGCACCTTACATTTCTGTTACTTAGGGAGTAGTAAGCTCATATGTGTGCGCATTAAATTTCTGTTACTTAGTGAGTAGTAAGCTCATATGTGTGCGCTTTACATTTCTGTAACTTAGTGAGTAGTAAGCTCATATGTGTGCGCTTTACATTTCTGTAACTTAGTGAGTAGTAAGCTCATATGTGTGCGCTTTACATTTCTGTTACTTAGGGAATAGTAAGCTCATATGTGTGCGCTTTACATTTCTGTTACTTAGGGAACAGTAAGCTCATATGTGTGCGCTTTACATTTCTGTGATTTAAGGAATAGGAAGCTCATATGTGTGCGTTTTACATTTCTGTTACTTAGGGAATAGTAAGCTCATATGTGTGCGCTTTATATTTCTGTTACTTAGGGAATAGTAAGCTCATATGTGTGCGCTTTACATTTCTGTTACTTAGGGAACAGTAAGCTCATATGTGTGCGCTTTACATTTCTGTGATTTAAGGAATAGGAAGCTCATATGTGTGCGTTTTACATTTCTGTTACTTAGGGAGTAGTAAGCTCATATGTGTGTGCTTTATATTTCTGTTGCTTAGGGAATAGTAAGCTCACATGTGTGCGATTTACATTTCTGTGATTTAAGGAAAAGTAAGTTCATATGTGTGCGCTTTACATTTCTGTTACTTAGGGAATAGTAAGCTCATATGTGTGCGCTTTACATTTCTGTTGCTTAGGGAATAGTAAGCTCATATGTGTGCGCTTTACATTTCTGTTACTTAGGGAATAGTAAGCTCATATGTGTGCGCTTTACATTTCTGTTACTTAGGGAATAGTAAGCTCATATGTGTGCACTTTACATTTCTGTTACTTAGGGAATAGTAAGCTCATATGTGTGCGCTTTACATTTCTGTTACTTAGGGAATAGTAAGCTCATATGTGTGCGCTTTACATTTCTGTTACTTAGGGAGTAGTAAGCTCATATATATGCTCTTTACATTTCTGTTACTTAGGAAGTAGTAAGTTTATATGTGTGCGCTTTATAGTTCTCTGCATGGCCTGTTCATAGTCATTGTTTCACTGGTAGAGAAACTGTCAGAGTTTAAGAAAGGATGGAGGAGGTAGAATGACAAACGGGTGTAGTGAAGCATTAACACCGTTTATTTTATGCCTGATGCCAATGGGAACAGACATTTTAAATTGCATCTGTGGCATAGAGAATACACTTTTATAGATCTGAGAATGCACATAAACCACTAGTCTCAGAACCAGTGCATTGCGCGTTTGCACTAGAGTGAAAAAGTGTATTATACGCCAAAAGTGAAATTTGCGCTCATAATAAGCCCCTATATGTAATAGCATACTATACTATATTAGTAATATGATGTACTGTAAGGATAATAATGGAAATCAATACGCTGTTTAACATTAATTTATTATATGATATTTTGTTTGTATTGTTTATTTGTATATGTTTTTGGAAAATGGGAGGAAACTGGAGCACCCGGAGCACACTAGCACAAAAACAGGGAAAACATACAAACTTTCCGAATCCAATGTTGTAATACAGTAATACTAACCAATGTGCCAATCTGGTAAAAGAAAATCTGTTAATATTTGATATTCAGTTCTGTAATGCATATCCATTAATTATAGTATTGTGAATTTAGTAGCTTTTCTTTCTCCATTAGAATGATCTACCTAAATAACATACTTGAAATACATGAAGTGTTTATGTCTAACTAAATTTACTGTCTCATCATTCTGCATGTAGCTAACAGTATTCAGGAATCAAGAGGAAGATATGGGACTGAGTCATTGGCTTGCGGTCTTAGATTGCAGATTGCTGAAGTTATGCACAGGACATGACCAACTGACATGACACTGGCATGCTTTGCTTTGCCGCATAGCTTTTTGTCTAATGTCACATTTTGCTAAATGTAGTAGAAAATAATCAATGACACTTTATTTTTTCAGACATTCTTCACATGTAAGAAAAAGTTTAGGATTGTTTTTACAAGGTACCAATGTGGCTATATGTGAGATCTTAACTCAAATCTTACACATTGAAACAAGATACACTATAATTATACAAATTCATTATTGGATAAATTACAATTACAACTCTGTGTGTACCAGGACAAATCTGCATATGAAAATAAAGGTTTTGTTACTAATGCGTCCTAACCAAATATAACTAATGTAAACCATAAATCCAACACCGTAAAATAATTTCGTTATGGAGGGTATAGTTCGGGGAAATGCTATTGCTCCAAGAAACCAATTGGAAGCTTGAACATGGCAGCAGTCAGAAACGGAGGTCCTTGCCCAAGTTTTTATTTCATATTGTAAATAGAATGGACTTTTCATTTTACTTCTTTTGACTGGCTGCCATTTCCCCAGTGGAGTAATATCACTTCATTCACTATATTCTATATTATATTCTACTTTATACTAGTCTATTACAGACTTGGGTCTATAGAATCTGTGCTGGGCACAGTTCTCCACCCAAGAGCCTCTCCAACCCACCCCCCTCCATTTCCAAATATACACAGTAAAAACATTTGCTGTAAAAAATATTACCTCCTGACATCAATTCCATGCGTTGTGCTAGGATTTGTACAACACATGAAGATGGATCTGATAATGGTAAGCATTGTTTCAGTGAAGCCATATAGAGATGTAGCTGTCACTCATTAGTGGTTCGGCAATGTTGGGTTTTCTGAACGCTGCATGATCCGGTCACTCACACTTACCACAATTCAATGCATTGGGCATCTGTACTTGTATTTTTCAACACTGTACTTCTAGGGAAGGATCCTATAACTAGTATTGAAAATTGACAATTGTATCTTATTCAGTTAGTCAATAAAGACATTACTTGCTAATAACATACTTCCATGACTGTAGATTTTAAATAATGTTGGGATTTACGGGTATTCTGAAAAGGGTAGGTTCTGTATGTCTTATTGTCTATGTCTCAATTCTGGCAACTCTAAGTAAACCAGGGTTTATTCGCGGTACACCCAATTCTTGTCTCATCAGCTCTCATAGTTCTGTACCTAATAATGTGTCATTTATATCTTCATTTCACTACGTCAGGATATGCAAATTCTGTAGTTTTTCTGGTGAAATGATCAAACTAATCCGTAAATGATTACAACATTAAGAAAATAGGTGATTTGTTACTATTTATGTAGCACATATTCCTGAGAGCTGTATAATCTGAGAAATGTATTCAGGCAGCTCAGCTCCTGCTCTAGTGTACTCTACAAGCTAACGTCTCTACCATTATATATACCCACCACCCCATCATGTCATCATGCTTCTATATTACAAAGAATATTGAAATATTTCGTATGGCTAACTATCCAGAGTATAACATAGATTGTGTGACATGCTTCAGGATGTTCCTGGGGAAACTGTACTGATTGCAAATAATTTACTACTTGATTTGGTAACAAATTATAGCAACATATTAAATGTGTATTTCCCAATAATTATCTAATTATTATCTGCAATTATCAATAATTATTGTCCTGACACTGTTCCTTCTATAATCCATTATTACAATAATTGCAGCTAGGGACTCTGATTTTCTTCTTTAAGTATAGGTTGTCTGCCTCACTTCACCTGTTTGACTTTTAAATGTAATGTATTGAGGTCGCTGAATGATTGCAAGAAACAAATGTACTATGAGGTTTCCTGCGCAACTGACACACTTTGAGCATCACTGTGATGTCACTGTTACCATGGAGATCGAAGTCCTAAGAAATAATAGATTGAGTTCTGCAGTGTTCCCAACTGCACGGAGAAATAGCCTGTGCTTTTGTACACAGTTCTCATAAGACGACCGGAAATGAGGAAGATGGGAAGTGCTTATATGGCATCCACACAACTGTAATCAACCACACAAATCTCTAGTACTGCACATTGAGATGAATAAATTCATGAACTGATTATTAGACCAACTTACAAGGCTCTAAAGGGGTTGGGTACGTCTTAACCGTTAAGACCATCGCTCTAAAGTATGGCAACTACAAAGTATATTTGTAATATTGGAGACTGTGCTTTAGAGTCTAGCTATGTTAATCATTTTTTTTTGCATTATACTCCATGTTCATTTTAATATTATTTTCATATAATGATAAAGATTACTTTATATTGTGAGTCATATTACCAGACACATTCACAGCATTAAACAGTGTGTGTATGTTTGTATATGTATGTATGTGTGTAATAATAATATATAACTTACACTCTGATATCTGATCCCGACTGGTGTAAAGTCCAGGTTATACTGTGGGTGTGGCATCCACAACCCCACAAATACAAGGATGCTTAGCACTGAGTAGACTGTGGAGTGGACAGTTATGGTGCAAAGTGGTGGTGCAGTGCAAAGTTATAAGGCTGGGCGCTAGACCATCTCATGATATAAAACTTTAATACACAACCATAACGCTTGAGGAATAGTTGCAACTATTGCTTCACCCCAACTCCTTCAGTACAGTCTTAATCATAACAGTTGCAAAATATAATGATAGTCCTGTACCCGGTGTTTCTTGGTACAGTGGTTCTACAGTATGTCTGGTCACAAATCCTCAGCACACATCATCATCATCATCATTTATTTATATAGCGCCACTAATTCCGCAGCGCTGTACAGAGAACTCACATCAGTCCCTGCCCCATTAGAGCTTACAGTCTAAATTCCCTAATATAGACACACACTCACACACACGCACAGACAGGCAGAGAGTGAGATAGACAGACAGAGAGGGAGAGACTAGGGTCAATTTTGAAGCAGCCAATTAACCTACCAGTATGTTTTTGGAGTGTGGGAGGAAACTGGAGCACCCGGAGGAAACCCACACAAACTCCACACAGATAAGGCCATGGTAGGGAATCGAACTCATGACCCCAGTGCTGTAAGGCAGAAGTGCTAACCACTAGGCCACTGTGCTGCACAGTGGATTCTTGCATGACATCCCCTCCAACAGGAACACTCTCCTCCTGTTATAACATCCCAACATCCAGGTGCTCTCAGGTGTCTCCACATTGTGGCTGTCGGAGCTCTCCTATCTATACCTATCTGTATCTTCAGGCAGATTTAGTCTTGCCGATATCCGGGGATTCTGCCACTTCCATATATCCCATACTCCAGGATTCTCATACATGACCATGCTGGAACTGTTCACACTCTCCCCACTGTAGAAGATTATCAGACTGCTGGTAGCTTAAAACATTTCCATCATCCAGGGTGATCTTGTATTTAGTTTAGCCATGCTGCCTACTTGCAGCACTCCCCTCCAACCTCTCTAAGGGGGCACTTCTTAGGGGGCTCTTTAAATGGGGTCTTTTTTTTTCCTTCTCTTTCAGAATTGGCTCTTCCCCTCTCTCTTGACTCTCCCACTTTTTCAAAATACATGACCCCTGTAGCTACTCACTATGCACCCACCTCTCCTGGTGTCTTGGTGCTGGGACAGCAATCTCTCCAATGGGGCTCCTGAAGGTGAGTACTTCCCCTGCATGTCCTGTGCGGCAGCTGCTGCAAACCCAGGGGAGCCCGGGACCACCTCCTCCCCTGCCCCAGTCCACGGCAAAATGGTGCAGCTCCCATAGCTGCAGGAACCCAGAGTCTTCAAAGACTCTTGTCGCCATGTGACAGGCCTATTCCTTGTAGTGAAACATTAAATGGTTTGTAGACTTTAACCTAGGCCCCAATAAAGGTGTTTCAGATTGTTCCTGTCAATTTTGCATTCTTACTTAAAGCGACCAGTGAGCTATATTTCAACATTCTAGGTTTCCAAAAGAGTTTCAAACATTTCCAGGATGCGACCATTCTGTTTTATACATAAAAGTTCTGTTTACTCAGGATATACTTATTAGTTGTACCTATCTGTTGAATTTAAATTAGATTTAGAAGATCATCTAGCGCTGTCAGATGCTTTGTTTGTTTTTTCTATTTGGATATCTAAGGACTTGGTAATTAGTCCTTTATCTGATTCAGCTGCTCTGCTGATTGGATTTATTATTATTATTTCTTTTGCTCAGCGCAGGATTACTGTTGTTGTCTTTTTGTACCTATCTGTACCTATCTGTTGCCCTATTTAAGTATTGTCTATAATCCGTTCTGTTATTAACTCCACTATGCTACAGATTTATGTATTTCTGCTGTTTAAAAACAATGTCCCTTCCACCCAGGGCTGCCACCAGAAATTGCGGGGCCCAGTACAAATGTAACAGACAGGGTCCCCCTCCGTCTTTCTCCTACTCCACCCTCATTTATAAATTATTCTCTACCCAACATTTGCCTCCTGTCCCATTCTCTACAGTCACCCCCCATCCCCGGTTCCATCTAATCCCTGCAGTAGTTTACTTACCCCTCTGCGTCTTCTTGCTGTCTCCTTTCGGCTCTTCTCCAAGGACAGCGCTGTGACGTCATTAATCACATGACATCAGTGATGCTGCAGGGATCCTCTCTGCCTTGTCACAGCTCTGTCTGGGAGCAGGGTACCTGGTGGGCTGGGACTGGAGCAAGTGGCGGCAGCTGTGGGGCCCCGACATCTTGGGAGCGGAGGCAGACATGCTGCCTACAAGGGGGCGCACTGACACATCCTTAATTCCATTCAGACGTCTCTCCCCACACCGCCTCTCACATCTCAGGAGCAGCTGCTGCTTAGAAATGGCGCCCGCTACCTCCCTTAATTCACTGTGGAGGTCCCCTCCCCTAATAAATCTGTCTGGGCCTAGGGCCGGTGGGGCCCCTCTCTGCTGTTGGGCCCCATACTGCTGTACTCCCTGTACCCCCCTGATGGCGGCCCTGCCTCCACCAACAGTTTCCTTACCTTACCTTTGAAGACCGATATGCCAGGTAGCGGCTCCTCTCCTCAGGAAAGCAGTATAGAGGAGTCATTACATGCATGATGCTTAAAGGGGGGGAAATGAATTCTTTCTTTTAGCATTGCGGCTCTGCTGTATTGCTATAATGCCAGTGATAACCTTGGGCATATGAAGCTGGCGGAGGCCAACAGAAGTGCGGTGGCACAAGCCATGCCTGCCCAGAAGCACACTGAGTATAATAAGAGTGCTAACTTCATGCTGCTATGTAAAGGGTGAATATAGAAGAAACTATACAGCTGTAGCACACAGTAAATGTTACCATATGTGTTATTCTGCAGGACAGAACAAAACTGAAGGAGGTGTATTTATTTTTATCATTTCACCTCCTATAGACAAATATCTTCTCACAGGCAGATTTATGCTAAAATAAGAGTTTTACCACTAATTTAAGAGCTTAGTTTATTACTGTAAATATGATTAAAAATATTTAATCATAAATAATTATTCTCTACTTCTCAAACGCCATCTCTATCCTTGTTAACTGATTTTCAGAGTTGTTGATTGATCACTTATTACAGTCAATTTTAACTTTCGACAAAATATTACTTGCATTTTGCCATAAAGGGTCACTGTCATTTTATGAAGTCACATACATTGTATTTTGTTCCTTGTTTTAATATGGTAAACTTAACTTCGCAAAGTCCATTTGTGTCTATAAAGCTCCAGTTGAGAGATAAAGTATTGACTATCATTCATTTAATCATATTTAATGTTTTGCACAGGCAATTTATTTCATATGATTAATTCATTTGGACAAATGTTGTTTATGCTGTGTCAGGTAAATAGTTACTTTGAAATGGATTAATGTATACTGTTGTTGTGATATAAAAAAAACCCTGCTTTTTGTCTACACATAGTTACACCAACATTGGTACATCTATGAAAATGATCACAGCTGTAAATGCTGTGTAACAATGAGGGAACTAATGTTTCTTCCCAAAAATCATATCCGTGGGCAGCAAATGAATTCTGCAGCTGTTTGTGCAAAAGGCTGCAATTGGCTACGGACCATTGATTTAATAAATATTGGAGTGATCGACACATAAAGGGACTAATGGATTATACCGTGCCACATTTTCTTGTCATTAAAAGTACTTTTGGCATGAAACAGATGGTCGGACTTTACAGGTCTCTGGAGTAGAGCCTCTGCGGGGTTCAGTATGCACGCTGTGGTTTAGGAAGTGGACGTGAGATATTATGACATCCGGTGATAAAATATAACCTCTCTTTCAGGTGATGTGCCTTCAGGATTTCTTTGGTGATGATGACATTTTTATTGCTTGTGGACCAGAAAAGTTCCGTTACCAAGATGATTTCTTGCTGGATGAGAGTGGTAAGAGAGTTTCAAAAAACTTGAGTGACTTAGACAACTGTTCCAACACTTGTGCTTCCATCCAAGTTTGTGTCAACCAAAAATCTTACAGATTGGTATCAGATCCAAGATCAACAAGTCTTTTGCTAAAACAAAATATTTCCATTTCTATATCAAAAACAGATGGAAATATGTTAACATATTTAACAGTTAAAGCACAACCCCTGTCTTTATGTGTGTTCATATATAATCCTCAAACCTGGGCTGATGGAATGTTATCAGCTAGATATGATGTTAATACTGGAACATACATCTATCATTAGTCCATTCAGTTAAGGATAGAATTTCAGAGGATATAGTGAGATGCAAATACATCTCTGCTTCCCTTTCCTACAGAGCCAACAGTATATGATTGGCTTTTGACACACAAGGAATAATTCAACTGCCTAAAAAAGTTAAATTTATATCTGTAACCCAATGTCCTAAATATCCACTAAAATAGGAACGGGAAATTTGTGAAGCCTGAAGGTAAATACATTTGTTGGACATTTGTAAAAACTGGTACAAATGAAAATGTGGTTTTACCTATAGGAACCAGAAATTATAGAAAACCATGATTGCATAATTTCACTTTTTGAACAGGAAAAGAAACATTTTAGACTATCATTAACGCACGGTAGCTAGTTGGAGCACTCCCGTATATGCAGCCTTATTCAAATAAGATCATGCCTAAAAATGATCTAGCTAAGCCAAAGCACTTTACAAATGGGGACAAGCATAGTAAACTAATAAACAAACTGGGTAAAACAGACAAAGAGGTGAGAAAGCCCTGCTCGCAAGCTTACAATCTATGGGACAATGGGAGTTTGACACATGAGGTTAAGTCTACATTTTGCATTTCGGCCCAGCCAGTCTGCAAAGGTAAAAGTGACTCATAAGCTAAATGATCCTGTCACACAACAATGTTGGTCAGGGGATAGTTGTCTTGTGTGAAATTGTGTAACGGGTGGTAATAGGGTAATGTAGTGAAGTTAAGAGGGTGGTTGAGGAATATTATAAGCTTGTCTGAAGAGGTGGGTTTTCAGAGAACACTTGAAAGTTTGTAGACCAGGGGAGAGTCTTATTGTGCGAGGGAGAGAATTCCATAGAGTGGGTGCAGCCCGAAAAAAGTCCTGTAACCGGGAATGGGAGAATGTAATGAGGGTGGATGAGAGGCGCAGTTGCCGAGTTGGGAGATATTTTGAGACAAGAGAGGAGATGTATGTTGGTACAGCTTTGTTGATGACCTTGTAGGTTAGTAAAAGTATTTTATATTGGATTCGGTAGAGAACAGGCAGCCAGTGTAGAGACATACACAGTACATTAAAGTCTGTAGAATAAAATGGGGAAGTTCATTTAATTTGCACTCATACGTAATGTATTGCCAGCATAACAGAAGAAGTTCCAAACTGCATGATAGGAGATTTCATCTCCCCCTTATATAGTCTACTTACACTTCAAGTGAATTCAACTCACAGTGAGATGGGGAGATTGTGTGTAGATTTCTGATGGTCTCATTTTATATCAGTGACTTTTCACTCATAGGAATAACAAGTGGACTTTACGCTGTCTAGCGTTTGGGTCAGAATTATTATGATCCATCTTGACTTGCTCTTTGAAAAGAAAACTTAAAGAGGGGAAGAGGGAGAGAAACAAGACAAAGGACCCCTGTCCTAGTGTATTATCCTTTATTTGAAAAAAAATGAGAACAATTTGTAAGTTCTCACTTAGAGATACTTAAAATAGTAAAAGAACTATGTTATTCATATAATGTAAGACAGTTCTCATTACCACTGGTTCAAGATAAATCAGCTTCTATCAGGACAATCAGTGTGGGATGTACTGTAAAAAACACATTCATTCAAATAACTGCAAAGCAGAAATGTATCAGCTTGTACAAACAGATGTAGGCAGTTCACAAAAGATGTATCCCGTGATTCCTGGTTTGCTATACTTTGTAGTTAAAGTTGAACAATTAATTGCAGGTTTCTCTTAGGATGTAAGATTATAAGTGTAGATAGTTCAATATATCACCAACGCGTTTCTACCCTTAGTGGGTCTTTTTCAATGTCTTGTACAAGCTGATACATTTTTCACTTTGCGGTAATGAGTCTATTTAGGATATATTCTGTTATTTTAAGGAATGTGTTTTTTATGGTACATCCCATAGTGATCATCTGATACAAGCTGATTTATCTTGGACCATTAGTAATGAGAACTGGCTGCATTATAAGGATTTGTTGTTTTACTATTTTAAGTATCTTTAAGTGAGAGCTTACAAATTGTTCTTATTTTTTTAAATAAAGGATAATACACTAGGACAGGGGTCCTTTGTCTTTTTTCTCTCCCTCTTCCTTTCCTCGAGTTACCTTTCCAAGGAACAAACCAATATGGACCATAGCAATTCTGACCCAAACGCTAGACAGCGTACAGCTTAAGTCCGGTTGTTCTTCCTACACGTGAATCTACCTATCCCTTCACTGGCTCCCCTTCCCCTACAGAATCCTCTACAAGCTTCTCACTCTTACATACAAGGCCCTCGCCAACTCCACTGCACCCTACATCTCCACCCTCCTCTCTATTCATGCTCCATCCCGCCCTCTCCGATCAGCCAATGACCGTCGCCTCTCTTCTCCCCTGATCACCTCCTCCCATGCGCGTATCCAAGACTTCGCCCGCGCTGCCCCCCTCCACTGGAACAAGCTCCCTCCCTCTATCAGAACCTGCCCTAATCTGTCCAGTTTCAAACGGGCTCTAAAAACCCACCTTTTTCTTAAAGCCTTCCAGTCTCCCACTTAACTCCCTACCAGATCTTCTGCCTCTTCCCCTTCACTCCCCCCTTCCCTTTCCTCCTTCTCTCCCTCCCTCGTGTCTCTCTGTCTGTCTACCCCACCCCTTAGATTGTACGCTCCTTTGAGCAGGGTCATCTCTCCTCCTGTTTTCACCACTTTTAACTCTGCTCTCCAGCTACCTTGCCCTCCTATTCTAGGACCTTCTTCTCCCCGTTCTCTCTTGCTCCCTCCTCTCCACTCTGGGGGTTTCCCTGCCATCCGTGCCTTCTTGGGCTCCGCCGTATGCGGGACCTTCCCCTCTCCCCTCCCCCGCCCCTCTAGCTGTGCTCTGAGCTCATTGAGTTACTGTGCGTTTTGTTTACTGTATCGTGCTGTCTCACCTTTGTATTGTAATTTTGTTTGTCCCTGTACGGCGCTACAGATACCTAGTGGCGTCCTATAAATAAAAATTAATAATAATAATAATAATAATAATAATAATAATAATGCAATGTCTCCATATCACTGCGAGTTGAAGCCACTTGAAGTGTAAGTACACTATATAAGGGGGGGGGGGGGTTGAAATCTATTGTGCAGTTTGGCTCTTCTTCTGTTATGCTGACAATACATTACGTATGAGTGAAAATTACATGAACATACCCATTTTATTCTCCAGACTGTAATGTGTTTATATAGATATTTACTTGACCAGAGTATGCGCCAGAAATGATTAATTTATCCCTGTTATTTTAAAATATAATTTAGTTCTCATGGGCAACACCGCTCTTTATGCATTGGTTCCACCAAAGTTCAGTGTTTCCCTGACGTTCTACCTATGCCAAGTATTTAAGGGTGCTATCCATTAAAATATGGTGATAAGTCTGATTTTTTTTATCGTGGTGAAAGCGTATCGCCGCAAATTACAATTAAAATCTCACCAAGACAGCTAGGTGATACTCAGCGGCCTCTGCGACACTGGGCCGGAGCGGTAAGAGTTATGAGCATACGTGATCCGTTCAGTTCACATATGTTGATGAAACTGAAAGCCATTGTTTTTCTTCTGTTATGGCAGTAACAAAACAAGGCAGTAAAATTGTGATCCTTGTTAAACAGGCTTCACCATGCTGTGGGGCTGCTACGCCGGTGAGACCCGGAATTGCTGAGACTCAATGACCTATTTTATATCAGCATGAGGGACTACCATGTTCCATATTTTGCAAACATAAGCATTGTGCTCATAACAGTATCCACTCACTCCCTTTACTCTGGTGTGCTGCACTGGTTATCACCGCCAACAACTCCAAGTTATATCAGTTGCTCTGATTATATGAATTTTCTGATCGTGGGATTTGAATATATATTATGAACTGCTTTGAACATTTGAATCTTCAGACTGTTGAGGAAATAGACTTACGGTTACCAGCAGGTCCGTCATTTAATATATACTGTATGTTTCTTGGTTTAATAAATTGTGAGTTATAAATTTGTATACAGTGTATTTATTTTAAACTCTTTGGGGAGATTCAGTTGGCAGCGATGTGGAGCAGCGGACATCACCGCGATGTCCGCTGCGCATATTGCCGTCCATTATGGTAGGGACCTCCGCTTATTTTTCTGCGCACCTCTGTGGTGTGCAAGAAAAAATGAGCGGAGATTCCTGCCATAACATCGGTGTGATGTGTCTCTGTGGAAGTTCCGGAGGCACCTTGCACCAAATTGAATCTCCCCCTTTATTTTGAAAGGATATATGTGTTAAATATGAGCAATACAGGAAATACGAGAAATAACACACAGATTCCACATTTTGTTACAAATGTATTAAACAGTTTGAAATAACTAGTAAGATTGTACAAACAGGGATTAGGGGGAGGGAAGGAAAGTAGGGAAAATAGAAGAGTGGAAAAGGGACGGGAGAATCACGGAATAGGCAAAACATATAGTTTTAGATGGTGATAGATGGACTCAGTGATCTAAATTACATTTTAACCAATAGGGGAAACTCAGAAAGTAGAAGTAACATCCGAGAGTTTAATGGTAGGGTTCTAGATGGGGGTGGTGGGGAAGGTGCCAAGTTGCCCATACTTGGTCAAAGAGGTCTGGTCTATCATAGAGGTAGTAAGTCATCTTTCCATGCATGTGATCTGCCAGATGCTCTTGACCACTGAAAGAGGAGGAGCCTGCTTCCACTGCAATCGCTAATTTGGCAGCCGCTAGTAGATGGGAGACAAGTTGAATGTCTAGAAAGATTTTATGGGGAATAGGTAAGGAGGAGGACACATGGGTCCATAGCAATCCAGCTTCTATCATGGAGTTGAGGATTCTGTATATTTTTTCCCAGAATTATGATATCTTGGGGCAGGTCCACCAAATTTGATAGAACGTTCTCCTGTGGCCACATTTCCGCCAGCAGGCCGGATCTGTCATGGGAAATATATTATTTAATTTATCTGGGGTAAATTACCGTCACACTTTGTAAGCTGTTTCCTTGATAATCATAGAAATCGATGTAGGGGTTATTCTTTCCCTGACCTCCTGCCAGGGCTCTTTATCCGGAGGTAGAGTGTAATTATTAATATACAAGGTATGTCTATTAAATAACGAGACTGTGATTCCACCTAGTAAACAAAGCAGTCAGAACCGGTTATAACTGCATACGTAGTAACCTTGAACCTGTCTGAACCTGCATGACACACTGCAACACTCTATGACGTTCAGTTGATTGTGAGTCGCAATTTAGTTTGGTTGTGTTTTCTGTAGAGTGCCTAAAAAATGCTAAGTTTAAAAGTTGAACGTGTCAATTTGAATTTTTTTGTAAAATTGCACAAAACACTAACAGAATGTCTGCAAATGCTTACTACGGCCTATGGGAATGACTGCCTGTCTCGTGCGCGTGTGTTTGAGTGGCACAAAAGATTTAGCAAGGGGCGTGAGAATGACGAAGATGATGAACGCCTTGGACGACCTTGCACTTCAAGAACCGAAGAAAATGTAGAAAAAAATCAGTCAGATTGTTCGAAAAGACCATCGACTAAGTGTTCGAATGATAGCTGAATCCGTCAACATTGACACAGACACCGTATGGAAAATTTTACTTGAATATCTTAAGATGACGAAAGTTTGTGCAAAAATGGTCCCAAGGGTTCTCACACCAGAACAAAAATAACGTCGCAAGGAATGTTGTGTTGACATTCTGCAGCAACTTGACACAGATCCAAACCTGTTTCATAAAGTAATCACTTGTGATGAGACCTGGATCTTCCAGTATGATCCTGAAATCAAAAGACAGTCAATGCACTGGAAAACACCGTCATCACCTAGAATGAAAAAAGCTCGTCAAAGCAAGTCAAAATTCAAAGCAATGTTCATTGTTTTTTTCGATATCAAAGGTGTGATTTTGGAAGAAGGGGTTCCAGAAGGCAAAACAGTTAATCAGCATTATTATAAGGAAGTTTTGAAAAAGCTGAGTCAGAAACGGCCGCAACTGTGGAAAAATGGTTCTTTCTTCACCAGGACAATGCGCCTGCTCACACAGCACTTTCTGTGAAGCAGTTTTTGACCGACAAACACATTACTACACTTGAACATCCTCTATATTCGCCCGATTTAGCACCTTGCGATTTTTATCTTTCCCCAAAAGTTAAATCAGTGCTTAAAGGGACACATTTTGAGTCAGTTGATGCTGGAAAGAAGAAAACGGCAGATATGTTGAAACAAGTGCAGAAATTGATTTGCTCCAAGCCTTCGACCAGTGGAAAACAAGACTACAGCGATGTATTAGTGCAAATGGGGAGTATATTGAAGGGGACAAACATTAAATTACCAATAAATAAAGGTGAGTTATTTAATCAGTCTTGTTATTTAATATACATACCTCGTACATCTGATATTATTTTTTTTAAGTATATTATTCAGCTGCCCTTGATAAACATTAATGTCAAATACTGGCTTTACTTGTTTTAGACGTTTACCATTTCTGGTCTCTGTAACAAATTGAAATCATAAGTTACCTATAAAAAAGATTGCTGGGCATAATGAAAAAATAATCATATCAGTCACGTGAGACACCACAGGCCTTGTTATCTCCAGGAAACAGGATATGTTTGACCATATAGTTCTTCAACAGCTCTAGTGCCGACAGTTGCCTCCAAGCGAGGACATAAAAATAAATATCAGAGCAAAACAACGGATAACCATCCTAGAATAGATACAGATCTGTGTAGCGCTTTTCCAAACATTTCTCTTCTGGATACTAATAGAAAAGAACACAGCTTGGCTGAGAGCTTTGTAAGAGTGGTGGAGTGATGCACTACTACCAATATAGTAATATAAATTTGCTTCTTGCATAGAAGTCATTAAAATATATTTGTGTGATGTTTCCTATACAGATTGTTATAGAGCAGTGATGGGCAACCTGATACACTTCAGTGGGCTCTTAGGTGGCCCTCTATCAGGGGAGGGCTGGCAGACTTTACCCGGGGGGCAAGCACACAGCACTGGCTCATAAGTAGCGGCCCATCTTTAAAGGGTGGTTTTTGGTACAATATATATTTATCTATATAAAAAGAGGCTATTTTAGTGTTGCTTAATCCATCTATATATTTTTATGCCCAGGCCCAGAGCTGGATTAAGGCTCTGGGGGGCCTGGGCACTTTAGACAGGGTAACCTCCTATGATGTAGCATGGTTATCATTTTAGACAAATACACAGACAATACTGTGTGCACTACTGTTAGGTACACACAGTTCTGCCTTCACAAGCAGTACACTGGGAAGCGGGACATACCTCCCAACTGTCCTAAGCGAGACAGTAACCCAAATTCGGGACTGTCCCACCAGATTCAGGACAGTTCTCAGACTGTCCTGCTCTCTCCTACCTGTTCTTGTCACTTTCACCAGTGCCGTAACTAGAAATTTTGGTGCCCTGGGCGAGACAGGGCACCGGCGCCCCCCATGTAAGTGGGAGTGACATTTGACAAGTAGGTGTGGCTAGCACTTTACTGAATTTTTTATATATATATATTTGCGCGCACTTAATTACATAAACTGTAGTGGGCATGATTTGAAAGGGGGGGGGGGGGGAAGAGAGAGAGATATGAATATGTTACCTGCTGTGAAGTGTTATGTTATATCACTATACTGGGGTTATGTTATATCACTACACTGGGGTTATGTTATATCACTACACTGGCGACGGTACTGGGAGTGCACACTATATACTGGCCTGTGGTCGGTGCTGGTGATAACCTCTCACTCTCCCACACATTCTCCTCGCCCGGCTCCAGCATCCCGGCAGCTCGTCCCCCCTGCACAACCAGCGGCTACAGAGTCCTGTATGTACTCCGCGGTCCGCGCTGATCCCCTTCACACTGACTGCGGCCAGCACTTCCGGAGTCGGCGTCTCCATAGAAACCGGCTACAGCGGCCGGAGCGGACCAAATCTAGTTACTCTGCGAAGTGATGATGAGCGGAGGATAATACGGGAGGCGGACATCCAGTTGTCACTGACCGGTCACCGCCTCTTATTACACAGTGTGGCCGGGGAGGTCACGTTATGGTATTGGGGCAGGTAGCGGGCGGCTGCTGCGCCCCCTTGGCCTTGCGCCCTGGGCGATGCCACCGCCCGCACCACCCTCGTTACGGCTCTGACTTTTACCACTTGTGGCTGCTGGTTACTTTAGCTCATTTGCTGGTTGTCTGGATCCTGGTATGTTGGAGGCCCTATTTGTAAAAAAATGGGTACATAAAATTTAGAAACCAGTCCCAGTGTTAAATCAATAGCACCCACGTTTTATAATTAGGTCTCCCTCCAGCCCCAACATTAAAAAAATAATATTCACATTTGATAAATAGACCTATTTCCCTCCAACCACACCCAAAATTAAATTAATAGTATTCCCATTTAAAATATAAACCTATTTCCCTCCCCCCAAACAGCCCCAGCAATAAATTAAAATGCACTTACGTTTAACAAATATAACCATTTTACAACCATGGCCGGCATTAAATAATTCATGTTCACATTGAATAAATAGTCATCCTCCCCAAAATTAACCCCATATTCAATTAATAGCACCCAAACCACTCCAGCATTAAAGGTTCCGTCACCTAACCTTAAATTAATAGGCCTCACTACTAAATTAAATAGCCCCACCATCACCCCACAAATATTTAGCCCCCACCTGCACTTAAATATTCTACCTCCCACACTATATTAAGACCCCCCTTTCCACTCACACTATATTAAAACACTGGCCCCCACTCACACACACACACGCTACATTGACACACTGGCCTCCACTCACACTATATTAACACCCACTGGCCTCCACTCTCACACACGCTATATTAACACACTAGCCCCCACTCTCACACACACACACACACACACACACACACACACACATTACATTAACAAACTGGCCCCCACTCTCTCACACACACTACATTAACACATTGGCCCGCACTCTCACACACACACACACTACATTGACACACTGGCCTCCACTCACACTATATTAACACACACTGGCCTCCACTCACACACACACTACATTAACACACTGGCCACCACTTTCTCACACACACACACTACATTAACACACTGGCCCCCACTCTCACACACACACACTACATTAACACACTGGCCTACACACACACACACACACAACATTAACACACTGGCCTACACAGACACACACACACACAGACACACAGATACACACACACACACACATAATTCCCCCCACACTTACCTTGTTCCCTCCGCGCACTGTCTGCAGCAATTCTCGCATGGGACGGCAACTGTCATGTGGTGCACGTCCCATGTGACAGCTGCCCTTTTACTGATAGGCCACATGTAGGAAGGGGGGACGGATAAGGAGGATCCGCGGCTAACATGAATGGTGCCTGGTCCCGGAGGAGCAGCCAGCCACCGGACAGTCCACCGGCCCAAATAGGATATTTCTGTCTGGCCAGGGGGCATATGCCCTGCTGCCCACTGGCCCAGCCCGCCCCTGCCCTCTATCTTTCAAAAGGGCCCCACATTACCCTTAATCTCAGTAAACAGTTAAAACAATAGATATAATCAAAGAAAGAGACACCTACCTGTAATAACATATCAGCAATTAATTTAAACAAGCTATGATAAATCTGACAATAAAGCAGGAGGGAGCTGCGGGTCGCAGGTGAAGGTTCGGACAGTCGGCTGGTGACCATCACTGTTATAGAGGAGGGAGGAGTAAGTATCACAGCACACTTTAATATTTACTAGATCTGCAGTGGAATGTCAGTGTAACACCAAATACTACATTTTACCTTCAAACATCATAGATGAAGATGATTTTTATGCATTGTTGACCTTTAAAGCGGACCTTTCACCTACCACACAGTCAGAGCTAGATTAAGGCTTCGGGGGCCCCGGGGCACTTAAGACAGGGGGGCCCCTAAAATCTAAAATTAAGGGCATAGGGACACATCCTGCATTACATCACCTACAGCCCACAGTATGACACTTACAGCTCTCCCAGAGGGCTCGCTTAGGTTGTCTGCATAAGAAAAATCATTGCTTCCACAAACTAAAATACTGTACATTAAAACAATCACCAAAACACCACATTAAAATGGGTATTGACACCACACATTAAAACTAGCAATGATATCACACATTAAAAATACCATTGATAACGTACACTAAAACTAGCAATGATACCGCATGCTAAAACTAGCAATGATACCGCACTTTTAAAATAAAATTTATAATGCACATTAAAACTAGCAATGATACCGCACTTTAAAAATAAAATTTATAATGCACATTAAAACTAGCAATGATACCGCAAATTAAAATACCATTGATAATGCATCATTGGGCATGGCCAGGCCACCCTCCTACAGACAAAAAAAACCTGCATTGTTGTGTACACCATTGAACGGTCACCAAAAATTGGGATTGTCCCACTAGAATCACAACATTTCACAGACGTTGCTGCTCTCTCCTACCTGTTCTTCTCACTTTCACCACCTGTGCTGCAGGTTTCTTTAGTGGCTTATCTAGATCCTGGAATGTTAGGGGCCCTATTTGGAAAAAAAAATGGGTACATTTAGAAAATGACAGCCACCCCGGCGTTAAATCAGTACCACCCATGATTAATAATTAGGCCTTCCTCCAGCCCCAACATTAAAATAATAGTATTCACATTTAATAAATAAACCTATTTCCCTCCCTACAAACAGCCCCAGCAATAAAATTAATAGTATTTACATTTCAGAAATATACCTATTTCCCGCAACCGTCACTGCCATTAAATAATTCATAGGCACATTTAATAAAGGGACCTCATTCTCCCCAAACTCACCCCCACATTCAGTAGCGCCCAAACCACCCCATCTTAAATTAATTAATTGTCCCCACTATTGTGCCTCTTCCCCCCCCCTTTTTCCTCATGCTGTGTCTCTCACCCTTTTTTCTTATACTGTGCCTTTCTCTCCCCTTTTTTCTCATGCTGTGCCTCTCACCCTTTTTCCTTACTGTGCCTCCCTTCTCCCCCTTTTTTCTTACTGTGCCTCTCTTCTCCCCCTTTTTTCCTTACTGTGCCTCTTCTCCCCCTTTTTTCCTTACTGTGCCTCTTCTCCCCCTTTTTCCTTACTGTGCCTCTCTTCTCCCCCTTTTTCCTTACTGTGCCTCTCTTCTCCCCCTTTTTCCTACATGGTGTGCTTTTCTTCTCCCCCTTTTTCCTCCATAGTGTGCCTCTATTCTCCCCCTTTTTCCTCCATACTGTGCCTCTCTTCTCCCCCTTTTTCCTCCATAGTGTGCCTCTCTTCTCCCCCTTTTTCCTTACTGTGCCTCTCTTCTCCCCCTTTTTCCTCAGTAGTGTGCCTCTCTTCTCCCCCTTTTTCCTACATGGTGTGCTTTTCTTCCCCCCCTTTTTCCTCCATAGTGTGCCTCTATTCTCCCCCTTTTTCCTCCATAGTGTGCCTTTCTTCTCCCCCTTTTTCCTCCATAGTGTGCCTCTCTTCTCCCCCTTTTTCCTTACTGTGCCTCTCTTCTCCCCCTTTTTCCTCAGTAGTGTGCCTCTCTTCTCCCCCTTTTTCCTACATGGTGTGCTTTTCTTCTCCCCCTTTTTCCTCCATAGTGTGCCTCTATTCTCCCCCTTTTTCCTCCATACTGTGCCTCTCTTCTCCCCCTTTTTCCTCAATAGTGTGCCTCTCTTCTCCCCCTTTTTCCTCCATTGTGTGCCTTTCTTCTCCCCCTTTTTCATCCATAGTGTGCCTTTCTTCTCCCCCTTTTTCCTCCATAGTGTGCCTCTCTTCTCCCCCTTTTTCCTTACTGTGCCTCTCTTCTCCCCCTTTTTCCTTACTGTGCCTCTCTTTTCCCCCTTTTTCCTTATTGTGCCTCTCTTCTCCCCCTTTTTCCTCAGTAGTGTGCCTCTCTTCTCCGCCTTTTTTCTCCATAGTGTCCCTTTCTTCTACCCCTTTTTCCAACATACTGTGCCTTTCTGCGTTATTCCCTTTTCTTTTTTTTACTTACCTTTCTTTTAGCTTCTTTCTTCTCTTCTGTCTTCTTGGTCCTCTCCGCGCTGCTCCTCACTGAATGACAGGCGTGACTTGATGACATCACGCCTGTCATTCAGTGTTAACAGTGCAGAGAGGAGGGAGGAGGAGGGACGCCGGCGCAGCGATCAGGTGAGTATATATATATATTTTTTTATTTTTTTTGCTTCCCTGCTCCCCCCACCAACGAAGGGAGCACTGAACCTGGCCGCCCGCAACCCCCCCCCCACCCCCCCCCCCCCCCCGCCGCCGCCATTAAAAAAAATTAAAAAAGAGGAAGAAAAAAAAAAATCATCAGAGGTTATGCGCGCAGCGGCGGGGAGCCCTAGGAGAGAGGGGGGTCCGGGGCACATGCCCCCTGTGCCCCCCCCTTAATCCGGCTATGCACACAGTATGAGCACAGCCAATAACCAAGGGCCTGATTCATTAAGGATCTTAAATGAAGAGGATTCTTATTTCAGTCTCCTGGACAAAACCATGTTACAATGAAAGGGGTGCAAATGAGTGTTCTGTTTTGCACATAAGTTAAATACTAACTGTTTTTTCATGTAGCACACAAATATCAACTTTAAATTTCAGTGTACAAATAAGCTATCAAGTATTTGTGTGCTACATGAAAAAACAGTCAGTATTTAACTTACGTGCAAAACAGAACACTCATTTGCACCCCTTTCATTGTAACATGGTTTTGTCCAGGAGACTGAAATAAGAATCCTCTTCATTTAAGATCCTTAATGAATCAGGCCCCATGCTATCAGTTCAATGGGAACTACAGATCAGTGACAGTTTCAAGACTGTATTGAAGAATATTTGCCAAATTTTGCATCTGGTTGCAACATTTTGTACTTGGTGCTGGTAGCATTTGGCTATACCAATGCCCACCGTTGTTGCCTTAGTTCTATTCATAGACTATAAGTTCTG
The DNA here is from genome assembly GCF_038048845.1 of Mixophyes fleayi. Taxonomy (NCBI): domain Eukaryota; kingdom Metazoa; phylum Chordata; class Amphibia; order Anura; family Limnodynastidae; genus Mixophyes; species Mixophyes fleayi. Next base: position 54,927,620 of record NC_134403.1, on the reverse strand, counting down.
TAAATTTACACACCTAGGGCCTGATTCATTAGTGATCTTATCTTGTGCAAAAGTTAAGATGCTTGGGCCTGATCCATTAAGGATCTTAACTTGAGAAACTTCTTATTTCAGTCTCCTGGACAAAACCATGTTACAATGCAAGGGGTGCAAATTAGCATTCTGTTTTGCACATAAGTTAAATACTGACTGTTTTTTCATGTAGCACACAAATACTTGATAGCTTATTTGTACACTGAAATTTAAAGTTGATATTTGTGTGCTACATGAAAAAACAGTCAGTATTTAACTTATGTGCAAAACAGAATACTAATTTGCACCCCTTGCATTGTAACATAGTTTTGTCCAGGAGACTGAAATAAGAAGTTTCTCAAGTTAAGATCCTTAATGAATCAGGCCCCTTATTTTTAAGAAGAAATTGGGGAGATAAGAGTGAAGTTAAAATGGATTTTCATCTTAACTTAAGAAATTCTTTACTTACGCAGTAGATTTTGCTTCTTATCTCCCTTTTCTGAGCATGCACAGAGTGGATTTGCTTAAGATAACCAAAAAACGGCAGATAAGACCACTAATGAATCAGGCCTCTAATGTAGAATGGCAAAGCAGCAGTGATTTGTGAAGATTGTATTGTAGAACTTTGAACCTCAGTGAAATGGTTCTGCTGCAAAACTCTTCACTTGGAAGTATGGGGACCTTATGCTATCATGAAAATAGTGGCCTGCAGTGTGTTTAGGTGGTGCTTCCACAAATTTCATGCCCTATACCAGAATATTATTTTCTTGCTTGCTTCCTATGATAAAAATATACATCTAAATTATACTTGCTCACTTTCAAAACCAACACCGCCAGAAGATCCCAGAGGGGAGGTCATGTGACAAGTACAAGAGGAAACGTGGTGATGCTATTGCATCACCGTGGCCCCACCCCCTGCTATGAAATGCTGTCATTCACAGCATTGCATAGTGGGGGCAGGGCCTGATGACACAAATCACGTATTTAAGACCCGCCTCCACTATATTCCAGGAGGATGCCTACCTTTCCGGGAGTCAGGGAGCACTCCCTGAAATTCGGGAACTTCCTGGAAATTTTGGGAGAGTAGGCAAGTATAATCTTAATAAATCAGTTTATATAGCATCGTCCTTAAAGGGTTTAGTCTCCCCTCAGCCAATCACATAATTTAACATCATGGATAGGCTAGAACAGCAAGATTTCTTGGCTAAAGAGGGCATCACATTTTTATATGCGAAGTAACCACGCGACATCCCAATAATGTGATGCCGTCTTTATCCAGGAATGCCAACTGATACAGCCTCCAGCCCAGTGTCACTAAGTGACTCACTCACTCCTTTGATATGTTTATAAAATCTTGATTAGGCAAGGAGGTTTAAGTTGTCCAGTTTCCCCTGTAGTCCTAAAATACTAAATATTATTTTAAAGATAGTAAAGTACTTTACTTCCATTTCAGGCAGGGTCAGGTAAATTAGATACACATTGCTAGAGAGCAATAATATTGACAGATATATTGCAGATTCCTCTCATGTACCATTGGTTGGAACCATTACAGTTGTTTCTGTGACTGAAACACTATGGTTGATACCTAAACCAGGATTCCCATCCTCATTGGTCTGTGTTTGGATTGTTGGCATTGCAATATTTAAATGAGGGTGTAACTGGGCAAATTGTGGGCTTGGCCTAGGTAGATTGGAACATTTATTTTATTACGGCATTTGAAGTATGATTTTCTTATAGGGAAATACCTCTTACAATTCTCCGAAGATTGATGGGCCAGTCCCAAAAGTCCCAACATTTATTTATATAGCACTAGCAAATTTACTAGCGCTTTACAATTGGGGACAAACACAGTACCATACAATACTAGGTAATACAGTCTAAGGGGTATATTTACTAAACTGCGGGTTTGAAAAAGTGGAGATGTTGCCTATAGCAACTAATCAGTTTCTAGCTTTCATTTTGCAGAATGTACTAAATAAATGACAGCTAGAATCTGATTGGTTGCTATAGGCAACATCTCCACTTTTTCAAACCCGCAGTTTAGTAAATCTAGCCCTAAGAGTTAAGAAGGCCCTGTTTACAATCTAAGGGTCAATGGGTGTTTGATACATGAGGTCAAGTCTACATATTGCATTTCAGTCCATCCACATTGCAAAGGAAAAAATGAGATTGCTATTTATTAGATTAAGATTATATACCTTGGAAGTCTGTGCCCACAAAATTGGCTTTAGGCTGGAAGAGTTCTGGCTACAGGACTCTGAGGTGATTCAACTAATCTACAGTAAATTATATTATTACAAGTGCAATAACATAACTTACCGGTCATATTACCAGTGTTTGCCTGTGGAGCATTTCTCCTTATGCTTGCAAATAGTAGGCAGTCCAAACTCTGGGTTCCAGCCATGGCAGCGCTGATTAGACCTACGAATGACGCAGGCAGCGTTCATAGATGGTATCAGTGCTAGTCTGGCAGGAGCACAGTGTATATATTACCTGCTTCTGTACAGTTACAAGGATCGGATGGGTTCCTGTGGCTGATACACCAGGTACAGAAATCACCAATGTCTCAATACTCTTACAATGTATATACAAATAAATAAACAGGCATTTCTAAATGGCGTGTTAATTCAGAAACACAGAAGACTGTGACAATGGATTCACTGATGTAACTTCTTTTACCCTATAGCAGGATTCTATTTTCTTGTTCATCAAGTCTTTCTGTCATATAGATTTGCTGTTGTTGGGTTTATTTTTTTAGTTAAAAAGAAATCTGTACTTGTAAACAGATATAGATTTCTGTTCGCATCCTTATTCATGTTCACTTGGGGGCATAGAGAAATAACACGGTATCTTTGGAGCAGATCCCAGGAGATAACCTATTCTAAGGAGATTTTAAGTTATTCAGGAAATCTGCTGTTGCTATGGTGCATAACTCACATGAGGAGATAAGGTCAGATCGCTGGCATGAAACCCGCAGATTTGTGGTTTTAGTTCTATGTGGGTTTTTTTTAACAGGCTGTCCTGTTTCTACAGCACACATTCTATAAAGAAATGTATATATTATTCCAGGAACAAATTCCAAATTCTTAAAACAATAACAATAATAACATGTCATACTATACATCCCACGAACATTTTGTTGCAGTGTAATGTTGTTTATGTACATAGTCTTACATCCAGATTTCTTTGCCGTTGCCCGTGCTTTGGCAGGGAAAGACGGGACATTTCTGCCCTATTTGTAGGGTTACGTTTCTAAACCATTCACTCCCTGTGTCCTCTTCCTGTTGATTTTGTTTGTAAAAACAAAAGTGAGTTAAAAAGACCCACAAACACAGAGAAGAAGCAATCTGTAGATTAAAAAGAATTGAGGCATGTATCATCATCATCATCATCAACATTTATTTATATAGCGCCAGCAAATTCCGTAGCGTTTTACAATTGGGAACAAACATTAATAAAACAATACTGGGTAGTACATACAGACAGAGAGGTAAGAGAACCCTGCTCGCAAGCTTACAATCTATAGGACAATGGGAGTTTGAAACACAAGGGCACGTGCTACATCAATTGCACAATGGACCAGCTAGACCATGTATGAGTACAGAGCAGACTAGCAGACAGCTGGTGGGGGCGTTATACAAGTTATACTGGACCTGTCACCTGCACACAGTGCATTTTATGGGATGAATCAATACTCATGACAATGAGGCCCATGTATCCGCTAGAAACTAGAGACGTCACTGAGGCATTTTTGTGTTTCGGCCCTTTATTTACTACAAATCCTTCATCGTCGGTTTTGGCCAATGGTTTCTCCTCCAGGTCATTTCCTATCAAAAACGACATGTGACAGATGTTCTTTGTCAAGTTTCTTTGCACTTCGGATGGAACTTCTGACAGCAAGGATTCGTAATAACCTGAATATTGCTGGTTTTGGAGTTGGCCCCCGTTCTTTATAATCTGATTATGTCCTTCTGACAATTACCAAGCCTCATACTGGCTTCCCTATGCAAGGAAAGTCAGGTTTATGATCCATTGGTAGACCTGGAAAATTATTTTGGTTAAATCGGGAATTATGCCGCTTAATATTTCTCCTAAGATGCTAAACCTGGTTTCCCTTCCCCTACAGAATCCTTTTCAAACTCCTTACCACCACTTACAAGGCTCTCTCCCACTCTACTGCCCCCTATATCTCTAACCTCCTCTCCATTCACACTCCTGCCTGCTCCCTGCGCTCAGCCAATGATCGCCGCCTCTCCTCCACTCTTATCACCTCTTCCCACTCCAGAATTCAAGACTTTTCCCGTGCAGCCCCCCTGCACTGGAACGACCTCCCTCGTTCCATCCGTCTCTCTCCTACTCTGTGCTCCTTCAAACGTGCACTGAAAACCCACCCCTTCCTTAAAGCCTACCAACCATCCGCATAACCCCTTCATCTCCTTCACTCGCTCCCTCCCCTTGCCTCATCTGGCTCCCCTTGTGCCTGTTCTGTTTTCCCTCCCTTAGGATGTAAGCTCACATGAGCAGGGCCGTCTTCCCTCCTGTCTCCCTACCTGTTCTTCTACTCCGTGTTTATTGCATTAGCCTGCCTGGAGTTTCTGAAGTACTGGTATTTTTGTTTATTGTTTTGTACTGTTTCTCCCTGTATAGTCTACTGTTTGTACTGTGTACGGCTCTGCGGAAACCTTGTGGCACCTAACAAATAAAGGATAATAATAATAATAATAATAATAATAATAATAATAATAATAATAATAATAACCTCCTGAAAAGCAATTATAAATTCTGTTGGCAGTTGTACAAAATTAACTACCTAGGTGTTTACCTGACCAAATCATACAATCAACTTTTTTCAGTGAACTTCTCCCCATTAACTAAGATAAGAGCAATATGACGGACTGGAACAACTTATATATCTCTTGGATTGGATGAAAATCTTCCCTACACTTCTCTATTTGTTTCAGACTCTACCAATTCAGATTCCCTCTTCTTTATATTTCCAATTTTATACATCCAAGTGTGCTTGATCGGAGCAAAGATAGGGGCCTGTGCTCCACTGGTTTACAGAAATACTATTTAGCAAATACTCATCTAGCTCAATCTGTCAATGCTGATGCAAGAACCTGAGTAGACATTGAGGCTGATTTGCTTGGTCTATCATCCCCGTGATCCCTATTTTGCACAAGGATCGTCAGCCACTTCTACAAACGCCTCCCCCCCCCGTCCCCCCCCCCCGTCAATGAAATTCACCCTTTCCAGGAGGGCTCATTGTGTGAGGCTCTACAAGCTGACTGCTAATCCCAAATGGATGACTCCCCTATGGTTCAATCCCACCTTACTGCCGGATGATAACTATGGGGGCATTCAGTGTATGAACCAGGTATAACATAAAATTTTAACATTTCTACCAGACTTGACGGAGAACCTCAACACATTTTAAGTGCTGCTAACTGTTTGGTTGCAGGCAATTGGAAAACCTGGAGCTTCCTCTAATTATAACAATTATTGATAAAAACGATGGCTTAGTGGTTAGCACTTCTGCCTCACAGCCCTGGGGTCATGAGTTCGATTTCCAACCATGGCCTTATCTGTGTGGAGTTTGTATGTTTTCCTTGTGTTTGCGTGGGTTTCCTCCTGGTGCTCCGGTTTCCTCCCACACTCCAAAAACATACTAGTAGGTTAATTGCCTGCTATTAAATTGACCTCTCGGCCTGTGTCTGTGTATGTTAGGGAATTTAGACTGTAAGCTCCAATGGTGCAGGTAATGATGTGAGTGAGTTCTCTGTACAGCGCTGCGAAATTAGTAGCGCTATATAAATAGATGATGATGATGATGATAATTTAAAGGGATTCAACCAGCCCCTGCTGGAAAAGACTGACTTGCAATCTTCCGGTAGAGATTACAAATAATACCGCATTAGGACATTCCTGGTGGCACATGACTGCAATCATTTCTCTCTAACACTATATTAAACTGCTTGTCATTGAACTACTGTACCCATTCCATACTAACAAAAGCAGAAAACGTACAAGATATTTGTCAAGAACATCATTCGTATAAATACATAATAGACTTTTATAATTACATAATAGACTTGCCCACGGATGAGGGAAGTTTTGAAAAGTATGAGCTGGAATAGACACATATATTTATCAATGAACACCCTTTGTTAGTACTTTGTATTTTATGTTCCCTGCCATGTATATGTTTCTGGGGACACATGCCTGATCCTTACAATGGGTTCTGACTCAAGCTTGGGTATAAATCCTAAAGTTTAGTACAAAATTTTAATGTTGAGAGTAATTTTGAAAATAGGTGGTTCAGTTTTTATGCAGTCCCCATAAGGGGTTTAGGTCGGACCAATTTAAGGAGCTAGATTCCATGTTTAGCCATGAAGTCATACCTGGAGGGGAGTAAGATGCTGATATTTGGGAAACGTGCAGAGATCCCTATTCCACTCTAGATACAGGTCTCTTCAAATGTTAAGGGACAGATTTGGGCTCTGCTACTCTGATTGAAGCGAATGAGGGCTTTCTGGACTTTAGTAGGGAGAGAGGGACAACCACAAGGGAGGGTCTGAGCCATTTAGGAATGATATTGATTGTTACATCTCTGATCATGTCCAGCCACAAGATAATCAGATGACTCACAACTTGCAATTTGGAGAAAAGCTGGGTGATATTTTCATGAAAAATAGGTCATAACGTGACATTAGTAAGACCCCCAGGTCCTTTATCTTTTTTGAAGTTGAAGTTCTATTTAAGGGTTATTTTTTGTCCTGGGGGGGAAACATGAAGAAACATCTAGATTTTATAGCCAGATATTACGCTGTAACTTAGCATGTCTTTATAGAGGTTAGGCTGGAGGTTGCCCTGACTGTTAGGGTCAGACCTAATGTGCAATGCCAGTGGTTCAATCACCAGGGCGAATATCATGAGGGGAGAGCGGGAGCCCCTGTCTGGTCCCATTGTTCATAGACGCCATATCAAATGCAGTATCATTAATTAGTTCTATTCAAGCTTTGGGCATCTCTAAGGTACGTGTTTTTACAGGTCAGGTGTAAGTGCCGACTGATAGCTGTGACGGACGTGTATGCATGCCACGACATGTGTTGTATGTGGACATATACAAGAAGACAGTTTTTATTACATTAGCATTTGTGTGCATATACATGTGTTATCCCATATACTGTGTATTTGGAAGGTGTCCCATTGAAAGTGCCAAAGTCCTATATCCACCAACTGCAAGGTCATGTAAAAATGTCAACATTTTTCTCCGTGCGTCTCTGTGGCCCAGCTAACCCAAATCTGCCCCCTGCACTCCCTAACGATCCGTCTCCACTCTGGAACATACTAAAATGTGCAGCTGTACACATCTCCTCCTATCAAAGGATACTGACTTTTGCACCCCTCATGGATGCGGAGATGCTGTCATCGTACATAGTGACGTAGGTTTAAACAAAGCACAGGTCCATCATGTTCAACTGTTCATAAAATAAAATTGTTGTTCCAGAGAAAGGCCACACAACACACCCAGTGCAATAATCATCAATTTTGCCTCAGAAGGTGTAAAATTTCCAGGTGTGGAAATACATGGCTTTACCACCCTTACAGCCAAAAACTCCTTCCTATTCACCACTGATGACCCATAGTCCTCTGTATGGTTGGATCATAGCTTGTTAAAAAAAAGTAATTAGATAAATCTTTGTATTGACCTTGGACATATTTCTACATGTTAATTAGATCAACTGTTATGTGCATATTTTCAATGTAGACATACCTAGGTATTCTGATTTCTCTCTTTAATCCTTCATTTTCCTTATTAAAGCGTTCACCAATATCCCTCTTACCGTGCCCTGAGATGGTGAAAAGTAGAGCAGAACTTTGCAGTCCCAATTTTAATCATACTTGCTAGCTTTTCCTCGTTGACTTCAGGGAGATCCTGGGGAAAGTGGACGTGCGAGGTGGGGCTTTATGAATCGCATCATTTTGGCCTTGCCCCCTAAACGATTGTCACAATTTTGGCCAATTACAGCAGGGGGCGGGACTAAGATGATGCAATATTTGTGTCATTTAGCCCCGCCCCCTACCACTTATCTGTTCTCCCGGGAGCCCTGGAGGTCTCCCAGAAATGCCGGAGTCTCCCGGACATTCCGGGAGAGTAGGCAACTATGCGTTAAAGAAAAGCAACTAATGAATCTCTAGAGACTGAAGTGTCTTTTACATTTCTGTCTCCATTACGGAAGTCATGTTTTCTTACCTGTCAGTCTTTGATTAAATCTTGGTCTCCATGAAAATGGCAACCTCCATAGGCATCAATACATGGACATAGGACACAATTTCTGAACTGTGTCATCATGCCACAGATGGCAAGTATGATTTTAATCTGCGCGTTAAGAAACATTTATATGGGTTATGATAGGAGAAATCTTTAATGTCTTCTGCCACAAACCCTTCATAAATTGTGCTTCGGGCATTTTACGGAGTTAAGTGCTGTTTTCTCCATTTTAATGGCTGATTGCACTTTAATATATAGACCCCCTATGTACTTTATGAAAAATGTTTTAGGATTCAATTTGCTATCTTTTGCACTGTGCAGAGGAGGACACGTGAATGGGACGTTGGCTGCCCCTGTCTCATTCTCTGCTTATTAGAAAGCAGAGAACAAGATCCGAAGCAGCGATCTGGGGGGAAGGGGGGGGGGGGGAGAGCGGAGGTGAAGGTTCAAGGGACCACTGGTGGCCACCAATCATTTCATAGAATAGATATTCTTATATATTATATAACAGTTGGAGCACCCCTGGTTAAACCGCATTTTTTCACTGAATCTGTAAGTAAAAGAAAGTTAAGAGAAACTCTGCAGGGTACAATCTTGTACAAATATATATCTAGATAGTTATACTCAACCATGAGGATGATCACAGTTTGATGTCCTTTCAATCTGTAATCATAATTGAATCAGTGCAGTCATTTATGCTAAGTGATTTATAATAAACATTCTGATGCACTAATCTATGTACTCCCCATATAAATGGACACGTTCAGACAGATAGGTGCATGACATCACAACATGGTATTTGCTCCTGTAAGTGGGTTTTTCTTAGAGATGGGCGGGTCCGGTTCTCCGAGAACCGAACCCACCCGAACTTTGGGTATCCGAGTACCGAGCTGAGCAGCTCGGTACTCTCCCGCCAATTCCGAATCCAAATCGAGGCCGAACGTCATTGTGACGTCGTCGGATCTCGGGACTCGGTTCTCGCGATACTTCAACTTTATAAATACACGCCTCCACAGCAATCCATCGCCATTTGACAGAGGGAGAGAGCAGGGTGTAGTCATAGGCTAATTAGAGCAGGGACAGAGAAAGAATACAATATTGTTCTTGCAATTGCTCTAACCAAAATCGCTAGTGCAGAGAGGAGGATAGAGGTTTATTATTTTTTCTTCATATTTGGCACTCCCCAGCGCTTTTGGGTTGTCCCCCATAATTGTGCATTAATATTTCTGGCTGTCAAAAGTCATATCTGTCAGCAGTATCTACTCAATAAATGTTAGCACTCCTCAGTGTTTTTGGGGTGTCCTCTCTAATTGTGCATTAATATTTCTGGCTGTCAAAAGTCATATCTGTCAGCAGTATCTACTCAATAAATGTTAGCACTCCTCAGTGTTTTTGGGGTGTCCTCTCTAATTGTGCATTAATATTTCTGGCTGTCAAAAGTCATATCTGTCAGCAGTATCTACTCAATAATTTTAAGCACTCCTCAGTGTTTTTGGGGTGTCCTCTCTAATTGTGCATTAATATTTCTGGCTGTCAAAAGTCATATCTGTCAGCAGTATCTACTCAATAAATTTTAGCACTCCTCTGTGTTTTTGGGGTGTCCTCCCTAATTGTGCATTAATATTTCTGGCTGTCAAAAGTCATATCTGTCAGCAGTATCTACTCAATAATTTTAAGCACTCCTCAGTGTTTTTGGGGTGTCCTCTCTAATTGTGCATTAATATTTCTGGCTGTCAAAAGTCATATCTGTCAGCAGTATCTACTCAATAAATTTTAGCACTCCTCTGTGTTTTTGGGGTGTCCTCCCTAATTGTGCATTAATATTTCTGGCTGTCAAAAGTCATATCTGTCAGCAGTATCTACTCAATAAATGTTAGCACTCCTCAGTGTTTTTGGGGTGTCCTCTCTAATTGTGCATTAATATTTCTGGCTGTCAAAAGTCATATCTGTCAGCAGTATCTACTCAATAATTTTAAGCACTCCTCAGTGTTTTTGGGGTGTCCTCTCTAATTGTGCATTAATATTTCTGGCTGTCAAAAGTCATATCTGTCAGCAGTATCTACTCAATAAATTTTAGCACTCCTCTGTGTTTTTGGGGTGTCCTCCCTAATTGTGCATTAATATTTCTGGCTGTCAAAAGTCATATCTGTCAGCAGTATCTACTCAATAATTTTAAGCACTCCTCAGTGTTTTTGGGGTGTCCTCTCTAATTGTGCATTAATATTTCTGGCTGTCAAAAGTCATATCTGTCAGCAGTATCTACTCAATAAATTTTAGCACTCCTCTGTGTTTTTGGGGTGTCCTCCCTAATTGTGCATTAATATTTCTGGCTGTCAAAAGTCATATCTGTCAGCAGTATCTACTCAATAAATGTTAGCACTCCTCAGTGTTTTTGGGGTGTCCTCTCTAATTGTGCATTAATATTTCTGGCTGTCAAAAGTCATATCTGTCAGCAGTATCTACTCAATAATTTTAAGCACTCCTCAGTGTTTTTGGGGTGTCCTCTCTAATTGTGCATTAATATTTCTGGCTGTCAAAAGTCATATCTGTCAGCAGTATCTACTCAATAATTTTAAGCACTCCTCAGTGTTTTTGGGGTGTCCTCTCTAATTGTGCATTAATATTTCTGGCTGTCAAAAGTCATATCTGTCAGCAGTATCTACTCAATAATTTTAAGCACTCCTCAGTGTTTTTGGGGTGTCCTCTCTAATTGTGCATTAATATTTCTGGCTGTCAAAAGTCATATCTGTCAGCAGTATCTACTCAATAAATTTTAGCACTCCTCTGTGTTTTTGGGGTGTCCTCCCTAATTGTGCATTAATATTTCTGGCTGTCAAAAGTCATATCTGTCAGCAGTATCTACGCAATGGATTCAAAGCAGTCCACATATGATCTAAATGAGCAACCAGGTTCTGTCACCAGTCCTGATGTTAGTGTTCCCAGTACGTCATCTGGCCAAGGCGATGTCAAACAACAGAGTGTTTTCAAATTAGTGCAAAAAACAAAAACCAAAAAAAAATTTACTGTATTGAAGCGAAAACGAAGTGTAACTGAGCAAAAGTTAAGTGACGATAAAAAAAAAATTGCAAGCATGCCATTCTACACACGCAGTGGCAAAGAGAGAATGAGGCCTTCACCTTTGGCTATTAGTGGCAGATCCCAAAAAGTTACCCAGCCTACAATTGGTGCACAACTACTGTTACGCGTCAAAGCTGAGCTGCAAGATACCAGTGAGGCATTACAGGAGAATATTTGCTCTGATTCACAAATGACAACAATCCCTGTGGAGAGTCCATCCAACAGTGGGATGTCTAATCGTGAGCATTCTGCTGATGTGTGCCTTAATAGCCCGAGTGTAGCCGGTGATACCCAAATTGAGGATGCCACTTTGGAATTAGAAGAGGATGAGGGGGAGATTTGTGTAGGCGACGAGGGCGCTAATGAGGATGTTGATGAGGATGAGGTTGTTTGTGTAAGTCCTGCACCAGTGGCAGCAGTTCTGGCACGTGACAAGAAAAAGGCCATTGTCATGCCTGGGCATAAAACAAAAAAATCCACTTCTTATGTGTGGAATTATTTCTACCCAAATCCAGACAACAATTGTATAGCCATTTGTAGTGTATGTGAAGCCACAGTCAGTCGAGGGAGGGACCTTAACCATCTTGGAACCTCGTCTATGTTACGCCATTTAACGAGAGTTCATGGCAAAGTGTTGGGAAAAGCTGAAAGTTCTTCCCAAAAGAATACAAGCACTCCCTCATCAGCTAAGACCCTCCGCTCACCGACATACCGACGGCCACAAAATACACCCACCACACCATCCTCATCAATATCCTCAGTAGCGCTCGGAGTTAGCCCGGCATCCCACTTAAGGCTGGATGACTCCGGCACTATTATTGATTCCTCTGAAGAAAGCGTTAGTCCTGCTGCTGCTGTTGCTGCTGCTGGGGGTGAATCGTCATCCCAGAGGCAGGTGAATAAAATGAGCAGTCCTACATTTCAGCAATTAACTGTGAAACAATCCTTTGCGAGGGGAAGCAAATATGACAGCAGTCACCCAGTCGCCAAGCGAATCACAGACGCCATGGCTGCAATGTTAGTGTTAGATCTGCGTCCAATCTCCACCATAAACGCAGCTGGTTTTTCACAGTTAATTGAGGTTTTGTGTCCGCGTTACAGAATTCCATCGCGACACCATTTCTCCCGTAAAGCTATTCCACAACTATACCAAAAAGTGTGTAAAAATGTAGAGATTGCGCTGAAAAATGCCATTCTGCCCACTGTTCACTTAACCACAGATATGTGGACAAGTGGAAGTGGCCAAACCAAAGACTATATGACTGTGACAGCCCACTGGGTTGGTCATTCACCTTCACCAGCAGGAACAGCAGCAGCATGTACACCACTACGTAACATTTGTCACAGGCAGGCCACTCTTTGTATCACCGGCTTCACTAACAGGCATACGGCTGACAATTTGTTACGCAAACTGAGAGATGTGATTGATGCATGGCTTATACCACTCGGACTCTCCCCAGGGTATGTCATTTCAGATAACGCCAACAATATAGTGCGAGCATTACAGCTGGGTGATTTCCAACATATTCCCTGTTTTGCTCACACCATCAACTTGGTGGTGCAGAGCTTCCTACGAAACAACCGTGAGGTGCAGGAGATGCTTTCGGTGGCCCGTAAAATTTCAGGCCATTTCAGGCATTCAGCCACAGCATGTAGGAGATTACAGCAGCTCCAAGAGCAGTTTAACTTGCCCTGCCACCAACTTAAGCAAGAGGTGGTAACTCGGTGGAATTCCACCCTGTACATGCTTCAGAGGATGGAGGAACAGCGCAAAGCCATCCAAGCATATTGCACAAGTCATGACATTGGGAAAGGAGGGGGGATGTATTTCACTCTTGCACAGTGGGGAATCCTTTCAGTGCTGTGCAAGGTGCTGAAACCATTTGAAGTTGTGACATGTGAGGTCAGTGCAGACTCTGCTAGTTTGAGCCAAGTCATTCCTTTAATTAGACTATTGGAAAAGCAGCTTGAGAAAATGAAGGAGGAGCTGAAAGCAAGCAATTCAGCAAAGTATGTTGGCCTTGTCGATCAAGTACTTAATTCGCTTCACAATGATCCTCGAGTTATTAAGATCTTGAACTCGGATCAGTACGTTTTGGCCACTGTGCTTGATCCAAGGTTTAAAACCTACATTGAGTCTTTACTTGTAAATGAGCGAGATGTGAACTTTTGCAAGGAGCTATTGCTCAGCAAGTTGGCCGCTGAACTGGGCCTCGGCTTGACGACGTGTCCTCCTTCACTTTCTCAAGCTGTTGCTCGTAAAAAATTAAATTTCCAAAAAAGAAGCAGGGAAGACACAGGGGGCAGACGAGAACAATTTAACATCTGGGCTGGTTTGAAGGATTTTTCAAAACAAAGTGTCACTTTGCCCATAAGTCCATCCAATATGAGTATAAACATGCAAAGGATGGTGGAGGATTACTTTCAAGAGGTAGTTGATATGGAAATGTCAGACAGTCCCTTTCCTTACTGGGAAGAAAAGCAAGCTATTTGGAAACCCATGTACAAACTTGCTTTGCAATACCTAAGCTGCCCACCCTCCAGTGTGTACTCTGAACGAGTGTTCAGCACAGCAGGGAACTTAGTCAGTGATCGCCGTAGAAGGTTACTTCCCAAAAATGTGGAGAAAATGATGTTTATAAAAATGAACTACATCTTCCACGAGGAAGGCCTTCACCATCCAAGACATGCAAGCACTGACTGTTCTCTAATGGCGGATTCAAGCGGCGATGAATTGATAGTCTGTGATGATGACGATAACACTGATGAGGGTGAGGATGAAGCTGAAGATGATGCCGATAACATCTTTTTAAAACTTTCTATGTAAGTGTAGGGTGCAATCTACCCCCAAAGAGGAAAGGGACTTGTGGCATTTCCATATCACATACCATCTTGAAAGGCTGCTGTTAGGGCAATTTATCCTTAAGGGTAGGGTGTCATAGACAGAGTGACCCTAAACTGGCTTTGTCCATTTTTCATAATATTGTACAGTCTATAATGGCTGAATTTTTTAGTATTTTATACAAGTGGAGGGGGGCCTAGAGAGACAGAAACCAAACTGGCTTTCTCCATGTCAATTAATATTGTACAGTCTATAATGGCTGAATTTTTTAGTATTTTATACAAGTGGAGGGGGGCCTAGAGAGACAGAAACCAAACTGGCTTTCTCCATGTCAATTAATATTGTACAGTCTATAATGGCTGAATTTTTTAGTATTTTATACAAGTGGAGGGGGGCCTAGAGAGACAGAAACCAAACTGTCTTTCTCCATGTCAATTAATATTGTACAGTCTATAATGGCTGAATTTTTTAGTATTTTATACAAGTGGAGGGGGGCCTAGAGAGACAGAAACCAAACTGTCTTTCTCCATGTCAATTAATATTGTACAGTCTATAATGGCTGAATTTTTTAGTATTTTATACAAGTGGAGGGGGGCCTAGAGAGACAGAAACCAAACTGGCTTTCTCCATGTCAATTAATATTGTACAGTCTATAATGGCTGAATTTTTTAGTATTTTATACAAGTGGAGGGGGGCCTAGAGAGACAGAAACCAAACTGGCTTTCTCCATGTCAATTAATATTGTACAGTCTATAATGGCTGAATTTTTTAGTATTTTATACAAGTGGAGGGGGGCCTAGAGAGACAGAAACCAAACTGGCTTTCTCCATGTCAATTAATATTGTACAGTCTATAATGGCTGAATTTTTTAGTATTTTATACAAGTGGAGGGGGGCCTAGAGAGACAGAAACCAAACTGGCTTTCTCCATGTCAATTAATATTGTACAGTCTATAATGGCTGAATTTTTTAGTATTTTATACAAGTGGAGGGGGGCCTAGAGAGACAGAAACCAAACTGGCTTTCTCCATGTCAATTAATATTGTACAGTCTATAATGGCTGAATTTTTTGGTATTTTATACAAGTGGAGGGGGGCCTTGAGAGACAGAAACCAAACTGGCTTTTTCCATTTCTTTACATATTTAACTATAAGTGTAGGGTGTAATATACATTCAAAGACGATGGCTGCATTGCCAATATGCATAGATGGAGAGGAAGACAATCTGTTTTGTGTGTAGAATAGGCCTACCAACGAAGAATTAAACTGTTTTTTGGGATGATTTATTACCTCAACAATTAGATTACTTGTCTCTAAAACAGTTGGAGCACTAAATTGGGTTAATTTAGGCCCAAAAACATGGATTTTCCCAAAAAATAGCAAAACAAAACCAAACAAAACCAAAACCAAAACCAAAACACGCAATGGAGGTTTTGCAAAACCAAAACCAAAACCAAAACACGACGGTAATCCAGATCCAAAACCGAATCCAAAACCAAAACACGGGGGTCAGTGACCATCTCTAGTTTTTCTATACTGTTTCTAAATAGGGTAAGCGTTAATGAATTAATTAGTTATTTAATATCTATATATGTGTGTACAACAATTAAATACACATATACCTTACATTGAGTCATTTAATCTTCCCACATACAGTATGCTACTTGTTTTTTATCATCCATTGGCATATCTGTCTATACATGTTATATACTAAGAGATCACTCATGAGTAATATGTGATAAGATGTGGATTATAAATCGTACATTTCGCAGAACATTCCGCTGCTTATCTGCAGACTGCAGGAAGCTCGTTGTGAGTCATCTTATATGATTCACATGTGCCAGTAGGAGAGATACAAACACATCACTTTCCTCTATCACTACAACTGCCACTGGTTACTGTCTGTTTGTCAAGGGGGGATATTACTGTAGTTTACCTTGATAAGATCGATTCATTTTTATAGTATATGTATATTTTTATATTAAATGAAAAAAAAAAGAAAAACAATTCATTGCCATCCTCTGATTCTGCAAGCAATTTTAAACATTTTCCTTGGATGGGGAATACTTTTTATTTTCTTTGTACAGTAACATGTGGAATGTCTTTTGGCATGTGTGTATATATATATATATATATATATATATATATATATATATTATATATGCACGCATGGGACCAGGAGGGTATGATGCAGGAAAGTCCTATCTGTATTCCTCCGTTTGTAACATATAAACTGGCTTCATCATAGCACCGCTAAGATCTAAAAATTCCAGAGCAGTGTGGAACTCCAAAGGTGTTATTCACTCCTGCAGACATCTCAGGTTCCAGCCACAATGCCTGCTAATATATATATTGACAAGCATCTGTTATGTGGATCTGAATCCTTATCAGCAGGTTCTTTAAGGTATTTACTTAGAGTTAAGCTTCCCCCTGTGCTATGCTCTCTCCCAGACAAGCTTCCTCACACGGAGGTGTGGTGTATGCAGGAAGCTGACCTGATAGAGAGCACTGTGTTAGCTAAAGCCAAAATCTGAGTTGAGAAGTTAGCACAGAAAGATAGTTATATTACAGATGCTCTCCCCGAACGGTGACGACTGAACACACAGGCCAATATCAGTCGTCTTCCAGCTCTTTCTTACCATGCCGATAATTAACCTAATGATTTTGATAGGACTGGACCTAGAGCCAGGCCAATCAGTAAGCACATCCATGGCACAAAATGTTACGGAGGCCTATCACACTCCAATGCTGAATCACAGGAGCTCTTCCTATTGTGACCTGCTGTTATGTCAGCAGCAAACAGGTAAAGGCAGAGGTTCTGTGGTGAGGGGTGCACCATGGCCTAACAGGGGCAGAACGCAATTGAAAGAGAAGGCTTTGTTAGAAAGACAACCCCTTTAACACATACTTATTTACTCTCTAAGAATGTCCGTAAGACTCCTGTATTCCGGGTATGTCTGGCAAGTCTCCCGCATCCTGTCCCCGACGTGCCTCAATGACGCAATTCATGCCGAATCGCGTCTCACAACAAAATGCCAATGTTGTCAAGTGGGTGGGGCCCAATGACACAACTCACCATGCCACACCCATTTCCGCCCACCAACCACACCCCTCTTCAGAGATCTCTCGGAGGTCTACTTTGAGTCCCTCAAAGTAGGCAAGTTTGTTTTAACAGCTACACTTGTGTATTTCACCAGAGTGTATTAATAACCATGACAGTTCCTTCCTCATTTGCATTTTTCACTTATATTTTTGTAAAAATCAGAAACATAGCTAGCTCATATAATGTAAGGTCATCTCGAATGGCCCCTCAGCCAGATTCAACATTTGTCAATAATCTTTCATTATATTTAAAGTGGAGCAGCAGTTTTTTTCAATTAGTCTTTATTACATAGATTATTGTATTCCAGGAAAATGGGAGATACTATCAATTTTAACATTTCTTATCACTATGAAATATCATTGAAGAGTCTTCCCTTTACTCTTCTGCTTTTTTTATGTTCTCTATATACATCGATTTTCTCAAATGTAATTTGTTTTATGTGCATTTCACATTTTATCATCCTCTTGATCTTTATCAATACAATTGATTGGAAAAATAAAAGTGCAAACTACAAATAAGAGTGACACATGTAATAAATAGTAGTTATCGGGCCAATATTTAAATGCCAAAACCAAAGTGCGAAAATGTAGATAATTTAAAACGCACTAACAAGTTTTGAGGATTGCAAGTCTCTTCAAGGAAATACCAAAGGAATAGAACCAAAGTAAGCATAATTCCCCTTAGATATATTGTATATATTTTATGTCACGAGCCGCGGCAGCTCTGGGCACCGCCGCGACTCGCTTCCTTTTGTGGCCCAGCGTTCCGGCCGTCATCATGATGACCGGGATGTCATTTCCGGCTTGACCCGGCCGTTGCCAGGGCAGCAGTCGGGACGCGTTCTCTGTGTAGCGCCGCGTCCCGGCATCCAGGGCAGCCGGGCGCGTGCGCAATATAAGAATTAGCCAAGTAGCTAAGTACTTACTCCTGTGCCCCAATCCTTTCCATTGGCCAATACCAGTATTGCAGGAAGGGGCAATCCTCCCTGCCAGTTATAGTCCCTGCTTCCTAGCATACTTTTCCTGCTGTGTTGCTGTTCCTGATATTCCCTCTCTTCAGTTGCCGACCTTTGCCTGGATTCTGACGCTGATTGATTGCCTGTGACCTTGACTGCCTGCTTGAATTAGACGCTGCTGATTTGCCTGTGACCCTGACCTCTTTGCTTGGATTTAGACGCTACTGTATTACCTGTGACCCTGAAACCTTTGCTGTGATCTTCACTCCACCTCTGTGTAAACACCTGCGCTATGTTCTCAGGTTATCAGCTCCTACTACTAGAAAACAAGCTCTGGGGGCATCTGAGTACCTGTGAGCGCATCTAGCTCTACGGGAAAGGCGGCTGCTATAGGCAAAGACCTCTGAAGCGGTTCTAGGAGTTGATACTTGTGGTATGAGCCCTAACATTTTATTTAATGTAAAAGGATGATTATTGAAATATAACTAAATGAATGTTGCCATGTAACACTGGGAGCTTGTTATTACCCTGAGTTCTGAACCATCCATGGGATAGAGTCCAGAACTGATGTTGATGGTTCCTCCATTATTAAATGCCCATTTTATAACTTCAAGTACAGGCATAAAAAATAACAATATAGTCATATATGCAGTATGAAATAAAAAGTCATACAGTTATACAGGGTAAGAATGTCAGCAATGAATAAACATCAATATAACCCTCTCATGTTCTCACCCTTAACGGCCACCACTAGTCCATCTCCTAAGTGTGTTGTACCCTTAGATGAATGTGAAAATGAATGACTTCCAATTCCTCCTGTCATAAGTCCTGCGTTTCATCAGTATCATGGTCACTTCAACCATAGTGTTAAACTACCTGCCAGGATACTACTCTGCCTCTATCTAAGGGAGTAGTGAGATCCTTCTAATACACCCCAAATAGATGCTCATTACGTTTTCCATGCCTGCCTCATTTAAATGTCTGGTTCATCAGCACCTTCGTTATCTAAGCCCTATGTCTAGTAAAGAGAGGACACACAATGGCATGGGGGGGGATTTCTGTAGCTCCAATATTTTAATAAAATACCACTGCATTAATACATTTGATATCATCTTGAAGTATCATTAAATAGTCTTTGCTATACTTTTATGTGGATGTTCCCTACATGTAGCAAAAAAGTTACTTTTGAAACACAGAAACCAATTGTGAACCAGGAGGTACATTTAAAAATGTAAAATGGTACATATGGGAAATACCAATCAACACTTTGGCAGCAATCACCATAAAAGCCACATTAGCAGGAAGCCACAAGATTTCAGTTCTTAATCCATGACACGTGTAGGAAGACAGCATGTCATCACACAATCTGAGTGACCACTCTACTTAGTTAGGAATATTGTCATTACTGAAAATGTTTTTACTGACATCTAAGCTTATGTTAGAGCCTTGGAGGCTCTAACATAAGCTTAGATGTCAGTAAAAACATAAAAGTCTATATAGAAATATTCATATCATTGTAGCATTTAGGCACAAAATCGTTGGTGCCTTAAATCTGCATCCCACTCACTGGCCACATCATTAACATTATGTACGATAGCTTTGACTTACTGACTTCTGTCTTACCACAGATCAGAAAACAGTGCACTGTTGACAACTCACCCTCATCTCAGATAAAGTTACATGGATTGATTGTTCTAATTAGCTCCAGGGGCAAATGCAGGGTTTCCAGAGGGGAGATTCCAAGTACTTGTATGGGGAAGGCTGTTTAATAGGAATCATAATGGTATTTGTAACATGTTCTGTTCCTGCCATCTCAGGATGGAGCTAATAGAGTAATATCATAAAAAATATTTTTATCATGCAAACTATTTTTAAAATTTTTAAAATAAAAGAAATTTCCACATTAGTGGAACTGAAAGCCCAAATCGGGGCTTTCAAGTCCTATGCAAATGTGTAACAACTGGCCCAGCCATGCAGTACGTTAATCATTACAACTTCGTTCCAGTATCGCTGAGAAAGCAATATTTCTTGTGATAAGATAAGGTTCAGAGTAAAACTCAGTGTCAGTGAAACCTAGATAATATATACAGGATGCGGCCACTAAAATGACCTACAATTGCTCTTCCCTTTGACATTTCTGAGAGCATTATCATACCTACTATCCCCAACAATCTTGTGTGCTGTGCTGAGACCCCCAACTGAACCGTCATATACACTTACCTCTTACACCCTACATTACATGCTCTGTAATAACTGTGTACTGTGCTAAATCAGTGTGTAATTTATTAACTCATAACCCAGCAAATCTCTATCAGTGTAGAATCCATTCATAGCCAATCATAGGCAATATACGTATTCTGCAATAACCCAAGCAGGTAGATTGGGACAAACCAGGACACGCCCCCCGTCTGCCCAGACCACACCCCTTTCTGGTGAGTCCAAATCCCAAGTCCCTTTCTTGATATCCCGCACCTCCTTTGCATAAGAAAATCAGTATTGATGGGTGTTAGCACTCATTCCTGTTTTCTAAATTTGCCCTCTATCTAGTTATCATTAATGACCGGGATCTTGTTCGAAAAGACCCCCCCCCCCCCCCCAATTCTTCCTTCTCCTCCTTTTCTATCCTCACCTTCTTTTATATGTTTAATTTTGTTTGGTTTATTCTTTTTAAATATTCATTGTTTAGCGATCTAGACCGTTTAATCTCATGTAATTCATACTTTGTAAAATCGGCTGATTTAAAGTTGGAACTTAGAACTTGTTCTTTACTGGATTTTGTGAGACTTATTTTTACTCAACTTTCCTTATATCCATTTTGTATGGCAATTTGTTTGATTGCCCTTTGTTTACACATTTGTATATATATTTTGAATAATTTTTCTCAATAAAATGTTATTGAAAAAAAAAAGAAAATCAGGACTGTTGTTAGGAAAAAAGTGCCACTCAAAGAACCCTGTAAATTAAGTTCCCCAAACTATGAACCCCACAAAACATTTGTGCTTTGGAATAAGTATAGTGCTGCCCTAGCTGAATTAAATAACAGTCTCAAGACTAAACATGGGGGAGGAAAGGAGTCACAGTAAGAGGAAAAGAAGAAACAGGGAAGGAGGAGAATTCTTTAGCTGTCACTCACCTGAGAAGAAGCGGAGGCTGGGTCTGTGCTTGTAAACTGGCTGCGCGTAGCCCATGATTCAGATGAAGGGGGATACCGCAACGTGGCTTATTATAGGGCTGTAGTAATACACAGGTGCAAACCTGTCATACAGTACACATACACTGATCAGACACAACATTAAAACCACTGACAAGTGATGTGAATAACATTAATTATCGTGTTACAGTAGTGCCTGTCCAGGGGTGGGATGTATTAGGCAGCAGGTGAACAGTCAGTTCTTGAAGCTAAAGTGTTGAAAGCAGAAAAATAGGCAAGCACCAAGATCTGAGCGACTTTAACAAGGACTGAATTGTGTTGGTTAGACGAATGGGTCAGAGCATCTCCAAAACAGCAGTTCTGTGGGGTGTTCCCGGTATGCAGTGGTTAGTACCTACCAAGGATGGTCCTGGTAAGGAATGTTGCTGATTGCGCTTCCTTCATACACTGTTCATAGGCACACACTGGGAAGTTCTTTGTGGAATAATAACTTTATATTAAACTGTGCAGTTATATCAGCATACAGACAGAACACATCTGGTTTGAGGAACATGACAAATAGTTCAAGGTGTTGACTTGGCCTTCAAATTCCCCAAATCTTAATACAATTGAGCATCTGTGGGATGTGCTGGATAAACAAGTCCGAGCCATGGAGGGGGGCCATGGCAACTTACAGGGGTTAAAGGATCTGCTGGTAAAGTCTTGGTGCCAGATACCACAGGACACAGGTCTTGTGGAGTCCATGCGTCGACAGGTCAGAGCTGTATTGGTGGCACAACCTACACAATATTAGGCAGGTGGTTTTAATGTTGTTGCTAATCAGTGTATATGGTATTGTTATAAGCGTTAGATATTACTGAATAAATGTTCACCTGTTTATATGTATTGGGTTGCTTTTCCATCTGAGCAACAAACTAATAGTTTACTGAGCAGTTACCTATATTTGGGTCTTTTACATATACCCAATGCAAATTCAGACCTCTGGCAGCTAAAAGGTTAAAAGACGTCATTCTTTGGGACATTAGTGTGATCTACATTTTAAAGTTTTGTCATGTTGAACAAGTCTGCACGAAAAATGCAAACTTCACTCAAGAATGGAGATCTGACTTAATCCAGTTGATTGTACATTTTAGTTACACACATGCTGAAAACTGTTTAGGTCAAACAATACGTGTGAGGGTATTGATGTACATAACAATGCTGTGACAATCCACCTGTGGGAAAGAGAACACAATCTCTGCCAAATAACTCTTGTGAAATTAAACTGTTTTTCAATGTAATGTTGCCATTCCTTCATGACCTGCCATATACTGCAACAACACGGAACTGTCCAAGTGCTGAACTTAGTGCTACATAAATATATCTGTATCCACATACATAGAACCCGGCTCTTATTGAGCATTTTCATAATATTCCAGGTATGATGTCCTTGGTGTCTGTTTTCTCACCTCTCCATCTTATTAATAATAAACATCTGATCCAGCAAATCCTGGGCAGTTTCCTGTAAATAATTATTAAATATAATTAGATATTGTATATTCTATAGTTATGTTAAAAATCCTGTAAATTCTAATACATTAATTTGCATAATGAATTTAAAATATACGCCATAGTGACTGTCATCATCATCGTCATTTATTTATTTATATAGCGCCACTAATTCCGCAGCACTGTACAGAGAGCTCACTCACATCAGTACCTGCCCCCAGTAGAGCTTACAGTCTAAATTCCCTAACACACACACAGAGAGAGAGAGAGAGAGAGAGAGAGACTAGGGTCAATTAGATAGCAGCCAATTAACTTACTAGTAGGTTTTTGGAGTGTAGGGGGAAACCGGAGCACCTGGAGGAAACACACACAAACACGGGTCATTTATGACTCCTTAGCTTAAAGTAGAATTAACCCCCCCCCCCCCCCCCAGAATGTAAACACTTAAATAAAAAAAATGCTGATACATAGATTGCTGCTAAATGAGCAGGTTATTAATTGCTCCAAGTCACTGAATTAGTTTGTTCATACTGATCAACTTCTGAATGATTTTCTGGGATAGGTTAAGTATCAATGGTTGACACAATAAAAAAGCTGAAAATGTCAAGGTATTATAATAGTTTGTGCTTTGGGGGAGAAGTTAAGGAAGGATGGCTTTAAAATGGCAACAAGAAGCCATTGGGTCATCTCCGTACTTGCTGTATGCTGTATGTGATTATATAACCCCATGAGAAAGTTACACCTCAAGCTATTGCAAGCATAGTTACTTCTATTTTTCTATTGTATCACTATTTATTATAAGTACCTTGTTCTGTAACCTGTGGCTCATACTGTGCTGCACAACATGTTGGTGATATATAAAAAAAACCACGAATAATAATAGTATTAAATCCAATTTCTTAATTGAAATATTGTGCAGTGGGACCAATACAAAACATTATTTCTTACCTTTGTTTCCTGTCAAACACAAGCACCACCTTATTGTAGGTTTGTAATTTGAATTGTATTTACTCATTCTACATCTGGGGGTATATTTACTAAACTGCAGGTTTGAAAAAGTGGAGATGTTGCCTATAGCAACCAATCAGATTCTAGCTGTCATTTTGTAGAATGTACTAAATAAATCCTAACTAGAATCTGATTGGTTGCTCTAGGCAACATTTCCATTTTTTCAAACCCGCAGTTTAGTAAATATACCTCCAAGTGGGCATACAGTACAGCACAAATAGCTATAAGTAGCATTTATATAACGCATTATGGGGTGGATTCATTCATGGAAAATAAATACATCTCATTAAATTCTGCAGATGTCGATTCAGTTGTTTCATTTTCTGGCACATTTACCCATTTAAATTTACCAGCACTGATTAGCATTTTTCCGCCAACTGACGCAAGTACATTATTTTTGTGTCTACTAGGCTGTGTGCCCATAATAAACTCTTGTGTTGATGACGTTTAATTATTTTAATGATCAGTTGTTGGCAATGTTCGCAAACAATTATCATATCAAATACATGCATGTTTTTTTTTTATATAGCCAACATGATAGTGTTAAGCCTCGCTCATTTGAGATGAGCACCAAGACTAAAGTACAGGGGGCTTTATGGGAAACAAGTGTAATTAATTTAAAGGAAAAAAAACAAAATATATATATATATATATATATATATATATATATATATATATATATATCTATATACAAGTTAACCCGTGCATGATACTCATGCATTCTAGTCAAATCAAGCTACTTAAGGTCTTAAAAAGGTTTTTGTCATGCATTTGGGCCTAGCCCAGGCCTCCTCAGGGGAGGAGCGTTACTTCCCGACGCAAGCGCCCTTTTTAATGTGTGTTCATGAGGTAAAATTACCTCACGAAAATGAGTTTGACCCCTCAACTCGTAAATTTAGCCTTTACTACCCCTCCCACGGGGGGAAGGGGGAATGATGGAAGTTAACTGACTTCACTATTCTATTTTTTTTGTCAAATAATGTCAGTATACCAAATTTCAGGTCAATTGGATGAGCCCTTTCTGAGAAAATAGTTTATTCCACACACACACACACACACACACTAACACACGCCGCTAGGCTTTTACTTTTATATATAAGTTAATGCTAAGAATTTAGTAGGTCAGTGTATAACTCCGCCCAGCAGGTGGCGCTGCAGCTTGTTTTTTTTTTCCCACACACAGACTAACACACGCTGCTAGGCTTTTATATTATAGATATATATATAACATGTTACATCACTGTAATCACTAGTTTCCCATGATTTGATAGAGTGCATTTACTTAAATTTTCCTTTGGTTCATAAAAACAGTTTTAGTTTCAGTCAAAGACAATAGCTGAGAAAAATTATTTTATTTTAGTTTGGTGTTTCCGCCATGACCTCTATACCATACTTGCCAACTCTCCCGGAATGTCCGGGGGACTCCCGCATTTTGCGAGAGTCTCCCGGACTCCCAGGTGAGTGTGGCAATCTCCCGAATTATGCCCACTTCACTAGGAAGTGCCCCACAGGGGGCGGGGCCAAAATGACGCAATTTTGGCCACCCCATCCCCCTCACGCCCCCCTCCACTGGCAGGCTCCCGGAAGAGAGCTGAAGAAAGTAGGTAAGTATGCTCTATACAATGAATAAAGTCTAATTTAACTCACTAGATTAAAGTTAGCCATATTCACAGTCACCAAACTAATGTGCACATGAATAATGCATATTTTATGTTGCCTCTTCTGGTCCTTTTTAGAAAAACGCTGCTTGTGCATTACACTATAATACAGATGTCACCAGCACCCATTGCTCCTACCTGGTGCTCTTTCAAGGCTCAGCGTGATAGCCTCTTAGGACTGACATTCAAATGACATTCCCAAGTAATTTAGCAGGTCTTAATAAAAAGGCAGAAAGTGAATGTAATTCCTTTCTTTGTACATATTATCTTTTATCTGAATCTTAAAGAATGTGAATGTGAATAGAAATGGAAAGCAGTCCCTTGGCACTGAGTACAGCGAGCCCTGGACTCATAGCATCCAAGTATGAATTAGATAAATATTGATGATAGGGCCGTGGTTTGTCCTTGAAGGTGAATGGCCGTTCTTGAGATGTGATTGATAGAATCTAAAGTATTTTCTGAACCAATGCTTCATATATTCTGTGATATCATATCTGATACAGACAGATCAAGGGACTTTACTACATGTTTTTATTGTTAAATTGATGGCGTTTTTTGAATTCCCTGGAGATATCCAGCGATCTGTGCCCTCCACGGTTATTTTGTTTTGTGACTTTGAGTATCATGTTTAGTTTTAGTAATAGCAGCTATCAGCTGTTTTTATGTTTTCTTGTGAAATCGTATCTTAATTAGATGAGCATAGATGTTATGGCCAAGGGACTCATTAGAAGTAGTTTGCAAAATAGAAAAAAAATGTCCTGAAATGCACCTATCTGACCACCGAGTGCATACACAGGTGCACAATCCTATCATAAATGAAAAAACAACAAGAAAAACCTGGCGCACGGAGAGATGATGCAAAAAATGGAGATCAAGTGTGAATCAGTATCTGCAGCTGAAGAGATCAATGAGATCTCAAATATAAAAAATACAACACAACAGAAAACAGCGCTGATGACTGATACACACAATCAATATACAACCATCCGTGGGTGATAAATATATATAAACACTTTATTAAAAATGAACCATAAAATATGCAACACTGGCCAGTGGATAACAACTAGACATATAAAAAATCAGATCAACCGACTGTGTTGACCATCAATAAGGCTGATGAACCATCAAATCGATCACTTCTGAAGAGAACCAGCTAAATGTCCCACATCGTAAAGATACTATTGTCCAATGACCCCGTACAAGGTCATGAAGTGGAGCTTCAAAATAAGTGTGGCCACACTGGTGGTGGAAAGTGTACGTCACCGCGATGATGGTGAACCCCACTTCAATGCTTCTTACACATGTAGTATGGAGGAGAATATGCCATAAATGCCACAATGAGAAAACCGCCACTCCTGAATGGAAATCAAAGTCGCTAAGCTGCTTGAGCAGTAAGCGCAATACAGACCTGGTCCGATACTCAGTCCCGTATTGTGGTCTGTATGCGCACGCACCTCATACCCAGACGAACTCCGGGACCTCCGTGGTAAATATGTAGGTGAAGACGGCAATTCGTGTAAGTAGTGGAATAGCAGCTAACACAATCGTGGCACCAAATATATAGCGATAATATGGCTCAAAAAAGGCAACCTCCAAGAATCCACTAGGGAAGTCTTCCTCTGAAGAAATCACCAGGCAGGTGATGAAACGCGTCAGGTGATTTGGATGTTCATTGAGCCGCTGGATAGCACTATTCCATGACCCAGCTCATATCCCTAGTGGATTCTTGGAGGTTGCCTTTTTTGAGCCATATTATCGCTATATATTTGGTGCCACGATTGTGTTAGCTGCTATTCCACTACTTACACGAATTGCCGTCTTCACCTACATATTTACCACGGAGGTCCCGGAGTTCGTCTGGGTATGAGGTGCGTGCGCATACAGACCACAATACGGGACTGAGTATCGGACCAGGTCTGTATTGCGCTTACTGCTCAAGCAGCTTAGCGACTTTGATTTCTATTCAGGAGTGGCGGTTTTCTCATTGTGGCATTTATGGCATATTCTCCTCCATACTACATGTGTAAGAAGCATTGAAGTGGGGTTCACCATCATCGCGGTGACGTACACTTTCCACCACCAGTGTGGCCACACTTATTTTGAAGCTCCACTTCATGACCTTGTACGGGGTCATTGGACAATAGTATCTTTACGATGTGGGACATTTAGCTGGTTCTCTTCAGAAGTGATCGATTTGATGGTTCATCAGCCTTATTGATGGTCAACACAGTCGGTTGATCTGATTTTTTATATGTCTAGTTGTTATCCACTGGCCAGTGTTGCATATTTTATGGTTCATTTTTAATAAAGTGTTTATATATATTTATCACCCACGGATGGTTGTATATTGATTGTGTGTATCAGTCATCAGCGCTGTTTTCTGTTGTGTTGCACAATCCTATCATTACTTTTAGAACTACCTCTCTGGAGATGGTTTATGTTGTCATTTGTGGAATTTTGTTCCATGGTGGGAATCTGTTTGCTGCAAACTTTAGAGTCTAGACTTTTACCACTGTTCAACCACCTAATTTTAGTTTGTTTCAATGTTCCATGTTTCTCTAGCAACACTTCACATGAGGGCATTTTTTATGTCTTAAATAAGTTACGAGAGTAAGGAATGCCTTCACTTCATGTGTCACGTTTGTATTGATTATTGTGTTTGTTAGAATTTATGTACATAAAAAGGCACTTTCCCACATAAATGATGATTGGTTGGTACAAAAAAAGTCCTATTGAAAGTAATGCTGATGTCAAATTTCTGACACCTTCATAGCTTTTTTAAAGGTCAAGTCTGATTGTGTGGGTTAAATGTAAACTCTCCACCTTTTGAAGCTAATTTACATATCTGGTGTACACTAGGACTAGACGTGCTGGAAGATGAATGGGTTACAGGAAAGACTGTGCTCATACCGCAGGCACTGTGCCTGAAAGCAATAAGAGGTTGAGCCCTTTGGGTACAAACCAGCTACTAGAACCTGGAAGCAATAGTTAGATAATCTTTAGCACTGACAGCTGAATAGCAGCATTTATAAGGTAGGGGGCAGGCAGAGCAGCTTAGAGAAGAATAATCAGTACAAGCCAGGATTCAAACTATAGATGCAAACAGTCTGGTGAGAATCAACAGAGCACAGATTGAACTCAGAAACTAATAATGGACCATACACAAGAGAGCACCTCCACACATTGCTGCTAAGGCTATATTTAACAGTGGTGGTAAAGCGAAGCACACAGGCACAGACAGGAAAACTTTCTTAATTGGGCAGCCATTTAACCATGGTATGTTACACAGAGACAGGTAAGAGACACAATAGACTGTAGCAGCCACAGTGGTTTTATGGTATGGGCATTAGATCACCATGCAGGGATCCAGGGTTTGTCTACTGGAGCTTTTCAGAGTGTCCGATGTCCACATGTTGGCTTCCACCAATAGAAAAGCTTTTACTTGGAATGCACAGTACACAGGAGAATTCTAGACTGCAGAAATATAGATGTAGATAGATATACCCAGGGTATAATAGTGTTAGTGGTCATAGATTAATGTAGCTGCTTTACAGAGCAGGTTGTGTAACTTTTATTGATTGAGCTAAGTTTATGTCAAAAGCATGTCCAGATTACTGTCATTACTGATGTACACAGACTTGTGGTAAGATAAGTAAAATAAACCTGTAGATTACAGTTCTAATTAATTCATATTAATTCATTATTTAAGGGATAATACAATTGTTTAAATACTCTGGACAGTGGTCATGTAATTATATTGACAAATTAATAAAAACCCATCATGAGACAAAAGTACAATCAAAATAATTAGGCAATTTTGATTCACGTGTTTTCCATCTGTTTGGTATTTACCAAGATATTTATTGTTTATTTTCTTATTACCTGATCTCATCAAATTTAGTGTGCTGTGAACCCTTGTCATTTGCTTTGATGTTCCTAGGCATGATATAACATGTAGTTATTGTTTTTATGAATCATATACATAATTATACAGTTTATTATGTACAGTAACTAGTATAGGCTTTAAAGTCTGTTTCCATATTAAAAAGTGCATTATACAGATTGTCACAATCCAACACTCACCTGAATCTGCGTGATGTATGTGTGACAAAGGGTTAATAAAAAACAACCACCTGTTCTGTTTAAAAATTATTAAAACTCTTCCTTTCTATCTCACACACGGACTTTTGCCTTACTAATTATGTCACCACCAAGGTTTTTCTGAAGAGCTGACACTCTTACTCAGGAAGCCTTTGGTTCTCCATAAAATAATGTATTACAATTTTCTTTTATCAGAGTTATCACAAAGCAAACTATTTCCTTTGTTTCAACTATGTAGCGTTCTAATACCAAGCTAGGTCTGACACGTGAATTCATAAGAATGGATAATAAATCCACAATGCTTAAGATGAAAAATAATTAACAAAAATTACATACAAAATATAATACAATAGTTTCTTATAAAATAAAGGGGAATAAGCACAGAAAATGGTACAGTCACGAATGATCACTTTTTTGCCTGACGGCAAGGGTGAATTCAATGGAACATGTCTTACCCTCCCTTAGAATGTAAGCTCGTATGAGCAGGGCCCTCTTCCCTCCTGTCTCCTTACCCGTTCTTCTGCTCCGTGTCTATTGCATCTGCCTGCTTGGAGTTTCTGAAGTATTGGTACTTTTTGTTTATTGTTGTGTACTGTTATACCCTGTATAGTCTACTATTTGTACTATGTGCTGCGCTGCGGACACCTTGTGGCGCCTAACAAATAAAAGATAATAATAATAATAATATTAATTTGACCCCCAAAAGTGAACAAATCTGTTAGATTTACAGGACATTTTAAACATGTTTCAGGTACCCATAACCCCACTTCCACTGTGATGGCAGAGCCAGAAAGTCTGTGCTCATGCAAATCAAATTTAATGACCTCCTATTCACATACCTTTCAAGTCACTGTTTGTTTACACTGACCTAATTTCTCACCAGAATATTCTACAAAGATGATATTACCTCCACACAACAGGTCATAAGTTTACCTTCATTTATATAACAGACATGGCTCCTGTAAGTATGATATTTTAGAAAATATGAATTTTTTTTGTCCTTATTTCCCTTCATTCAAACTTATCCCAACTGCTTAGCCCACTGTCATGTCATTGAGATGTCCTTAGATATTACAGAGCCACAAAGAATGCAAGGGGGTCTGTGTTTGGATATTATTGATGATATTGATGTAACCTTAGAGAGAGGTTTTAGGTTTTACAACATGTGCCATAAATTGGTATTGGGCACTCATCTGTAGCAGCACCTCTGGATTTCTGTATCCATAAATACGTCATGGGTAGAGCATAAGAATTTAGAGACGACCACCACCACCACACCACCCCACCACCACCACCACCAGTTTTGGATTTTCATGGGAATACGGAAGAATGGTTTGGCTCTCTAAAACCATGATAAATCTGTTAAAACAGTCTGAATCTTCTAAATGTCTATGTGTCTTTTAACCATAAGGGTCTAACCTTGGTCTGCCTTTACTTCATGCCATATGCCCTTTGTATTAGTGTTTATACATATTCCGTAAATACTCCTCTGAAAACTTATATCATTTGATCTTATTACAATATAAGATAAAGAGATTCTAACATACCATGTTATTTTTCAGAATGTCGGGTTGTGAAATCTACTTCTTACACCAAGCTTCCTAACATACCACGCCGGAGTACGACTAAGAGCCCAGGACCATCTAGACGCAGCAAGTCTCCGGCATCAACCAGTTCAGGTAGATACCACTGGATTCCTCACAATTCATATTTACACAATTGCAGTATACTTTTCCACCCAAGCATAACATTCTCCTAAATAAATGACACTGCTTGCTTGCATTGTATGCAGTCTGTGGCTGTTTGATAAAAAAAAAAACACATGCTAAAACCTAATTTTGCTGCATTTAGGACCAGCAGGAAAATCGCTAAAGCAAACAAGTACGTCATAAAATTCTATGTTATTTCTTCTACACCTGTTATATAAGTAATTAAGGGGTCTACTTATCAAATATCTAAAGACTGTAAATCTGATGAAAATTGGAATTTTAATCGAATTTAGGGCCACTCCTTATTAAAAAAGCCCTTTCTGCCAGTGATAGCTTTCCCCGGGTCTGTCTGGTGAAGGGTTCCCATGCTAAGGGAAAGTCTATTTTTTATTTTAAACTATAAAAAATGGGTGGAGGGGTCTGTCTTTTACAATTTTTTATTAAAGACTTTATTTTTTATAAATGAATATGAAAAATGAGTCTGGCTTCCAGTTCCATTGCGCATGTGTGAGCAAGCCAGGGACCCTGCATTGGCCTGGTGAGTG
The DNA here is from genome assembly GCF_038048845.1 of Mixophyes fleayi. Classification (NCBI taxonomy): domain Eukaryota; kingdom Metazoa; phylum Chordata; class Amphibia; order Anura; family Limnodynastidae; genus Mixophyes; species Mixophyes fleayi. The sequence goes on along the minus strand of NC_134403.1, from coordinate 54,895,700 downwards.
ATAAGACTCCTCTTACCCCTACCAGCTGGTATCGCCAGGGAGCTGAGCGTCACTCCCCTGCCTTGGCTACCTTGTCTTGTCAAAGTAGGCTATAGAAGATCTGCGATAAGCAGCAATGGAAAATCTTCTATATCGCTCATTATTGATAAATCGGGGCATAAGCCGCTTCTCAGATCTGTTTAGATATTATGGAGAAATTTTCAGGCATTGCTTTTTTTCTGATAGCCGAAAAGTTTTTCAGAAATAATGAAGCTTTTTTTTTTCTCTGGCTATTTTCCTACTGGGTTTTTTAGCCCAGCAGGAAAATAGCCAGAGAAAAAAAACAAAACTTCATTATTTCTGAGAATCTTTTTGGCTAACAGAAAAAAAGCAATGCCTGAAAACCTCTCCATTGAGCTTATAAGACAACACCCATTAATGCTGCAGATTAATTTTAATAAAATAGAAAAGCAAAACTATTTTTTTATTTAATTATTAGTTTTATTATAGAACACAAATGTATTTTCAGGGTATTTTTGATGATTGCCTCCCTTTACAAAGCTGCATCAATTGAGGTCTGCAGCCAAGTAGAGTGGATACTCTCAGCAGCTCCTTTTCCCATTTACTTTGTGATATGTATTAGAAGAGGAGAACTGTGCTTAATATAATTAACGATAATTAAACCTAATTTAGCATAGGAATAATTTCTATACTGTCATCAAAATGTTTTGAAGTTCATTTGGAATAAACAAGTTTAATAGCTGTAATAACTGCATTAGTATTTTTGGTAGAAATCTTAGATTATGCATATTGTTCAACAATATATTAAGTCATTTACAATGTCACTAGGTACAGGGAACAAAATAAATGCCGGCAACAAGAATACAAGTGCAATTTAAAAATAAAAGGGAAATGTCTCTATCCCATAGATTGTGTTCTCAATTGTATAACCTGGGGATAATTAAATAAGAACTCCATTCAATTCTATCTGGGGGGGTTTTCCATCAAATATTTTTATTCAAATTTTCAAACAAAGAAAACAGTGAACAGGGAAGGGGGACAGAAGAGAAAAACAAGGGGGATGGAGAGGCGGTAATGGTTACAGATCACAATACAAAATAAGGCAGCAAGAATTTTGGAGAACCGAACAATCATTCCACACATAGGGCCTGAAGTTGAGTTAGAAGCAAAGCAAAAAAAATTAGCAAATTTGCACCTTGGCAAATTCATGTTGCATTGGAGGGGGGGGTAAATTTAAAATGTGGGGACAGATTTCTAGTTGGGATAGGACATGTCGTGGATAAACCTAAATTTCAGTGCAAAAATAAAGCTATCAAGTATTTATGTGCTACATGAAAAAGCAGCCAGTATTTTCCTTGCATTCCAAAAAACAATTTGTAACCCATGGCTTGTCAGGAGCAATTTTCTTCTATTTTTTGCTTTGCTCCTAACTCAAAATCAGGGCCATAATATCTTCATTAATAAGCTACGGAGGAGAATAGCAAGTGAATTTCAACTATTTAAAGAGAACCCCAAGAAGAGGTATGAGAGGGGAGACAGGGGGAATGTCAGTACAGGGAAGAGAGGGGGAAGGCTGGATTTTGCGTGTTCGTCTGAGTGTATTGCATGTGGGGACTGGTGCATACTTGCCAACTTTTCCTTGTTGGCTTCAGGGAGATCCCGGGGGATGTGGGCGTTTGGGGGCGGGGCTTTATGAATCACATAATTTTGGCCACGCCTCTAAATGATTGTCACAATTTTGGCCAATTACAGCAGGGGCGGGTCTAAGATGGCACAATATTTGCATAAGTAAGCCCCGCCCCCATCATTTATCTATTGTGGGGGCGACAACCGGGAGGTTGCCCTGTTCTCCCGGGAGCCCGAGAGGTCTCCCAGAAATGCGGGAGTCTCCCGGACATTCCAGGAGAGTAGGCAACTATACGTTAAAGAAAAGCAGCTAATGAATCTCAAGAGACTGAAGTGTCTTTTACGTTTCTGTCTCCATTACATGTTGTCTTACTTTTCAGTCTTTGATTAAATCTTGGTCTCCATGAAAATGGTCACCTCCCTAGGCATCAATATATGGACATAGGACACAATTTCTGAACTGTGCCATCATGCCACAGATGGTGAAGCCAACCACGTCTTGTACTGGCTCAGCATCAGGGAGAATGCCAGACTCTTCAGGGAGTGAGGGAGATCACCCCTATTTCAGGGAGTCTCCCTGACATTCAGAGAGAGTTGGCAAGTATGGACTAGTGTCAGGCTCTAAATGTGCTGACCAGGAATTTCATAGATTTCATCACTTTTATAGCAAACCCTCCTCACTGGGATGCTATTAACTCTTTCTGTTCACCACTGAAAGCTCAGTGATGGTGAATTTTACACTTCAGTAATACTGAAACTTGTGCTACCAACTAAAAAGTAAAGTACTGAGATCAGAACCCAGTTTTCATGATTGTAAGAGTCAACAATTGCCTAGGACAGCATATATGGATTTTACCTCTTGCTCTCTACCAATCACCTATTTTCCACCAGTAAAATGAATATACAATAACAGGGACGGGCTGGCTGGATCATATAGGGTGCCCAATCCATCCTTAATTTATTTTACATTTCCTAACAATAAAGGTCATTACATGATAGGGCAGTTTTAATCCTCAATGTGGAACAAGTTTAGAATTAGAGCAGTTTCAGGATCATTGACTGTGAGAGGTGTAGGAGAGAGGCAGAGTATCTGCCAATGGCAATTGCCCTGCCACCTCTCTTCTGCCAGTTGTGGGAGAAAGGTTTCTTACTATAACATATTTCAATGAGCGTACTTCTTTAAAAGCACAGTGAAACAACAAGGTGCCTTTAAGATTTACTGCAATAGCACATAAATAATTCTTTTGGCAAAAACTATCTTTTCTGTTAAACTGATGTTCCCAATGTTAACATAATGATTGTAACTGGGTCATTATATGCATGTATTGACTGCACACCAATCATCTTTTACATAACCTACAGCAGACAACACACCCACATGTACTCTCTGAGCTAGAATTCCATTCATTGTGGAACACTCCATTATTTACAATGTATGAATTAAGTATAAAATGTGGAGGATTATTTTGTATTTGAATACATTGCAGTACAGGAAACAAATTCAGTCTGATGCGCCCCCACAGTCCTCACTGATAGCTCACATAACATCTTTGCTGAAGACAAGAACTGACTCATTTAATTACTTTCCTCAAAATGCTTTAATTCCCTTTGATGGGAAGAGGTGTAATTGTTTACAATTGTTAAATTGGGAACAAAAAGTTGAGATCTTTTGGGTAGAGTGTCGCTACAAACTTTGGGTAACTCAGGTCAACTTGAACTAAGTGTCACCAGAAATACAGTACATAGTATGGCCTACACAGTTGACGTCAGCTTCAGTAATTCCAGTAGCATAAGTGTTTATTAAAGCACTAATACTCCTACTGAGCTATATTATAATAATACTATATAGTTATACTATACTATAATTTTGTGGATTTTTAACAATAATGATCATCAGTTCACTGTTAAATAGACAAACTTCTTTAAAGCCAATAGATTCACCCAGTAAACATGAGTGAGTAGACATAAACACAGTTAGGACCGAGCCATGGGTGTTAACTAGGACCTAAAAATTGTAATTTATAGACATTTCTAAGATCATCTCTATTCATAGACATCTCTAAGTCCATAAAATATATATTGCTGGTCAGTAAGGTGATGACCAATCACGACAATGAGGATGTTTGGCCAGGTTTGTGACCAGCTTGGCACCATACGTGAAGGGCCAGATTGCACAGGTGTTATGATCAGCTAATGTCCAATGAACATTGGCTGATCAAATTTACCATCCCTTGGATTTACACCTTTTTGAGACAGACTGTGATTTTGTTTAGAAACAGCTGTCAGACCATGAGTGGTCTTCAGTGTCTTCTTCTGCTCTTTATGCCTCCTATCCTCCTCCTCTAAACAAATCTCTGATAAGAAAATAATGTAACTCTATCTGCATCAGGGAAGGGGAGTTGGATGGTACTTATTTTAGAACACACATGATTAGAAAACCTGAAGAACAATGTTTGTGTTTCATAACGGCTGTTTACAGTGTTTATATAAATGTATTCTTTTGGGCCATTATATAAATCATATGGGAAAGCTTTTTAAAACATAGGGTTAGCCTTTGCTTAAATTATAGTGCTCTACATTTATTCAAGGCTCTGAAATGTGTCATGAAAATCACATTGCCCCGTTCATGAAAACAATACCTGTTATAAGTCTTGCTGTCAGTAATGCTGGCCACATCTTGCAGAAACTCATTTGTCTTCAGAACATTGTAGAACCCGAGCTTGCCCCAAGGATTTAAAATAAGAATAAATTGACAAATGTGTTTTAGTGCTTTGCTGTACACCAGTGGTGTGCTAAATGGAAGGTTTAATTTCTGAAAAAAAACATTTCTCTAATACATGAAAATAATCATTCAAGCAGACTTTATGCTTTAAACCAACAGTGTTATATTTATTTATTATAGTACCTACTGAATAATCATTTGTATATTTATACAGACATTCGGTATGATCAGGGCCGCCAAGAGGAATTTGGGGCAATATTCTGGGCACTCCTTCACACATAGTAGAAATGATGCGCCAAAAGGGGCGTGGCCACATATTGATGGGGCGTGGCCAACATGGGCTGTGCCTGCACCTCTTTATACATGACATTATGGGGGGGTCTTCAATTAGCCGTTAAGTGTCTCCAGACACTTCACAGCGGAGATTTTGACAGAAATTTCTACTGTAATTGAAGGCACATTGCGTGCCACAATGCCGGCAATTGAATTCCCCGCATTATGTATTAAAATGGTGTTGTTCTCACCTATCAGTTATTGCAGCTTTCACAGCCTCAGTACTGGATTCTTGTCTGGATCCTGGAATATTGGGACCTGTTTGGAAAATGCACATAAAATATGGAAAATAATTAGTGAACACAGTACACAACACAGATCACGCAGTATATAAATATATAGCAAGCAATATATGTGTAATAAAATAATCACAGATATTTGTATATTTGGAGATGGTCAGATAATGAAACACAATTGTAGTTGTATAAGAGAAATGGCAGCAACCCCATACAAAGATAAATACACAATAAAAATTAAGAGGCGCTCAAAAAGCCTTAAACATAAATGAATAATAATGATTAGAAAAAAATTACATAAAATTTTAAACTTCAAACTAACTTATTCATAAAGTAACAATATGGGGGAGATTCAATTGCCGGCGATGTGGTATGAGGATACTTCTGGCAATTAGAGTAGGAATCCCCACTGAAAAGTGTCTCGTGGATGTTTCTGAGACACCTCACGTCTAATTGAATCTCCCCCATGTCTCACAATATGAAAATGTATAAAATATATGTATCTATATTTACGTATATATATTTATATATACATATATATATATATATATATATATATATATATATATATATATATAGTATATATATATATATATAGATAGATAGATAGATAGATAGATAGATAGATAGATGTCACACCTTCAAATATCTATCTATCTATCTATCTATCTATATATATATATATATATATATATATATAATAATTTAAGGGTTTTTGAGGACATGTTAATTTTTAGCATGCAGTATATAATACACACGCCCAGGGCCGGTGCTAGGGTCCATGGCGCCCTAGGCATTTTTACAAAATCGGCGCCCCCCACCCCCACCCGCAAAAATCGGCGCCCTTCTCCCCCCTCCCCCCTCACCCCGTCTTTCCTTACCTTGTCTCACCACCGCCGCCTCTCTGCTCCGTCCCCTCCCCTCCATTCACTGACACTAGTGAGTGGAGGGGAGGAGACGGAGCAGAGAGGCGGCGGTGGTGAGCAATAGCCTCTTCCCCCCTCCCCGTGCATCTGAATGCTGTGCGGCGGCCGTGACAGGTATGGTCAGCGGTCGCCGCACAGTTTTAAAGTAATTTACCATTCTGTGGCGCCCTCCAGGCGCCCTCCAGAGCCCGGCGCCCTAGGCAAGTGCCTAACCTTGCCTAATGGGAGCGCCAGGCCTGCACACGCCACCCCCACAACCATATAACACCACAGACACATCATATGCTCCCCAGACACATCATACACTCCCCAGACACATCATACGCTCACCAGACACATCATACGCCCCCCAGACGCATCATACGCTCCTCAGACACATCATACGCCCCCCAGACGCATCATACGCTCCTCAGACACATCATACGCTCCCCAGACACATCATACGCCCCCCAGACACATCATACGCCCCCCAGACACATCATATGTTCCCCAGACACATCATACGCCCCCCAGACACATCATACGCCCCCCAGACACATCATACGCTCCTCAGACACATCATACGCTCCTCAGACACATCATACGCCCCCCAGACACATCATACGCTCCTCAGACACATCATACACTCCCCAGACGCATCATACGCCCCCCAGACACATCATACGCCCCCCAGACACATCATATGTTCCCCAGACACATCATACGCCCCCCAGACACATCATACGCCCCCCAGACACATCATATGTTCCCCAGACACATCATACGCCCCCCAGACACATCATACGCCCCCCAGACACATCATACGCTCCTCAGACACATCATACGCTCCTCAGACGCATCATACGCCCCCCAGACACATCATACGCCCCCCAGACACATCATATGTTCCCCAGACACATCATACGCCCCCCAGACACATCATACGCCCCCCAGACACATCATATGTTCCCCAGACACATCATACGCCCCCCAGACACATCATACGCCCCTCAGACACATCATACGCTCCTCAGACACATCATACACTCCCCAGACGCATCATACGCCCCCCAGACACATCATACGCTCCTCAGACACATCATACGCTCCTCAGACGCATCATACGCCCCCCAGACGCATCATACGCCCCCCAGACACATCATACGCTCCCCAGACACATCATACGCTCCCCAGACACATCATACGCTCCTCAGACACATCATACGCTCCTCAGACACATCACACGCTCCCCAGATACATCATACGCCCCCCAGACACATCATACACTCCCCAGACACATCATACGCCCCCCAGACACATCATACGCCCCCCAGACACATCATATGTTCCCCAGACACATCATACGCCCCCCAGACACATCATACGCCCCCCAGACACATCATACGCTCCTCAGACACATCATACGCTCCTCAGACACATCATACGCCCCCCAGACACATCATACGCTCCTCAGACACATCATACACTCCCCAGACGCATCATACGCCCCCCAGACACATCATACGCTCCTCAGACACATCATACGCTCCTCAGACGCATCATACGCCCCCCAGACGCATCAGCCCCCCAGACACATCATACGCTCCCCAGACACATCATACGCTCCCCAGACACATCATACGCTCCTCAGACACATCATACGCTCCTCAGACACATCACACGCTCCCCAGATACATCATACGCCCCCCAGACACATCATACGCCCCCCAGACACATCATACGCTCCCCAGACACATCATACGCTCCTCAGACACATCATACGCTCCTCAGACACATCATACGCCCCCAGACACATCATACGCTCCCCAGACACATCATACGCCCCCCAGACGCATCATACGCCCCCCAGACACATCATACGCTCCTCAGACACATCATACGCTCCTCAGACACATCATACGCCCCCCAGACACATCATACGCTCCCCAGACACATCATACGCCCCCCAGACACATCATACGCTCCCCAGACACATCATACGCTCCTCAGACACATCATACGCCCCCCAGACACATCATACGCCCCCCAGACACATCATACGCCCCCCAGACACATCATACGCTCCCCAGACACATCATACGCTCCCCAGACACATCATACGCTCCTCAGACACATCATACGCTCCTCAGACACATCATACGCCCCCCAGACACATCACACGCTCCCCAGATACATCATACGCCCCCCAGACACATCATACGCCCCCCAGACACATCATACGCCCCCCAGACACATCATACGCTCCTCAGACACATCATACACTCCCCAGACACATCATACGCCCCCCAGACACATCATACGCCCCCCAGACACATCATACGCCCCCCAGACACATCATACGCTCCTCAGACACATCATACGCTCCTCAGACACATCATACGCTCCTCAGACGCATCATACGCCCCCCAGACGCATCATACGCCCCCCAGACGCATCATACGCCCCCCAGACACATCATACGCCCCCCAGACACATCATACGCTCCTCAGACACATCATACGCCCCCCAGACGCATCATACGCCCCCCAGACGCATCATACGCCCCCCAGACACATCATACGCCCCCCAGACACATCATACGCTCCTCAGACACATCATATGCCCGCCAGACACATCATACGCTCCCCAGACACATCATACGCCCCCCAGACACATCATACGCTCCTCAGACACATCATACGCCCCCCAGACACATCACACGCTCCCCAGATACATCATACGCCCCCCAGACACATCATACGCCCCCCAGACACATCATACGCTCCCCAGACACATCATACGCTCCTCAGACACATCATACGCCCCCCAGACACATCATACGCCCCCCAGATACATCATACGCCCCCCAGACACATCATACGCCCCCCAGACACATCATACGCTCCCCAGACACATCATACGCTCCTCAGACACATCATACGCTCCTCAGACACATCATACGCTCCCCAGACACATCATACGCCCCCCAGACACATCATACGCCCCCCAGACATATCATACTCCTTCAGCCCAGCATTTACCTAAGCTGAGCTGGGACTCATTGTTCAGGCAGAGATGGAGCTCCTCCTCCTTGTTGTCCAGGCTGCTGGGACAGTGATGATGTGATGCCACACACTGTCCGGGGACTGGCAGCTGCTGACTGCTGTCAGCTCGCTCCTTCCCCCTTAACATCACATGCCCCCCCCCACCCCCCAGAGAAAAAAAATAATGGGTGTGCGCGCGTGCCATCCACTGGGGAATTTTTATTTATTTATTTCTAAATCATGTTTTTTAAAAAATGCTCACCAGACTGTGCGGGGACCGGGTCCCCTAGATAGGCCGGGCCCCGGTACTTTGTACCCGCCGCAACCCCCTCTCGGTGCCCCTGGGTATGATCACATAGATAAACTCCTAGTTGGGAAGGTGTTAATAAATATCAGTGGTGGGAGTGGGTTGGTATATTGTTAAACTATCACATTTAATTTACCTATATTTTCCATACAGCTATTTATAAATTTCTACTTCACTTTCCACTGGTAAATATGTTATGGATAATTCCAGGAATGTGGCTAATATCACATTATCTGGTTAACTATAGGCAAGCCATACTGTTCTTTGACTTATAATATTAAACAGCATGCATCCTAAATGTATTTCACAGGTGGTTTTCACCTACTCATATAGCCATTCGATAGGGGCGGGCCAATGTCGTAGCAGGTCCTGATTGGCTCTCCAACAAACATCTTTATTGGCTCATTGTGGTGAATCCTGACAGGTCCTGATAGGTCCACCGTATCATCCTCTGATTGGTGAAAGACGGATTTGCTTTGCCCACCCCTGGAGCCATTATTGACACACTACCCGCAAAACCATTGCAATACTTCGTTGCCAAGCAGATAAGTACTAACTTGGGCCACCTTCCAGACTAGCTTTAGGGAAGGCGAGCAGCAGTTGCCATGGTGACACACAGGGTCATTTACGAACCAGGCATGCATTACACAATTTTGGCACAAATGCATCTATTAGGCCACTATGTACATAAATAGGTGCATGCTCCCTGCTTACAGAGACTATGCATAGTATATTGTTAGCTTTATCACTCTCTGACATCACTAGTAACACATATAGGGATATATTTTCACAGTTGCTTATACAAGAATTCATACCACTCATGTATTATATAAACAAACAGCGCAGTGGCGGAACTATCGCCGGTGCTGCCAGTGCACGGCACCGGGGCCCATGGAGGTAATGGGTCCCGATACCGCCACTTCGTTGGCCGCCCACTAGTCAGATCACCTGCTAGTTGGTGATCCGCTTCTTTTTTCTGCTTGGTTGGCTGTGGGGCCCCTTTGACGCACAGTGACATGCGCTTAAAGACATGGAGCAGCCCCTCCTCTCATCAATGTGAAAGCTCTGTCTGAAGGGTCTGTGTGTGTGCTGATTCCAGAGGTGGGTCAACTTGCATATAAGAAAACAGAGCTGTGTATATGTTTAACGATAGAATATGTGTGTGTGTGCATAATATGAATTAGGGGCACAACTGTGGGACATAATGGGAACTAGGGGCGCTAGTGTGGCATAATATAGCCTTGGGGCACTGTTGTGTGACATAATATGAACTGGGGGCACTGTTATGGCATAGTATGAACTTGGGACACTACTGCGGGACATAATATGAATTGGATGTACTACTGTGAGACATAATATGATTTGGATGTACTACTGGGGGACATAATATGAATTGGATTTACTACTGTGGCATAATATGAATTGAGGGTATTAATGTGGCATAATGTGAATTGGAGGTACTATTGTGGCATATAGTATGAACTTGCGGCACTACTGTGGGGCATATTATGAACTTGGCACTACTGTGGGCAGGGCCGGATTAAGACAATGTAGGCCCCTGGGCTAAGGGTACTTTGAGGCCTCCAGTGATTTGTAAAGGCCCCCCTCAGCTGCATTGTATCACCTTTGCTCCTCCTACCCCCCGATACATAGAAAAACAACAGTTACCTGGCCCTCTCCTCTTCGCTGCAGGCTTGGGTCGGGGGCAGCCCCGTTCCCGACTGTCACTGACATTGCCTCACATTAATTCTCATTAGCAACAAATCTGATGCTGTTAGCTACCCTGCTATCAGTGCTGGTGAGGTGCGCAGCAGGCTGCTTTGTGAGGAGGCCTCGTGAGAGTCGGGAGCGGGGCTGCCCCCGACCCGATTGCCGGCATTATTATGTAAAAATCTTTGTTAGGGCCCCCCGGCTGCCGAGGTGCTCTGGGCTGCAGCCCAGAAAGCCCATTACGTTAATCCGGCTCTGACTGTGGGGTATAGTATGAGCTTGGGGCACTACTGTGGGGCATAGTATGAACATGGGGCACTACTGTGTGGCATAATATGATTTGGAGATACTTCTGTCTCGTAAAATTGGAACTGAGGGCAATTCTGGTCGGTGGTAACTATTACTTTATTGGTGGGGTGACGGTTGAGCCTATTAATTTGATGGTGGGGGATATATAATGTAAGCAGGTCATGGTGTTGCCTACTTAAGGCTGTGTGGGAAGAAATATTTGTATTTGTAAAATGTGAATACTATTGTTTAAATTTAGGGGCAGTTTAAGGGGAATATGCCTATTTATTAAATATGAATACTATTAAGTTAATATTGTGGCAGGTTGGGGCGAAATAGGTCTATTTTTCTATTTTTAATTGTATGAATGATATTAATTTAATTTAATCAGTTGCACATGTGCTACTCAACATTTCGGGAGCCTCCGCAATCTGGGAGCTTAGTGTACTCTCCTGATCTCCCAAAAGCTATAATGAGGGGAGTTTTTGTTTTTGTGTGTGTGTGTGTGTGTGTGTGTGTGTGTGGTGGGGGGGGGGGGGGGGTGGAGGGGAGGGGAAGCAAAATTTTGCACCTGGACCCACAACTCTCTAGTTCAGCCTCTGATACAGCGGTTGTATTGAGTTGCATATTAAAAAAAAAATTAAATTCTGAAACATGGCGATTGCAATGGGGGCAGATGTAAAGTAAAATGTGTTTTATTGTTCCATGAAGTCACGTTCTAAACACTGGTTTATGCAAATTTACTTATTAAAATATCCGAGACATAGCAAATCAGATTTTAATGAGCTGCATAACGAGATGATCACTTCTTATTTTAAAACCGTTAATGGTGATGTAATAAAGAAAAGAGTTAATATTTTTGCTAGTTCTCACCTTTAACTGACAAAAATCATTTATTCTAAAAGTGAATTGCATTTTACTTATTCCTTTATCGAGTGGTTTAAGAGTCTGTAAGTCAGTGCAAGAGGGTCATGCATTAACATGAGCAAGACTAGGGCTGTGGAGAGATAGATATGCTATGTTGTCATGAATGAATCATAATCTTGTACTCTGTTTGTCATATACTGTATAGTTTGTATATACGTACTAACAAAGCTGTAAGTGGGATCACCTTACAATAATAACCTCCCGGTGATGACTGTTCTCCATTATAGGTAAAAAGTTAACGTTTAACACAATAAAACCACTAATGTAACTTACTAATTCAGAAAAGTGGACAGCATGTTCAGTTGTGTACAAATGCACCTATGTGCCCACCTAGTTCCAGTTTTGGGACCTGCCCCGCAGGGATGTGCCCTCTTTTGCAGGAACCTGCTTGTTTGATTGTTTTTAACCAAGGGCACTTTTTCGTAAGCATCATATTTATGTGTGGGCCAGGGCCGGACTGGGACTAAAAATCAGCCCTGGCATTTAAAGCACACGGGCCCACCTCTGTTGATGAGCAGGAAAAAAAACACGTGCCACAGCGCATTTGGTGCGCCGCCAATGGCGTGGCTACATTATGTTGAGGGCGTGGTCAAAATGGTGCATTGATACATACATTATAATAAAACATTACATTTATCAGGCCCTCCCCATCCACATTACGTCACACCCCAGACACATTATGACACCCCCAGCCCACTGTACTTATCTATGCTTCTAATGCTGCTGACATTCCTGTTGAGTGAGCAGGGAAGCTCTTAGTCTCACGAGATTAATTAAGCTCATGCAACTTAGATCTCCTCGGCTTGCTCTGCAGGCTGTGTCCTGCCCTGGACTGGGAGCACAGTTTCCTCCTGCTGACCAGAACTGGATTAAGGCTCGGGGGGCACGGGTACTTAAGTCAGGGGGGCTCCTATGATGTAATTTGGCTATTAGACACATTTTTGACAAATACACAGGCAATACTGTGTGCACTACTGTTAGGTGCACGCAGTTCTGCCTTAACAAGCAGTACAGTGTGAAGCAGGACATATCTCCCAACTGTTCTTGTAGTCAGACCAAATCCTGACTAAGCGGGACAGTCACCCACCAAATTCAGAACAGTTGGCAGACTGTCCTGGTCTCTCCTACCTGTCTTGTCATTGTGTTGACTTGTGGCTGCTGGTGTCTTTATATCAGTTGCTGCTTGTCTGGATCCTGGAATGTTGGATGCCCTATTTAAAAAAAAAATTGAGTACATGAAATTTAGCCCCGGTGTTAAATCAATATAGCATCCACGTTTTAAAATTAGGCCTCACTCCTGCCCCAACATTAAAATACTAGTATTCACATTTGATAAATACATCAATTTCTCTCCAACTAGCCCTGACATTAAAAAGTATTCCCATTTAATAAATAAAACTATTTACCTCTCTCCAAACAACTCCAGCAAGAAATTAAATAGCATTTACGTTTAATAAATATATCCATTTCCCACAACCCCCCCAGGCATTAACTCATAATCACATTTAATAAATAGACCTCATTTTCCCCAAATAGCCCCACATTCAATTAATAGCTCCCAAACCACCCCAGCATTAAATTAAAAATCCAATCACTCCATCTTAAATTGTTAGGCCCCATTATTAAATAGCCCCACCATCACCTCACAAAAAAAATAGCACCCAATAATTAGCCCCTACCTGCAATTCACCATTAGATTAATAGCCTACCTCCCACATTATATTAAGACCCTCCCCCCTCACACATTATAGTCATACACCGGCCCCCACACACATACAGTAGTCATACCCTGTCACACACATACACACTCTATAGTCATACCCTGTCACACACAAAACATACTATAGTTACACTGTAACACACACATTCTAGTCATACACTGGCCCACACACACACTTTAGTCATACACTGGCCCAAACACACACATACTATAGATCCCCTGTCGCACACATACTATAGATCCCCTGTTGCACACATACTATAGATCCCCTGTCGCACACAAAACCTACCATAGATCCCCTGTCACACACACAAAACCTGTCATAGATCCCCTGTCACACTCACAAAACCTGTCATAGATTCCCTGTCACACTCACAAAACCTGTCATAGATCCCCTGTCACACTCACAAAACCTGTCATAGATCCCCTGTCACACTCACAAAACCTGTCATAGATCCCCTGTCACACTCACAAAATCTGTCATAGATCCCCTGTCACACTCACAAAACCTGTCATAGATCCCCTGTCACACTCACAAAACCTGTCATAGATCCCCTGTCACACTCACAAAACCTGTCATAGATCCCCTGTCACACTCACAAAACCTGTCATAGATCCCCTGTCACACTCACAAAACCTGTCATAGATCCCCTGTCACACTCACAAAACCTGTCATAGATCCCCTGTCACACTCACAAAACCTGTCATAGATCCCCTGTCACACTCACAAAACCTGTCATAGATCCCCTGTCACACTCACAAAATCTGTCATAGATCCCCTGTCACACTCACAAAACCTGTCATAGATCCCCTGTCACACTCACAAAACCTGTCATAGATCCCCTGTCACACTCACAAAACCTGTCATAGATCCCCTGTCACACTCACAAAACCTGTCATAGATCCCCTGTACACAAACTACCCCCCCTTACCTTGTGCGCTCCGCGGCGCGCTCTGTAGTGTCTTCTATCACATGGGACGGCACTTATCACATGGTGCACGTCCCATGTGACAGTCTTCGGCAGATCCATTCATTTCATCGGAGGGGAGGAGGGGACGCGCGGCAATCAGTAAGTGTAGTGCTGGCCCCATTGCTCAGCGCACAGACCGTCATGCCGAATTCCGGCATGACAGTCTGTGCGCTGAGCAATGGGGCTGGCCAGCTAGCAAACGGCCCATCTGGCCATCGGCCCTTCTGGCATTTGCCAGAAGTGCCAGATGGCCAGTCCGGCCCTGGTGTGGGCAGATAAATCTTTCAACATGAGTAATGCTACAAATAATGGATGGGAGCTGTTTACTGGTTGGCTTAGTGTTGGTGTAATACACACAATATTGGTGTATTGGTGTAATACACACAATATTACACTAAGGTGTAAGTATATTCTTCTAATAAGTAGAGTAAACTACCCTAGATTACATTTTGTATTAGTGGTTGGAAGAATGGGTAATATTCTGGAACTGAGGACTGTATATTCACGGCACAATTTTTTATTTTGCAAAGTGAAGCCTAAGGGTAAGGTCCATGAAAAATGATTTCCTCTTAGTTTTAATATATATAACAAGTTTCAGCATGTCAATCACATTTGATTAAAGCAGAATGTGCATCTCTATGTGAATCCTGAAGATAAAATATAGTTGTAACTCTTAATTAAATCATAAGAAGACATAATGTCCATATCATTTCTTATTAGTGTTCTCAGCTTGAGCTGGACGAATATCAGGCAGCAATTTTGGGAGTAATTTCTATTAATGTCAATGGATGCACATCTTCCCTGGCTCCTTAAAATATCCTGACAGCTCCAGGATTTGACTGACTGGTTCCTGAAGTTTACTTTATTTTTGTCTACCCCTGTTCTCACACATCCCTCTCTCACCTCACCCATGACTGTTATCTTGAGCATAAGTGATCAACCTGTCAGTTGGGACCCTAAGTGAGGTCCTGTAATATTTTTGGGGTCCCTGTTTGTTAAATATGCAATACATTCTATTGGGAACCACACTGGTCTAGTAATAAAGCATTTTGCATTTATTCTCCAAGCAGAAGTACCACAATTACTGTTACCATTGGATTATAATACTGTGTTTTTGTATATATGTTTAGGGTAATGTGCAACAGCTTTTCTTTTTTTTAAATAATAAAGTTTAAAATATGCATTTTCACATTGTGCATGCACTCCAAAATAATGGTGATTTTGTTGCCTTTTACACTTTCAGCTATTCGTGCTTGGAGAGATGGAATGGGGGAGGGAGGGGAAGGCAGAGTACAGTAAGAGCGTCTTCATGTAATTGCCGCTGAAGTTGGCACATACACGCACATGTCATGAGGCGCATCTCTGGCGGATGCTGGAGGGCTGGTGCAACGCGCTCCAATGATGATGACAGTCAGCGGCACTAGCCAGCCGCTTCTGTTCCTGACGCAAATGCATTCAACTCTATGTGAGCTCTTTTATGTACTATAGTTGCCCTAGAGTTCCTAGGATCTTTAATCTCACTAGAATAATAGGAAGGGCTAGAGGGATCTATAACTGTTTTGTGACAGGGTGTATTTTTCACCTTTGTGGACAGACCACATGTTACACAACTTATTTTTTTTAACCACTTCCTGAGTGGAAAATATTTCCTTTCTCTCCCTTCATTGGGGGGTAGGTGGGGTGGGGTTAAAGTTTAGGGTGCTACAGTTTAGTCAGAAATATAGTTTGTTGTTTTATTACCAAAGTCAATTTTACATTCCTTTTCTCAGAGGAGATAATATTTTTTTTGTCCATCTTATAGAGAATAATGGACAAAATTAGGGGAAAAAAATACACTATTTCAAGATCCTATATCATAAGGGTGCGCAGGCATGGTAATGTTATTAATCATTACTATGTGTCCTGTTGCAACGCTCCCTCCTGTGTTCCCTGCAGCAAAATATCGTTTTTTGAGCAGAGCTGGTTTCTAAATAATACCTAAATATTACATATAGTGCTGCTACATGGTACAATTGAGCTCTAAATACTATTTGTCACATATAGAAATAACTGTGCTTTTTATTTTAAGTGCAAATGAATACCAAATATGTATACTGTATAATAGGTTTGATGCAGTAATATGTAACACTTTTCTAGGTCTCCTACAAAGCACTAAAAGATTCATTGTAACCTGGATCTGACAGTAGCTGACATGCCATAGGGTAAGCAGGGAAGACCTGTGGTAGATGCAAACACTTCCTCTCAGAGAACATCACATTACCATAACGTCCTACTTTGGAGTATCGGGAATCAGGACAGGAGGTGTCACATAGATTTTGTTACATCATTATGGGGGCATGGTCATACCATGATGGGGGCATGATCATATTATGATGGGGGCATGGTCATATCCAGAGCTGGATTAAGGCTCTAGGGGGCCCGGGGCATTTTAGACAGGGGGGCCCCTATGATGTAACATGGTTATCATTTTATACAAATACACAGTACAGTGTGCACTACTGTTAGGTGCACACAGTTCTGCCTTCACAAGCAGTACACAGTGAAGCAGGACATACCTCACAACTGTCCTAAGCAAAACAGTCACCCAAATTCGGTTCTGCCCCACCAGATTCAGGTCAGTTGGCAGACTGTCCTGCTCTCTCCTACCTGTTCTTGTCACTTTCACCACCTGTGACTGCTAGTGTCTTTAGCTCAGTTGCTGCCTGTCTGGATCCTGGAATGTTGGGGGCCCTATTTGGAAAATAAAATGGGTACATGAAATTTAGAAAATTTCAACCAGCCCCAGCATTAAAACAATAGTATTCCCATTAAATATATAAACATATTTCCATCCCTCCAAACAGCCCTATCAATAAATGAAATGGCATTTATGTTTAAAAATATAACCATTTCCCACATCCACGACATTAAATAATTCTTATTCACATTTAATAAAAATACCTAATTTTCCCCAAAACAGCCTCACATAGATTTATGAGCTTCCAAACAACCCTAGCATTAAATTTTAAGGTCCAATCACCCCAGCTTAAATTGATAGACCCCACTATTAGATTAAATTGCCCCACCATCACCCCACAATAAAATAGCACCCATTAAATAATTTGTATCCACCTGCAATCCACCATTAAATTAATGACCTACCTCCCACATTATATTAAGAACCCCCCTTCCCTCACACATTCTAATAATATACTACCGCCCTCACACACAAATTATATAGAAACATACTACCCCTTTCCCTCACACATCTTATTAACATACTACCCCTCTCACACACACATTATATTAACATACTACCCCCACTAACTTTGTTCTATCCGCTCGCTGTATGGCCTTGTTTCTCTTCACACATGGGACGGCACCTGTCACGTATTGCACGTCCCATGTGACACCAATAGCAGGCAACATATAGGGGAAGGGGGGGACGGATCGTAAGGATCCACAGCCAATGATAGAAGGTGGCTGGTCTCGGAGGAGGGGGCAGCCATCAAGTAATAGAGACTTGGGCCAGTGCAGGGACTGGCCCAAAATAGTCTTTTTTCTGTCCAGCCCAGCAGGCATATATCCCCCAGCTCCCCGTCGTAGCCCGTCCCTGAAATTAGCATTGATACTGCACTTTAAAAAAATAGAAACACTGATAAAATTACATCAGTTTTGACTATCTATCTATCTATCTATCTATCTATCGATATAGATATATCAAAATTGGTGTCAAGTTATCAATGTTTCTTTTTTTTCAATGTGTGCTAGATGAAAAAAAAACAGCCAGTATCTAACTTATGTGTAAAATAATGAAGTAATTTGCACCTCTTGTATTGCTGCATGGTTTTGTCCAGGAGAACACTTATTCCTTTTTTTTGCTTTACTTTCCTTAATGAATCAGGCCCCATTTGCATATGTGTATGGGACCTATATGATACAATACTGTTTACATCAGAAAGTCCAGTGCCTTTGAGCCAGACATAGTAGAAATATAATCCGGACAGTGCAGGTGACAGATAAGAGATTTGAAGACATAGAAGGGAGACTTCAAGCTGTGGAATAGATGAACCATTAAAGTAACAATATTACTCATGTAAATGATAAGACATCCGGCTAAGCGGCTGACGTGATACGAAGGACTATTGTTATCATTTGCCTCAATGAAGTGCAATTTTGTTAAATGTTACATTGAGGCACAAATGAACTGTTTATTACATATAGCACAATTGTGCTCGCTCACAGTACAATACAATTGAAGTGTTTTAGAAAATAAAATGACATCTGAATAGTGTTACTGGTCACAGCCCACGTTTGTATATTGCACTATTGTGTCCTATTGTAGTACAGCTAAAATGTGTGCTAAGAATGGACAGGATATGACGGTATATGATGGATTATAAAGTACTTTCATTATGCCAATATTTACATATAAATAACAGCATTCCACTAAGGTATTTAGCAGATGTTTTGGTATTATTTGTGAATATTCCAAAATCAGCCACAGATTTACCTTTGTGTGCCAACAATATCTCCAGTTGTTACAGAATTAACATCTTTGTCCTTTTAATCCAAGTATCACCTACTTAGGGGTATATTCAATTGTTGGCGTTACTGCCTAAAGTAACGCGGCGCGCGCACTATTACCATCATTACGGTAAGTGCGCATAAATACCGTTATTACAGTACCTTTCACGCTGGATTTCAGCTCGCGGCTCAGAGAGCTGCAAGCTGAAATCCGGCTTAGTATTACCGTAATAATGGTAATAATTTTTCCGCGGTGGAAAACAGGAACAATTGAATATGCCCCTTAGAGTAACTCTAATGAACCAAACCCAACCTTACACGACCTGATTCCCTTTACGTAACATCTCCAGCCTCTCCGTCGGCAACCAATGTGTCTCAATGTACCAAGACTAATATGTACATACCCAACATCTGTGATATTAATTATTAATGTCACAATCCAACCACCACCATTTGCCTATGTATACAGGTGGTCATATAGAAAATGTTTACGTCCCATGCAGTCTGCTAGGCCAATCACATTGCACTTCAAGCTTAAACCCCAGAGGTTTCAGTTACTCTTATCCTTTGTATGATAATAGAGTATGTCATGTCGCAGAAGCTTTGTAACCATGTAAGGATTGGGGTTATTAATGAAAAAAAGGGACATTATTACACCATCAATCTTTCATTTGGATTTTCTGTATATATAGCAATGCAATACAATATATTGTGGTGTCTTTATTTGCGCTCTGCTTTATCTAAGAGTTTGTTAACCACCCGGTTCATCGGCCTGAGGGACAAACAGCTGTATCTGAGTGTAACTTAGTATTGAGACGATCATGACTGTGCAGCAGCCACCATACCAATCATATTTTCCAGCATGCCCAATTTTCACTCCACACCAGGCAGGCAGGAAAATGACCAAATTGTCTAAACTAATTGCTTTACAGATGATCAGCAAAACGGCTAAAATAACAGTGCATTGGCAGCTTCTGGGACACATTTATAAAAACTGCTGCACAACAATAAAAGGTAATTTAACCCAAAGCAACCAATCTGATGTTATCTTAGTATTTGCTAAGATGACCTAGGCTAATGTACGCTGTTTGGTTGCTATGGCTTGCATTGCACCATATTTTTCTGACGTGTCCATGTTCATAAATTTCCCCCTCGGTCTATTCGATCAAAATTAATTTATCAGGAATTTCAAACAGAAACTGATACCCAGAATGCTCTAGGCCAAAAATTCTGCTTGACTCTTTGCAAGGTAAGATTTAAAGAATGTTTTCAGAGCAGTACGAAAAAATATAAATTTGGTCTATATACTGTATGTGACTTAGTGGTTAGCACTTCTGCCTCACAGCACTGGGGTCATGAGTTCAATTCCCGACCATGGCCTTATCTGTGTGGAGTTTGTATGTTCTCCCCATGTTTGCGTGGGTTTCCTCCAGGTGCTCCGGTTTCCTCCCACACTCCAAAAACATACTGGTAGGTTAACTGGCTGCTATTAAATTGACCTTAGTCTCTCTCGGTTTGTGTGTATGTTGGGGGATTTAGACTATAAGCTGCAATGGGGCAGGGACTGATGTGAGTGAGTTCTCTGTACAGCGCTCTGGAATTAGTGGTGCTATATAAATAGCTGATGATGATATTTTTATATACAAACATGAATATCATTATGTTATCAATGTTATGTTTACTTTACTACTTTACTATGTTCATGTTTGATGGTATTACATTGTAATACATTTTAAAAAAATATATATATGTATATTTCGGATCCCCGTCCTACCCAACCCCATGTCACAGTCATACACCTGCCTCTGTACTCACATTTGCTCACATTTAAGTGCACAATCTGCATTGATCCACAGAATACAGACAGCAATTAGCTCCTTTGCCTTCCTCATGCAAATTTTTCACCCAAATGCAATGTTAGGAAATGAGTCCTACAGCTGGAATTGTTTGTTATAAAATAAATAAACACATCAATAGTCTGTAAAATGATACCCCAGTAAAAATAAAACCTCTTAGTAATGTATTTGTCTGATAAATATTCTTTGCAGGTACCATACAAGTGAAGTTTTGAGGCAATCAATCTGTTTGCCACCTGAATTTCTGTTGACACACAATTCATATTGCCTGACATTTGGTCTTATGGTCAGGATATGAATCTGTGCTCTGCACTGAATAAGCTGACCTTTACGTTCATTGTTAAGATAGTTATGCCACTTACAGTGATATTGCTGAGTAATTAATTCCCCCCATTCCGGCTCCTTCCCAATAACTTCATCCTGCCCACATGAGGCATTTTGATAGATCCATTCTTCAGTTCTGTCAATAAGAAAGTGTCAAAAGTCCAAAGCAAAACATTTTAGAACTTTGTTGACTTTGAACAAGTGACTTATTGCCAGTTAAACTGTTTTTTTCCCCTTTCTATGAATCACCATTGTCTGTTCTTTCAGTCTCAACATAAACAGAACATTAAATTCCTTGTAGAAAGATTATTAAATAAATAGAGCAAGGATAACTGGAACCGTCCTAGGATGACTCATGTCAGAGTGAGATTAAGATCAAATTTGGTTGTAGGCAGAGTACCAGATGTGGGAGAATCTCCATAGGGTGCCACCCACTTTGTAACAACACATATTGGTTATACTAGCAGTGACCTTTCAGATGGATTACACAATGTCCTCACCCATTCATAACCCCAATGTTGCCCCAGCATAATTATACCTGCAGTACCCTAGCAGATGGTTATATTGGCAGTGGCTGTGATATAAACAGTTCCTCTTGCATTCAGCAGTGACCACACACATAGTATACCAGCAGTGCCCACCTCTAATGAACATGCTACAGTGCCCCCACAGTGCCCCCACATGAGTGTCCCATGTATTTAGACTGTAAGCTCCAATGGGGCAGGGACTGATGTGAGTTCTCTGTACAGCGCTGTGGAATTAGTGGCGCTATATAAATAGTTGATGATGATTATTATGATTGCATGGTCCCACATAAATTATACCAGCACTGCTCCCATGAAGATGCCAGCGTCCTGTGCTTCACCCTATAATGTTGTGTCATATGCCAGTACTGTCTACCATAACTATGACAGCACGAGCTTCCATGAATATGCCAATACTCCTTCAGTAGATATGCCGCTGATATCTCCTATAAGTATATCAGCACTGCCCAGGGCCATCTTTTCCATTGGGCACGATGGGCAGGTGCCCGGGGGCCCCACGGGCAGGGGGGCCCCATAGACAGGGCTCTTAATAAGAATAAATAATCCTGCAAAAGAAAAAACCTGCAAAAAAAACCTTCAAGGGTCACTGAGCAAGTACATCTATCTCTATATATCTATATTATTATTATTATTATCGTTTATTTGTTAGGCGCCACAAGGTATCTGCAGCGCCGTACATGGTACAAACAGTAGACTATACAGGGTAAAACAATACAGAACAATAAACACAAAGTACCAGAACTTCAGAAACTCCAGGCAGGCAAATACTGTAAAGACGGAGCGGAAGAACAGGTGTGGAGACAGGAGGGGAGAGGGGCCCTGCTCATACGAGCTTACATCCTAAGGGAGGGTAGACAAAATCAGGCACAAGAGGGATCCAGTGAAGCAAAGGGGAGAGTAAAAAGGAGCCAGGGAGAAACAGAAGAGGTGAGAGGTTAAGTGGATGGTTGGTAGGCCTTAAGGAACAGGTGAGTTTTAAGTGCCCGCTTGAAGGAGCACAGATTGGGTGAGAGATGGATGCAGTGAGGGAGGTCGTTCCAGTGAAGGGGGCAGCTCGGGAGAAGTCTTGTATTCTAGAGTGGGAAGAAGTAATCAGAGTGGAGGAGAGGTGGCGATCATTGGCTGAGCGCAGGGAGCGGGCGGGAGTGTGAATGGAGAGGAGGTTAGAGATATAAGGGGCAGTAGAGTGGGAGAGAGCCTTGTAAGTGGTGATGAGGAGTTTGAAAAGGATTCTGTAGGGAAGGGGAGCCAGTGTAAGGCAGGACAGAGAGGGGAGGCAGAGGAGGAGCGACGTGAGAGGAAGATGAGTCTCGCAGCCGCATTAAGTATAGAGCGGAGGGGGGCAAGGTGGGAGTAAAGGAGGCCAGTAAGGAGGAGGTTGCAGTAGTCGAGGCGGGAGATGATGAGAGCATGGATGACAGTTTTGGTGGCATCTTGAGAGAGGAAAGGACGGATGCGGGCAATGTTACGGAGTTGGAAGCGACAGGCTTGGGCAAGGGATTGAATGTGGGGGGCAAAAGAGAGAGAGGAGTCAAGAGTGACTCCTAGGCAGCGGAGTTGGGTGACAGAGGAGATAGTGGAGTTGTTAACAATTATAGAGAGGTCATGGTGGGAAGGGAGTCTGGGTGGGGGAAAGACAATGAGTTCAGTTTTGGAGATGTTAATTTTAAGAAAGCGTGAAGACATCCAGGAGGAGATGGCTGAAAGGCAGTCAGTTACACGAGAGAGGAGGGAGGAGGAAAGATCAGGAGAAGAGATGTAGAGTTGTAGAGTTGAGAGATGTAGAGATGTAGAGTTGATAGATATATATATATATATCTGTATCTCTATACATCT
The DNA here is from genome assembly GCF_038048845.1 of Mixophyes fleayi. NCBI lineage: Eukaryota > Metazoa > Chordata > Amphibia > Anura > Limnodynastidae > Mixophyes > Mixophyes fleayi. The sequence continues at coordinate 54,871,844 of NC_134403.1, read as the reverse complement.
ATATCTATATATATATATATATATATATATATATATATATATATATATATGTAGGGGCCCCGGTGCCCTGCTTTGCCTGGGGGCCCATAATGTTGTTAAGATGGCCCTGGCACTGCCCCCAAGCATATGTCAGTCCCGCTTACCAACTTTATACCAGCACTTCCACCTAGAAATGTTGAAACTGCCCCCTTGAATATGTCAGCTCTGTCCTCATGACAGCACCAAAACCTCCATCCATGTGGAGTCCAGTACTTTATCATTTAAAGATGAACCTGTAAAATAATATCAGAATTCCCCCACACAATAATAACATACCTACAGTTGCCCCAGATTTACCTCCTAGGCTAAAGTCGAGGTTCACTTGAACATTAATATGTAGGAAGCATCAAGGCTACGTGTGACATGAAGCAGTATGACATCAGCAGAACTACAGTGTCACATCTTCCTCTGACTTCTGTTGCATCTTTCAGCGATGCCAACCAGCTGGGTCCATCCGCTCACTGGCACTGGATGGCTCTAACAAAGAAACAAAGCAGTGGTGGGACATTACATTACAATGCTTATAATAGCCTAGGTTGCCAAAATGGTAGTCAAACCCTTAGGAATTTGGTGAGACTATGAATTATTGGTCTATGGTTTATTTTGTTTAAAGTGGTCGTGGCTGACATATAGTTGAAATGCATATATGGGCAATTAGCTATTGGTAATATCCATACTGTCTATTGAAAGTCAGACTAATGTTTAGTAGTAATGTGCATTTTCAATCATGTTTGCATTCTATTTAAATCAAGACTCGCTTATGCTCTGGAAATTGACATATCTTTGATTAATAAGGAAAAGCCATAAATCTGGTGAAAACGCTTGTTTTTGCTGGATTTAAGGATTTTCTATATTTGATAAATGGAATCGTTAGATAGAAAATATTAAGAAAAAATGAATTAAAAATGGAATAACAAAAAAAGTACATAAACAACTCTAAAAAACCTATAAATACCCCTCAGAAATAATACCTATCTGAATCACACCTCCCAAAAAAAAACAAATCTCCAAAAACACACACAAAGAAAAGCAAACTAGATGGATGGATGGATGGATGGTTCTATTGTGCCATCAAATTATATGTTTCTATATTAATCTGAAAAATGAAACTGCAAATATGTAAAATTCTAGAGCAGGAGCCTATTTACCATGGTCAGTGGCGGTACAGGTACCATCACTGTCCTCCTATCACTATCGCCATATTAGGAAAGCTGTCTCAGAAAAAATGTTTTAATAGTAAAATACAATTTATTTATTTTTGTTAAAAAACTACTATTTTTACATTTTGTTTTAAATCCGGGCTTCCAACTCACGCATGCACAGAGGGACCTGTCACTGGCCTGGTGAGAATTAAGACACCTCTTCCCGCTGCCAGTCAGTATCGCCATTGAGCTGAGCGTCGCTCAGCGGCTCCAGCAACATTTTCTTGTTAAATTGGACAGTAGAAGATTTTCTATTGCAGGGATAAGCAGCAATGCAATACCTTCAATATTACCCAATATTGATAAATAGACCCCCAAGTCTTAATACCAATGAGTTTGTCCCATGCATTCTTGAACTCTTGTACTGTATGAGTCCCCACCACAACTACTGGGAGACAATTGCTGGGATTTGTCACACTTTCTGCAAAAATGTTCTTCCTTATGGTACCTTACAGTTGTAACCCGTGGGGATGCTGCAATTGGACTTGAGCACTCAGGGGCTACTAATGACAATTGCATCAGTAAGAAAAGAGATGGACATTGTCATTTACCAGTCCAGAAAAATAAACTACATTTCCCACAAGGCTACTGTAAAAAAGGAGGCAGCGCCTATCAAGACTGAGAAACCCCAGAGCAGGGGAAGGGTGAGAGTGAGGAGCATCTGGAGAGAGACTGAGCTGTGTGACAAGTCCAGATGACCCTAAGCATAAGTGCACTGGATTGGTGGTCTTAGCAGAAAGAACAGACAGTCATGAGAGATATCAGAGCAGAGTGGAGTGGTGAACAGAACCTGCTGGGAAATCACAGTTTGAGGCTGTAGGAGGAGGTTTGCATGCACCTCTGAAGAAAGACATCGTGAAAGTCAGACATTTTGGAGGGAATCAGTTTCACATACTGTGGCACACACTGGTGCAGATAAGTAACTGGTTAATTTACCTATCTGTTATTATTCAAGTGGGGTTTAGACTATATCTGGCCACAAGGGCTGAAGAGTCAGGGATAGATGGGTGGGCAGGTAAATGTGCAACAAAAGTTTGTTTAATCAGCATTTGAGTTTATGCCACAAGGTGATGCCTCTGGTGATAAAGTTGTGGAACTACAAGTCCCAGGATACAAATAAGAAAGGAAACAAGCTGAGGATTTTACAGTTGTTGCTACAGGAAGGTTTGCATATAGTGACTGTTGGATCATACTGTAAGTGATTTAGATGCCCCTAAAATATGTAAACTGGACACATGCTGCTTCCATGCCATGCTGACATACATACAGAAGGGCCCCAACGTGCAGTGCACTGCTCCATCTGTGTGGTGTGTTCGAGTGCAGTGCAGTGTGTGTGTTTGGTAGTATATGGTAAAGATATAAGTAAATATATATGCATTCACCCTTTGAGATAATTCCAGTATCTGGAACCAGTAAGAGTAACCTATGAATTATTGGTCCGGTGTATAAGGTTGTGACAATTAATGTTTATGTCTTATACTGTTGATATTATTGATTTATTGAGAGTTATTGTGCTAACCTGCTGTTCATAGTAACAGTCGGTGCTCTATTTTCATCCACGCTGTATTATATTGTTCACACTTTTATTTAAAATTATACCAAAGTATATTTTTCTATAAAATCACAAAAGCTGCATTTAGTGGTTCTAGTTAAAATCTAATAATTCTAATGAATGTTCCGGAATTGGCTTCTGCAGCACAGAGTGTGTCATATAGTGTGTTAGTACTGGCCAGGGGGGTTCCTGAATCTCCCCCTGGTGTATTTAAAGAACACCCCCCAGAAGAAGAAAGTGGTTATTCAGGAGGAAGCACTGAAAATCATGTACAGAGGTGAGAGGCACCTACATCACTCAATGTATATACACCCTCACAACCAGAGCCGGATTTAGACCTCATGGGGCCCTAGGCAAGATATTGGTTTGGGCCCCGTCCCCCAAAATAATATTTTTATATATTTTTATCAATTATATTTCTGTCAAAGAAGAAGTTAACCCGTGCATGATACTCATGCATTTTTTTGTCAAATAATGTCAGTATACCAAATTTCAGGTCATTCGGATGAGCCCTTTCTGAGAAAATAGTTTTTTCCACAGACACACACACACTAACACACGCCGCTACACATGCAGGGGTGGATCTAGAAAATGTTTGTTCCCCGGGGGGATGTTAGGGCGGGGTGATTTAGGCCACGCCCCCTTTCCGACTTCTGAGGCTGCCGGGGGCTGCACAGTATGTGCAGGTCCGCTCGGCAGTGACAGGCAGGGACAGTGTGCTGCCCGGCTGCTCTGATTGCGTTTAAAACACAATCAGAGCAGCCGGGCAGCACACTGTCACTGCCAAACGGACCTGCACATACTGTGCAGCCGTCGGCAGCATACCCCTGTTAGGGGGGGGGGGCGATTGCCCCGATCGCACCCCCCTGGATCCGCCACTGTACACATGTGTGTTCATGAGGTAAAATTACCTCACGAAAATGAGTTTGACCCCTCAACTCGTCAATAATGTCAGTATACCAAATTTCAGCCCTTTTTGAGGTTTTTTTTCCACACACACTAAGAATTTAGTAGGTCAGTTAACCCGTGCATGATACTCATGCATTCTAGTCAAATCAAGCTACTTAAGGTGTTAAAAACTCCCCACTGTCACCCCCGGCAACCACCAACCACTCCCAACTGTCACTTCTCCTTCAAGAAATATATAGGTCAGTGCAGTGGTTCCCAAACTTTTGCAGTTCGCGGCACCCTTAGCGTCTCCAAATTTTTTCAAGGCACCCCTCCAAAATAATTACTGAGCAGTCCTGTTTTAGAAGTAGTTGGTCAAAAATTTTTAATAAGTATTTAGGTCAGGACAGAAATACTTATTTAGTTGTATGCAAAAATGCCCCCTCTGCAGCACTCTGGCACACTGCCCCCCTCTGCAGCCCTCTGTCAAGCTGCCCCCCCTCTGCAGCCCTCTGTCATGCTGCCCCCTGTCACGTTGCCCCCTGTCACGCTGCCCCCCTCTGCAGCCCTCTGTCAAGCTGCCCCCCTCTGCTGGACTCTGTCACGCTGTCCCCCTCTGCTGCCACTCTGCACCCCTCTGCTGTCACTCTGTCCCCTCTGCTGTCACTCTGTCCCCCTCTGACCCCCTCTGCTGCCACTCTGAACCCCTCTGCTGCCACTCTGAACCCCTCTGCTGCCAAGATCCTCTCACTCTGCCCCGCGCCAGCCATAAAAAAAATAAAGAACAGAAACTTACCAATCCGTCGGGCGCCGGGACCCAGCAGACTCCTCTGAGGAGTCTGCTGGGTCCCGGCGCCCGACGGATTGGTAAGTTTCTGTTCTTTATTTTTTTTATGGCTGGCCCGTGGCACCCCAGTGACAGCGCCGCGGCACCCCTGGGAGCCGCGGCGCACACTTTGGGAACCGCCGGGTCAGTGTATAACTCTGCCCAGCAGGTGGCGCTGCAGCTTGGTTTTTTTTTTTTCACACACACACAGACAGACTAACACATGCCACTAGACATTTATATTATAGATAATTGACAACTAACTCACACTGTGACCTTCTTCATCTCCACACACTCTGCCCCCTCTGCATCCAGTCACGCTGCCCCCTCTGTCCTCTCTCACGCTGCCCCTCTGCCCCCTCTCACGCTGCCCCATCTGCCCTCTCTAATGCTGCCCCTCTGCCCTCTCACTCTGCCTCCTCTAACTCTGCCCTCTCTCATGCTGCCTCCTCTCACTCTGCCCTCTCTCACGCTGCCCCTCTGCCCTCTCTCACGCTGCCTCCTCTCACTCTGCCCCCTCTCTCACTTTGCCACTCTCTCTGGCCCTCTCACTCTGCCACTCTCTCTGCCCCTTTTTCTCTGCCCCTCTCTCTGCCACCCTCTCTCACTCTGCCACCCTCTCTCACTCTGCCGCCACTCTGCCCCCTCTCACTCTGCTACTCTCTCTCTCTGCCACTCTCTGCCCCTCTCTCACTCTGCCGCCACTCTGCCCCCCCTCCGCCGTGGCCAGCCAGAGGAAATAAACAAAAAAAGAAAAAAACACACCAATCCACGCGGCGCGGGGACCCAGCATCCTCCTCTCTCCCGCAGCTTGTCACTGATTGTCGGGTGCGCTGCAGGAGAGAGGAGGATGCTGGGTCCCGATGCCGCGCGGACTGGTAATTTTTTTTTCTTTTTTTTGTTTATATCCTCTGGCTGGCCGTGGCACCCTGTGACAGCGCCGTGGCACCCCTGGGAGCCGCAGCGCACACTTTGGGAACCGCTGGCATACACATTTAAAAAATAAACCTATTTCCCTCCCACAAACAGCCCCTCATACACACACATAATATAAATACACTGGCCCCTCACACACACATAATATACATACATGTCGGATCAAATCTATTACATATTAAACTTATGTTTTCATGAATACAAAATGATGTGACTATAAGCATACTTCTAACAAAAACATCACATCATGCCTGTCAGTCATTATTTAATGCTAAATGTAGCATTCCTGACACTTTAAGTAGTCTTTGGGAAGTTTATTCTTAAACATCTTGGTCCTATACTAGCATAGTAGTCCAGCAGTAACTCCAGGTAAGATGATACCAGACATGGTCATACAGTTGCTTTATCAGCAGCATTTGCCAATTAAGAATAACACTGTTTAACATTTGTTGGTCATGTTCTTAGTATTTTTGTAACCTTATTGTGAAGTGTGATGATAAACGAGTCCAGAAACAGGAAGAAGAATCTTACCTCTGACATAGATTGCTATTAAAATGCGGCATATGAGAACTGTAAAGCTATATGGGACAGGATCAGGAAAGATTCCGTCTATCGATATGGGGCAGCATTAAGCAACAGTAGTTAGCACATTTCTCAAAATCACTGAAATAAGCGAGGCAAACTCTCACCTGACAGTTTCCGGAATTACTTAAATCTTCTGAATTTGAAAAAAAAACAAACTGATACGTCTTCACACGAAAAATAAGCACAGCAGTAAAGTTGCTTGACTGGCAGCACCTTCAGGCTCCTGCTTATCCCAGCTGCGATCCCATAACCCCATACCGAGTGCTAAGGTAACTAATCTGGAGGCGATTTAGCCTCTACCCCTAGCTTTAACACCAGCCACTCCCCCGACTCGCGGCTGGTGTGGTTGCCGCGAATAGGGGGAGTGGCCGATTTATTTATTTTTTTTATTTTATTTTATTTTCCTCTCTCTTGTCCCCCCATCTGGGCCCCCTGACAGCCGCTAGGCCCTAGGCAGGTGCCTAGGTTGCCTAGCGGTAAATCCGGCCCTGCTCACAACGCATAATACAGAAGGGGGTGGTACACAGTCTTCCTCCCCCAAATTTCAACGTATGTCCCTTGATCTAAAAATCATCATAAAAAAACTGCTTTCCTGAACTCTTTATATTTTATTTGACATTAATCGTTTTTATTGAGATTTGTAAACGGGGGGTACAGAAAGAAAAAAAAAAGGGAAGGGAGGAGAGAGGGGGAGTAGGAACACACCAATACAACATTTGCAGGATTCAGACATTCTACAATATACAGTATTCAGTCTACTGTGGCACTTTAAACTAACCCGCCAGACCTGGTCTAGGACTTAGAGGACCCAACTTAAACACTCTGTCGGGGCGCAGCCCTCGACAAAGAACCACCATTAGCAAGGGGAGGGGAAGAAAGGTTATTTACTGGAGACCCACCCCCCTCCGTCACATAGACGTGCCATTCAAACCATTTCATTAATGGGGAAGAAGGTCTCATTGAATAGGGGAGATCTAGAGTTTCTATCTCAAACGCATACTGGACTTTGGTTATTACCTTTGACAGGGTGGGGGGGAGCGGCGCCCTCCATGCCTGAGCTATGACGGCTCTGGCGGCAATAAGTATATGGTTAAACACATAACAGGCCTGTCTCGGGACGTGAGGCGGATACACCTGGAGAAGGGCAATTTCGGGGGTTTGAGAAAGATCTAATCCTGTCACTCTCTTAGCTAAGTCAAATACCTGAGCCCAAAAAGAACGCAAAACCGGGCATGTCCAAAATATATGGAGCAAATCCCCAACCATCAAGCATTGTCTCCAGCACAGCTTAGACTGGGAGGGCCACATTCTATGCATTCTAGAGGGGGTCAGGTATAATCCATTAACTAGTTTGATAAACATTTCAGTGTGGTTTAAACATTTGGACATAGGGAAAGCATTTACATAAACTGCTTGCCACTGGTCCTCTGTAAGGAGTATCTGGAGATCTGATTCCCACTGGAGTTGGCTAGCGCTTTTGGCCACTGGTTCCGGGGAGGTGAATCCGTACCAGAAGTTGATCCCAGCTCTATTATTTCCTTTCGTACCTTTCGAGAGGAGTGGGGCTGGGAGGGCCTGTAGGGTCAGGTTATATCTCGAGAGGGAAGATATCCAGTGCCTGATTTGTAGGTATTTGTAAAAATCTCTCGTCGGTATATTGAATTGGTGCTGAATTTGCGTAAAAGACATCAACCCCTGATCATCAAATAAAGATCCTAGGACTATTATGCCCTTCGCTATCCACAGGGACAGATTCACATCCGGGATCAATTTAGACAAAGCCCTCAGTGACAGGTTATAGGTGGGAAGAGATATGGCAGGGGAATGCTCGACCAACTTGTCCCAGGCCCTCAGCGAGTCACTGGCTAGTCGGGACAGGGACCCACAAGGAGGGTGCCACCGTCTACTGTCATTTTGATCAATGTGCCATTCCTCATCTATCAGATACATTTGTAGGCCTGATTCCTATTTAGTTTATATTGGTAGTTTATTTTTCTTACAAAGGTAAAAGTCGGACTTTGTATCAAGATGAAATTCTACCATTATGATTTGATGATGATAGTATCAAACTTATGGAAGGAGGAGGGGGTTTCAAAGCAAGGGACGGAGAGGCTTGTATTGACTCCAATCCTGAATTTGTAAATATTTATAAAAATTCTGTGTGGGGATATGATATTTAACTTGCAACTGAGTAAATGACATGAAAACATTATTTTCACAAAGATCTTGTACAGTGTTAATGGTCCAATTATACCAGTAAGTCAAGTGTAGACTTAGTTTAGATAGTAGTGGTAAAGTTGAGAGGAGGGGAGGGTACAATGCTGGGTAGATTTGAACACTTTATCCCATGTGTCTACAGAGTCTGAAGTCTTACATTTATTTTTATACTTGTATGTTTCTAACTTATTAATTCTCTCCAGGGAAGTAACACTATATTTCTTGGCCCCATTGCACATTTGTGGGTGGGGGATAGGTTGTCAATCTACTCCAAAGGACCACCCTACGCTCTTCTGAGCATGATCTGTTTGGCTAGGGCATGCATAGGGAAGACCTGTTTTGGCTCTGGAACTGAAAGCCCAAATGGGGCTTCACTGCATGTTCACTGGCCCCTACTCAGAGGGAGTCTCCATAGTGGATGGTTCAGTAGGACCGGACCCAACTTACTGATGAGCATTATAGCAGCTGCATAGGCAACTCTGGCAGGAGTTCCACCACTGCCTCTATCCCTTCTCTCCTAGGTTGTTCAGCTCTTGAAGTCTTTCCTGATAAGCTTTGTTGTACAACCCAGTATCAGTCACTATTTTTAAAAATGTATTTCACTATGTCGATTGGTTACTACATCGACAAGAGAAGGTCCAGCAATGTCATAGCAACTGAAATGCCAATTGAATCAGCTTTTTGACCTTCATCAGATCCCATCAGGACTCAGTATTGAAGTCATGGGAGAACTTGCAGTTGTCTGTCATAGAGTGGGATAGTAATACTATATTTTTTCACAGAGCTGTAGCAGAAAGTCAAGTTAACATTGAACTATGTATTTTACCTCAATGTTTTATATGAGAACATTTCAATTTTGAGGTTTAGTGATCCTTTAATTTTGTTTGACATTTTCCGTTACCTAATTATCTACCATACTTCAAGCTATCGTTCACAGTTATCTGCCGTTTTACAGAAGGTTCCCTGCATTTTCATTGAAAAGGCTACTGCTGGTCTATTCATACAGCAATATTACTGGTGATATGGGCTACTTGGCCCAATATTGCTATGTGTTTGGCCCCAAAACAAGCAGTGCTCTAAAAAAATATCCCAATTGAAATCAACAATATAATTTATGGTCAGGCCCATAGATGCAGGAGGCAGAAGAAGGTCCTTTGTGAACCAAAACATTTCTGGTGCATTTGGACAAATAAAGAACTTTTTTCTGCTGTGACCCAGTGGTGTTATGCTGTTTTCTTTGCTTATAACAAGGACTGGGGTAAGTCTGATAAAGTATGCTCCATAACCATCAGACAACTACACTAACAGATCCCAATATGATCCAGTTGTCGGCAAGTGAGGCAGGGTCACAAAATGGCCAGAGCTGTCTAATGTGGCAATATGACCAGAGGTGTCTAATGTGGCAGAATGGCCAGAGGTGTCTAATGTGGCAGAATGGCCAGAACTGTCTAATGTGGCAGAAGGGCCAGAAATGTCTAATGTGGAAGAATGGCCAGAGATGTCTAATTTGGCAGAATGGCCAGAGGTGTCTAATGAGGCAACAAATACATAAAAACACACACACCAAACACACCTGTGATTAGGTGCTGTTATGTGAGATGGAGACTGGTTTATGGACTTGTGTGGCGAGAAGAGGGATTCACTTGTAGGGCACCGTGAACTATACTTTGACCTGACTTTGTGGCAGGGACTGGTTGTTATTGTTGGACTGAATGTAATTGAGTACAGAAAGGTGATCATGAGAAGAACATTGGATTTGTGAAATATATACATACCTGTTTTTTTATATAATGGTAAACATAAACACTGTTTTATATAGCCGGATGCTATGAATTCAACCCAGTTACTTTTCTGAATGTGGGTCAAATAGGGGTCTATGCACCAAGCTAATTTCCACTTAAAAGATGCGGAAACGGATGGCGTTACCTGTCATTTCATATGGGATTCTGTTGAAGCCTTTCTGGCATGCTAAGCTGCCGGTAAGCAGGAAAAAAATTTGCAGGAGAGAGGTCACTTCGCTGGGGCTCCCAAAGTAGCCCCGGCACGGTGCATCTTAGCGGTACCTAAATATGCATCACTGTGATGTGCAGCGTTGCATATTTAGCTGTACCGCATCTTATTGATGCATAGACCCCATTGTCTCCAATCATCCAAGCAGCTACACTTACAGATCAGTGCTCCAAGAAAATAGTTACAGAAATTGATTGTATGTAGCAAAAGAAACCCAATAACATCTAAAATAAATATACAGAAAAAAAATACATTGTAACAAATGCATGTTAAAATTCCCATACTTAGCATAAATAAAAGTTAGTACTTGACTTTGCAGCATGCCTCTCAACATTGGGAAATTGAGACAACCTAGGTTATGGCCCTAACCTGCCCAAACCATGATTTCACTGCTCATCTTTTCAGACAGGCCATGTCCCTTTTTGACATCTGAAAGACAGCGTTAGCCGTTGTAGTGTTTGGGGAGTGAATCGCAGGAGAGGGTTCCTTGGATCTCTCCCCAGGAGGCTTCGCAATTCTCCCAATCACAAATTCTGCCTGACCATTCAAACCTGTAATTAATGTGATCGCAATTGCGATCTCTTTACTATAAACTAGTCGCTGGGACAATCTCCTGTGAGAGCTGCTGTCCCGGCTGAACAATGTTAATAAATAGACACTTTAAATCATTTGTTATCAATGTGATAAGAAATGAAAGTAGCGTGAAAAAAATATGATGGGTCATAAATAGACCCCTATGTCTCATAAGCCTATTATCTTCTTTTATGTTCTGCATTATTTGAGTTATTGGTCCAATAGAATTATCATTAACAAAATGTTCACTTTAAATGCATTTTTGTCATACATTGAAGTCTCAAATGTATACATTTTCATATCCACCATCTAGTGACAGCAGTAACTCTATCTGTGTACACCAGAATGTAAATCTATCTGTGTACACCAGCATGTAACTCTATCTGTGTACACCAGCATGTAACTCTATCTGTGTATACCAGCATGTAACTCTATCTGTGTATACCAGCATGTAACTCTATCTGTGTACACGAGCATGTAACTCTATCTGTGTACACCAGCATGTAACTCTATCTGTGTACACCAGCATGTAAATCTATCTGTGTACACCAGCATGTAACTCTATCTGTGTACACCAGCATGTAACTCTTTCTGTGTACACGAGCATGTAACTCTATCTGTGTACACCAGCATGTAACTATATCTGTGTACACCAGCATGTAACTCTATCTGTGTATACCAGCATGTAACTCTATCTGTGTACACCAGCATGTAAATCTATCTGTGTACACCAGCATGTAAATCTATCTGTGTACACCAGAATATAAATATATCTGTGTACACCAGCATGTAACTCTATCTGTGTATACCAGAATATAAATCTATCTGTGTACACCAGCATGTAACTATCTGTGTACACCAGCATGTAAATCTATCTGTGTACACCAGCATGTAACTCTATCTGTGTACACCAGCATGTAACTCTATCTGTGTATACCAGAATATAAATATATCTGTGTACACCAGCATGTAACTCTATCTGTGTATACCAGAATATAAATCTATCTGTGTACACCAGCATGTAACTCTATCTGTGTATACTAGAATATAAATCTATCTGTGTACACCAGCATGTAAATCTATCTGTGTACACCAGCATGTAAATATATCTGTGTACGTTTGCAGCATTGTCAGTCTGCAGATTGGGACATTGTTTTATGAAGCACTGAGGGTCAGTAAGATCACACTGCTCCAGGGGTGGGGCAACATCACATGGGGCGGGAGTCCCTGTCCCCTTCTCTAAAAACACCCCAGCACCAGCAGCAGTGTTATATGATGAAAAATAGAAAAGAGTGATTGTTATGGGACAGTACAGCGTTCGTGATGTAACATAAAATCGTCTGGCCCCTTAGCAAAGTTTGGCAGGGTTTAGGGGGCAATACATGACCATACATGTCAGTCCACTACATAGGTCTCGTTCTGTCTGCCCCTCTTACAGCCTGAACACACGGGATGGCACCTGTCATGTGGTGTGCATCCCATGTGAAACACCATAAGTATGGACACACATAGGAGAGGAGGAGGACACACTTAGGGGAAGAGAGGGAAGAAGGATCATACGATCTGCGGACGCATGAAGGTGGCTGGTCCCGGAGGAGGGGTCAGCCACCAAGAACCATGTAGTACACGATCCAGGGGCATGTGTCCCTAACTTAATCCGACTCTGCCTGTCTTAAAGCTACACAAATTCTATGAGTTTGATGATGTCACAGAAAAGCTTCTCGGGAGCACAGTGGACATGTTCTCACCCTCATTAATGCTCATGAATATTTACAGCTGCCTAGAAGACGGCAAGCTTCATGGAGACATGGTAAATGACGGATTTAGAAGGGACTATCCAGCTGTAGCTTCTAGTGACATCTGTTTGTTTAATTGCTGCCGGTATGAACATCTGTTTCTTGTGCTGGTGTGCAGGTTCACTTTAAAAGCAAGAAGCATGAAAACTAAGTGATACAATTAGTTTTTTTTGTGTACATATTTATTTCCTGTATATCTATGTCTATATATATATATATATATATATATATATATATATATATATATATATATATATATATATATATATAATATGCAATGTGTCTCCACTCATTTAGTCAACTAGATATTTAATGTAATGTGGCAGACAAGTACTTTATGATTGAAGTCTGGGAACAGTAGAGAGCTGCTATACCATTACCTTGTATTGATGTTTTGTAGTCATCAATGGTTTTTAGGAATTGTTGTCTTTTCAATTTCCAGATGAGTCATTTGATATTTTGCCCTCCCTGAAGAGCCACATGATTCACATCAGTTATTAAATTACTGAGGTTTGGGGGGTTTAATAGGGATAAAGAGAAGGAGTGAGTAAGGGGGGGGGGGATGTTTTCCTATCCAACAGCGGCAGTGTGTGCTGCTTATCTGACACCTTTGATGTAGCCCTAAGACAGCACCTGCACCTCCCACTGCTACTTAGCAAGACGTCAGGCTTACGCATTAAAAGCATCTGCTTGTGAATCCTGCATCTCACTCAGCTCTCTGTATATGCAGCATAGTCTCCTATAAACTACTCCGACTGCCTCCCGTCCACTGTGCTACAGCTTAAGTACAAAGCAGCATTTATTTTCCTTTTTATAATACCTGCCTACACTACCTGTCTAGTCACAAAAGCCTTACCAATGTTAGAGCTTGTAGAAGGTAAGTCAAATGTTTTCTACAAATAAAATCTGTGATACCAGTTCACTTGTTTCAAAATTGCTGTGTGTTATCACTGTAGTGTATTCCATCCTGAACAATTTGTTTTTTATTATTATTATTACTATTATTATTATTTTTATCATTATTATTATTATTATTATTATTATTATTTTCAGAATGTTTTAGTTTTTATGCTTAGTTGTTAATATAGTCTGCAGCACTGAACAATGCATGAACTACACTGTGCCACAAAGGACAATGTCACAATTAATCCTATTATCATAAATATGAAACACCTTTTACACAGCAGCTAATTACAGTTTAAAAAGGCTAACAATTTAATTAGTTAAATTATGATGTGTTTTAGCAATGCAATTCCTGCAAAATAGTATTACATGTTGAAGTTTGAATTGTTTCTGGATAATAGCAGCTTAAATCAAACAAAAAGGACAAACTGATTTTGTTTGCATTCAGATAATAAATGTGAAAGTGTCTTAATTCATTAATGAATGAATCAGTCAATGATAAATACTATAGATATTTATAGTTAATAATTATGTTTATTATTATTATTATTATTATTATTATTATTATTATTATATCTGTCTATACTGAGGACTTTCTGATCTCTAGTATTTGATGCTTTCAATGGACAATTGAAATTTTTTGGCGATTATACTGCAGATTAGCATGGCGTATAATTGTGAATAATTTATTTTAGAGTCAGTTTAAAAGTTACATCTAGTGTATGCAGCAGTGATTGCATCTAATTGAAGCATTGATATTCTCATCCTTATCCTGTTGCTGTATATACTGCAGTTTGCTTTATGAATGGAATGACGTAAGATTGGTGTTTGTTTTTGGAGTAAGTGCAGTGATATCACAATAACACATTATATGTCAATTCAATGAGCCCAAGGTTATTCTGACAATGATTAAGATCTCTTTTAATTAACATGCTTCCTTCGTTTTCTTTTATCAGTCAATGGGACTCCGGGAAGCCAGCTTTCTACCCCTCGCTCTGGGAAGTCGCCAAGCCCATCACCAACCAGCCCGGGAAGTCTGCGGAAGCAGAGGGTACAGTCTTAATTTCTTCACTTTCTATTGTTATCCAAATTATTCAGTGCCAAAACTTTCAGTGCAATGCTTTCCGTTGTCGCTGTCATGTGTCAATCAGACATTCAGAAGTCTATTGTGCCAGAGGTTAAAGGAATGACTACATTATTCTGTTGGCTTCGACATGTCACCTTTGCAGATTTGGAAATGAAAATATAACACATGAATTGAGACGTTCCAATATATTATGGTACTCTGAGTGTAATCGAGAGTTTTAAGTAGTCTGCTTCTGTGTGTGTGTTTGTGTGTGTGTGTATAAATAAAAAAAATTATATATATATATATATATATATATATATATATATATATATATATATATATATATATATATATATATATATATATATATGAACATCCTTCCAGAAAATGACAGTACTACAAGAATGCAATTGTGCAGGACAAGCTATTTATCTATTTATTCAACAGTGTTTTTATATCACATAAACACATTTACTTTATATCACAGTAACACAAAATGAGATTAGATCTGGAAAATAAACCACATGCTCTGTATTTAGTACTGCACTCTGCTCATAGCTGTGCTCATTCCAAATGTAGCCAAAAACCTGTTAGTGCCTTGCACAGCGGAAAGATAATGAATGAGCACAGGTGCACTGGACAGCCAGCCTGGAAATCTAAAATTGGAGGAATTGGTCCATTTAAGTGTTATATGACGAAAAATAGAAAACAGTTAAATGCTGTTTTAAATGGTCTCAAACTGAGCCACATTAGCAGAATATAATAAGACAAGTCTTAGATGAGGTGGAGCCAATAAAATTTGTTGCTGATCCACCTCATCGGGCGACAGTTAGCATCAGGGTGTCGAATAACTTTTTACGTCTCATTTTGTCTGTCTTACCGCTGCACCGTGTCTGTGTATGCAGTGTGAGTGCCGCTACTATGTTCTGACATCATCACTTCAGCCCCTCCTCCAGGTGTCAGATCAGGGAGCAGAACATGTAGCCGGACAGTTGGTGGACATGGTGCAGAAGTAGAAGATGATTGCATTTACGACAAGCACACTGTTAGGTATATACCCCACTCTATCGCTGCTTGAATCCAGTTTAGACAACACTTTGGTGATGCGCGGTATTTTTACCTTACAATTTTCTTAAATACCCCCAAACAAATGGCAACACATCAAAAGAAATGTAAAATTGCTCTTACAAAGACACAATAACTTTGTCATTTTCCTAGTGATTGTACTTATATACAGTATTTTCAAGCAGTCATATAGTATACTTGCACTATCTCTTTCAAGAATCTATTTCCATAGACGTCAACCTGATCCATTTCGCTTAGCACTGGGATCAATTAATTTATATAACACAACCTTCTTATACCAATGCATAGAGCTCAGGTTAATCTTAGGATCAATGGAGCTAAGTTCCAAAATAACACCCCCCCCCCCCCCGCCCCCCCCCCCCCCCCCCACCCTCCCTTATATCCATACCTTAATAGAGAATACTACAGATCAAAAAACTTTTCTAGAAAATGAACTATAAAAACACGAAAATAAATAAGGCATGAAATCATCATACAGAACTGAATTTCTACATTAATGGCAGCTTGTGATAAGTCTTTTTTATTTTTTATTTTTAACTATCTAATGATCCAGTTCCGAGATGCTAGTTACAATTAAGCCCTTACCCATATACTAAAGGTGTGTATGCCATATAGATGGTTCTTAGTTATCAAGCATATTATTGGTTACACTAAAACTATAGCAACCAGTCAGCAATTAGCTGTTATCTGGCGAGTACAAGTTAGCGAAGCTTTAAAATAGTTTAATTACAGATTGTTTACATTACAACCCCAAAATTTTTTTTAAAGTCTTTGTTACCTAGTGACCTGAAAAAGTCTCCTGTTTGCCTCATCGCTGTGAATCTGTTTAAACTCCCCCTCCCATATTACATATGTCCCAACATGGCTGTCCCCAACAGCTGGGCAGGGGCGTGGCCACGTTGCAAAGATTTTGCAAGCAGAGATTAGTGTTATTATAGATGTATATTTAGTGTGGGATGGACCCACAGCATCCATCCTGGTTCATCGTTCATAAACCACTGGCAGACCATCTTGTTACTCTACAGAAGAGTCTGCATAGTAAGTAACCCAACAGAAATCAAACTCATCTGCAGCATATTCTGACATTCTGTTAGTGCCGTCTATAGGGTTCTAAAGCCACCTCATCTATAATGCCCCACTTCTTAATAACAGATTATTGCTATTAACTTTTTTACTGCTTCCGATAGAATAATAAGCATGTATTGAATATGTTAACTGGAGAATTCAGCTGATATGTGTCACTTCATAGTCATATCATAGTCTCACATCCACTCACTTCCCTCTTCACTAATATAGAACTACTGTAATCTTTGTTTTAAAAGCTGTTGCATCTGTAATACAATTAACCCTTAGGGCTGGATTTACTAAGCTTCGGGTTTAAAAAAGTGGGGTTGTTGCCTATAGCAACCAATCAGATTCTAGCTTTCATTTATTTAGTGCTTTCTACAAAATGACAGTTAGAATCTGATTGGTTGCTATAGGCAACATCCCCACTTTTTCAAACCCGCAGCTTAGTAAATCTAGCCCTTAGTGTTTCCGAGGAACAGATTACTTTGGGGCTCACATATGCATTTGGTACTGCGCAGTTGAACCAAATATGCGAAAACATACGTCCGTATACAGTGTTTTACGTACTTTTACTGTTTTGACTGAAGAGGCAGAATGGGGACAGGCAGGGACTGGCAGGCATAGGCCTACTACAGAAAGGGTGTCTCCATGTAAGTGTGACACAATTAGAGGTAAGCAATGATGGTGATAACTGGCACTGACTAGCTTCCTCTGATTGGCTGAGTGCAGCTTGACCCCTGCTGTTGGTAGTAATCATTTCATTAGCGCTGCGGCTATATTATATCAAGTCGCGGAGATTTAATAGCATTACATACTTGACATTTCCATTTCAACTACTGGAGGAAAGAAAATTCCTATTTAAATTTACAGGAGAAAGCAAGATACATCTTTAAATTAATTTAATTTCATCACATTTTTGAATTTGTGTGTTAATTACATTTATATGGGATATGCAACTTTGACTATTATTAATATCTGTCCACAGCAATATTCTCACCTATCTACTAAACACTTCATAACATTATTATATTGTATAGAAATGCAACTTTAGCAGTTACTACTAACACTGTCTACTAACGCCGCTATCTCTCTGTTGTCGTAGGCTATTTAGCCTTATTATATAATATAATATTAAATGACTCAGCATAGGTTAGGGAAATAGTGTACTAGGTGACAAGGTACTACAACTTTTGTTGAGTGGATAGTTTACCTGTGTGAGTGACAAACCAATTAAAGCCACGATTTCAAAATGAATACATGTGATAAGCTGTCTATTTCCCTTCATGCTCTCTTTCTCTGCTCTGCAGCAGGTTGCCATATTAGGAGGGAGGGGCTTCTCTATCTCAGCAGGTCAAGTCTGCGTAAAGTCTTTACAGACTTGCAGTGCAGACATGCCTAGTGTGGACCAGTGGGTTCATACACTGAAATAACTACACTTTCAGCTTTTTCATCTGTGTGAGATTTTATCAGGACCAGTGACATAAGTAACAGCGGAACAGTACATGTTGGTGCGAGGGGCCAGTGCATGCGTAGTGATGCCCCTGTCTGGCTTTCAGGAGCTGAGAGACCAGTATCACCAGGCCTCCTCATGTTGCTGTGGGGCCTGGTCATTGCAATAAGCCCCTGATCAGGGCACTGTGATGTGGGAGGAGCTTCAGCTGAATGGCAGCTTAACATTATATTTTACCTCAATGGTTCAAATAAGAACATTTCACTTTTGAGGTTTACTGGTCCTTTAAGCATATTACATGAGTTTTGTCAAAGAGTACAAGAGAGATTGGTTAATTGATAAAATAAACTACTCAGTACTGTATATGCCAGAGTTAACTCAGATAAATCATTTCCCTCATCAATGTCTGATACCTTAATTTTTCTAGTGAACAAATAAAGAATCCTGTTTTGAGAGAGTGATCACATAGCTTTCCTGGCACCTTTGTCTTTAGGTGCATCTTTTGCCTCATTAGTCCACAAGAACCTTTGAGGGTTTTTGGGAACATTGACGGACCTATTTTGTGAGGAGGTCCTGGAGTGGAAACACTGACCGTCCTTCTTTTCAGTACATCTCTGAGTTTCTCTATACGGGTGACGTTAGCATGATGCACAGTTGTAATTAGGATCATGCGTGTAAAGTGAGGTTAGCAGCTGTATGAGCTACATTTTGCATGCTGTCCATACCTGATAGGCCAAGAAGGATATACTTAGTGCACCATGTGTATCATGCTGCTCTGAATGGCTCACAGTTACAGTATATACTTGTTGTGGGTTCGTATTGTGAAAAAATGATTCGCTTAGTACACTGTTAGTATTAGTGGTTATAAGGACATTTTACTTTGCTATGTGCACAGAATGTAGAATGGGACATATTGTGCACATCACACCCAGGTGTCCAACAGATAAAACAGCCCCATGAGCAGTGGCGGAACTACCATTGATGCCGCAGGTGCGGTGCAGCGGGGCCCATGGAGATAATGGGGCCCGCTGCATGGGGAACTAGCAAGCTCGGGCCCTGGTTCCCTCCTCCCCGCTTCCCTGCCTCGGGGCCCACACCTCCGCGGTCCCCGTGCAGACCACACATAGACCAATGCGTACTCATTTTGGGTTATCTTGAACAGAACTGATATATATATATATATATATATATATATATATATATATATATATCTGTGTGTGTGGGGGGAAAGCTGTAAGAACAGGGCTACAAGTTTAATGGAGGAGCTGGGGAGATAGCCTTAATCTTCACTTGATTACACTTTCATATTTAAATTTAGGATTGTTGACCGAACACCATTCAAGTATTTATATACTGTATACAAATGTTGTCCTAATCTGTGCCGACATGCTGTTCATACATCCCACTCTTAGTACACAGATCTCTGCAGTGCCTGGTGGCCAACACTTTGGGAACATCAAAAGCAAAATAAAAGGAAACGCATTTTCCGGCTCTTACTGTTGTCAGATTCCCCCCTGAGCGCTCACTGACCCACTGAACACAAGACAGTTTTGTTTGAAGTCAATTGAAGTTGTGTACATATGAATGTTATCGAGGTAACCTACTTACAAGAAGATGTCCACATTATGTTTTTCTGCCGAAAGCAATGACCATACTACACACAAGTCTACTGATCGTAGCTCATAATCTTTTATAGGCAGACTTTCTTTTATGTAAAAAAGGCAACTATGAAATTGCATGATGAACTACAGGGTATTCTTAGTCTGCAGCAGGAGAATAGAGCTACCTATATACAGTATGTTATACGAGGATGCAGATAAGGTCAGAAGAGACTTTGGAGACAGTATAATCAGTGTTGAACTACATAACTTACAAATCTGCCCTACAATAGGATGATATACTGTTACATGCATGGATGCCCACAGGACCTTCTTCAGGGGGATGATAAACTTATCTCCTGGCATTTATCTGACCTGGGTTCTGCTCACGGTGAACATTAATCTTCTATGGAAGTTTAACTTCCTGGAGCTTACATACACAGAACACATTATTAAGAATTATGTCATGTCAGTATATTACTGTCACCCAAGGAAGAATAAAAATGCTCAGCATTGACTGGTAAGTCATTTGTGGCAATGATGGCCTATGTTATTCAATCAATCATCATCATCATCACCATTTATTTATATAGCGCCACTAATTCCGCAGAGCTGTACAGAGAACTCATTCCCATCAGCCCCTGCTCCATTGGAGCTTTCAGTCTAAATTCTCTAACACATATACACACAGACAGACAGACTAGGGTCAATTTTTTAGCAGCCAATTAACATACTAGTATGTTTTTTGGAGTGTGGGAGGAAACCGGAGCACCTGGAGGAAACCCACGCAAACACGGGGAGAACATACAAACTCCTCACAGATAAGGCCATGGTCAGGAATTGAACTCAAGACCCCAGTGTTGTAAGGCAGAAGTGCTAACCACTTGCCAGAAAACAGGGGAAAGTTTGGTAGATCGGTTCCACCAAGGATGGTCAAAACAGGGAGTTCCGCCCAGATATGTCCCGTACAATCTGCTTCTATCTCAGGATGCAGTGGGCAGTCCCATCTATAAAGACGTGGCTGTATAAGGGGACCTCAGTGGTGAGCAGAGTTATGCCTGTTAGTTGTTTCAGAGCTACTGTGCATGGGGAACAATACACAGGCATTTATTACATAGAGACTGACAATGGGCACAGCAGTTCTGAATGTTAGTGAAGATAAATCATTGTTAAACTTGAATTTGCTAACTCTAGAAAACATATTCCTGCAAAAAGAGTCCTATAGTAGTTTAACTACTCAAAAGAAATTGTTGGGTGTCATTCAGGAGCTAGGCAAAATGTATGTTATGTATGTTACTGTTGTCTGCTTCACAAATATGAGAGCCCTGCATTTGTGTAAAACTGTACCTATAATTATATATAGGTTATCTTATTATATATAATATAATAATTACCTATAAACATTTGATCAACAGAACAGGGATGTTCTGAGAACACAGCTGAAATTTTTATTTGTTTTCAAATAAATAAATGTAATTCCTCTAAAGAGTAAGAGTAGCCGAGATTGCACACACCAGGATTCTCTGCATTAATATTAACCGCAGGATAGTACATGGGGGTAACTGCAAATAAACCGGCTGCAAATACCAAGCTGTGTTCTGAGTACGTTTTCAGCAAAATTAATCCAAAGAAGTCTTGGATTGTCCTGCACAATCTACTGTTCACACCTAGCAAGTATTAGTGGCACAATGAAATAAAGGACTACATAAAAATAATTAGTTGTGACCAACGTCAGTTGAATCGTGCTCCACACTGCTCTCAGCAAATGTATAACAGTATGTGTCATGCCCACACTAAGATGCTCTTCAGCCCCAAGTATTTGGATCCCACAGTGAAAGTTCTTTATACTGTAAGGTGATTGGTGGGTTTTGCACAAAGGTTCCATCAATGACAGGGCTTTCTCCTTCACCGTTCCTGAATCCGACCAATCCTGTATGTGTATGAAGCAGTGCGTTAAATAATACCATCAGCTAGACAACCCTGAATTGATTTTCTAATGACTGAATTAGTGGTGACTCGCTACAACTGTACAGTTCCAGGTGCTGGTGGATACTCTGATAGGTGAGACTGAGAGATTGACCACTGTGGACTGAGAAAACGTCATGTGAAATGGGTGTCTTGGTTGTGTCAAAGTATGAGAGCTGTAATCTATATAAATATACATATAAAGCACAATCAGAAAAGTACTTGCATGGAACATAATCAATACGCAGAACGTCATCTTGTTTCCTCCAAACCTCTGGCTTCCATCAAATTCTATTAGGACCCAGCCATGGTTTGTACCCTGAATCCTATCTGTACTTAGTGGTTGTATATTTCCAAATGTATCATTGACATAAACAAATAAATAGAAATGGCAAACGTATTACATTTCAATTCCAAAAATCCCCTCCCTCAGAGAGACTGAGCCCCTTCACAATGTACCGTGTGTACCCACCTTATGGCGACCTTGGCAAGCGAGACCACACAAAAAAAGAAAACATGTTTTTCTGGCTCCTTTCACAATTTTCTGAACATTAGTCAGCTTTCCTTGTAATAATGATATAAATCCCATTATCCCATTATTATGTACAATTTCATGAAATAATGAGACATCAACAACAAAGTATGTTTTGACCCCACTTGGAATTGTCTAACTAGACAGGAATGTACCTCTGAAGGCAAATCCTTAGTGTTGTTGATTGAATTAAAAAATATTGTTCTGTGCTGTACATGTTAACATCGAAAGTTTTATATATATATATATATATATATATATATATATATATATACATTCAAGTATATATATATATTTTTTTTAATAATTTTTTATTTTCAGTGGTCAATCAAGAAAATACAGACAGCAAAACGATAACACTGTGTAGCATACACAGTAAAATCACAACGGTTAATGTGGTGTATCGCATATTAGGAAACCTTTAGACAAAAATGACCGGTTTTTACATTTTTAAAGAGTAATATAAAATGGGTGTAGGAACAAAAGGGATTGTGGGGGAGGGGTGAGGGGGGTAGGACCACAAAGATAAGCACTGTAAGTATTTAGAGGATAACTAGGGTGTGTTGAGCCTATAACAGAGGGGGAGATATGTGTCGGGAAGAGTTAGGGTCATCGCACATGGGTCAGGTCGGAGGACGCGGAGCGTTGAGGGGGGAAGGTGTGTTCATTCAAGTATATTTTTGTATTAGAATACAGGTTGCTAAAAAAAAAATATTTTTCGGACACTAAGGGGCATATTCAATTGTCCGCGGAATTGCCAAAATTTACGCGGTCCGCGCAGGATTACCATAATAACGGTAATCCTGTGCGGAAAAAACATTAATACGGTAATTTACTTGCTGGATTTCAGCTCGCAGCTCAGGGAGAGATTACCGTATTAACGGTAATAGTTTTTCCGCGCTCGAACCCGTGGACAATTGAATACCCCGCTATAACTTGTTTCCCATAGCAATTTATTTCCTATTTAACCATTTATTATTCTGTATTGTATTATCATTTGTACATATATATATATATATATATATATATATATATATATATATATATATATGTGTGTTCACAAGCTAAACACTGTCACATGGATTGAAAGCTAGACAACAAAACAATTACAATGTATCAAAGCAAACTGCTCATTTCTTTTGTGTTTCTAAGCACAAATAAGCACGCCGAAGTTTATTTTAGAGTAATTGCTAGTGATATAAATGACGGGAATATAATTCAAGGCAGTAATTAACACAGCAGTAGGCAGTCAGTAAATACAAAAAAATTCTTTTCCTGCAATTAATGTTTTATATTTGCCAGTTTAAGATAACATATTACAATGTGCTACAGTGGTGCAGTACATTATAACTAGTTATAGGTGACAGGGGGTGACTGGAAACAGGAAGTTCATCAAGCACTGACAGTGCCATGGCGGGCCACTAAGACCAAGCACAGGTACAGGGTCTTCACGGTACAGCAGCCAGCAAGGGACAGCGGTTATAAATTGTGTACCACCCTCTTTCCCCTTCAGTAAAGCTTTGGGCCTGTATTCCCCCATATTGTTTCTTTTCCCATTTTCCTTTTCACATCTTGAGCTTTGCTGCTGATGTTGTTGCTAAAGGAACAATTGAATGGTGCAGTGTACAAAAAAGTGCACAGTGGCCCTGTGTATGTATATAATTTGGAGCACCATGCTTAAATCATCCTAAATTACATATCTGTGTATATATTTGCTAATCAGCAGGATTTGTCCTTCTATGAAGCGAGGTGAACACCTGGGGCTGTCATTTTGTTACGGGCTTTGAAACCACCGTACATCACCTGCGATTTTGAATTCCAAGTAGCTGAATTTTCTATCCAGTGGTTTGAAGGCTGAAAAGTCGAAATCGCCAGTGATAGAGACAATACTCACTTTCAAAACCCTTCTATGGTAGTTATTATGGTAATAACAATAATAATATAATAATAATAATTATGCGGTTTAAGGTAACCCACCATTATTAAAAGACCACCCTCCCTTCCCATCTTTAATAGGACGAGCAGCTCAACATTGGGACCCCTGCACCTAGGGATGCCTTCCCAATGCCACTTAGCATTGGATTCTTCCTGATACCACTGACTTGTCGCTACCAGAGAAATAATATTGTGTGCCCCCATATATTTAATAGTAACTAATAGTGCCCCTATATATTTAATAATAAATGAATGCGGTTTGAGCGATCTTGCTTCACAGTCATCTCTCTTTTTTGCCATTTTTTCCAGCAGTTTGGCAAAGCCCACACTGATAAATGTAGCGATTTGTATTTCTTTAATTGAAAATAATTGCGATGGCGATTCTGAATGTGGCGCTTTGTAAAACTGCGCTTTTGAGGCGGTTGTGATTTTAGTAAATCTGGCAGTTTGAAACCCACCAAAAAAATGCAGAAAAAGCAGCGAGTTGATACAAACCACACTTTAGTAAATGTGGCCCCTGGTTTCAAAGAGCACCATCGTAAGTGTGGAAGTGACGAGGGTCTTAACTCACCTCCTGGCCCCTAACGTGCCTTTCTCTATCACTGATAGGGTGGGATTTGTTTGGGGCTATCACCCACCTTGCTGCAGCCTCCTGCACTTAGCAGCAGAGCACATTGCTATTCAGTAAACAGGCTTCAGCTATGTTTGTAGGGCAGGAATTTCAGGCTGTCCGACTTACCAGTCATGTACTGTGAAATCACTTTTACTGTCAAGAAAGTAGAATCTATCTTAGTGGCAATTAAAGTGATTTTGAGTGACAGGTGCACCAGGTTTACAAGATCAGTATAATTGGTAAACCGCCCCACATCCCCCTAAATAAAAAATCTAGCTCCACCCCTGGCTCAGTTCCGCAGCCATTCTACAATAGGTGATTGCAGAAAGAGCATAGGCTGATTATAACCTCAACCCCACAGTGTATCACATGCAATGAGACAAACCTCCTCTGAATGGTGAGATTTCTTATTATACCCCAGTCTTGTAGATAAACAAATACACACAGACATCTCTTATTGTGTATTTTGTTCAGATATCCACCATGTATATCCACTATGTCACACATCTATATTCAACAAATAATCCATTGCATGATACTTTTCACAAATCCTCAAATCAATGTACCGTTGTTGAATTCTCCATCAACATGGGTCTATTTTAGCATCGTTTTTGGTCCTGAAGATGAAAGGGTAGAAGGTAATATTTTAGTTGCTTGTCACTGTAAGACCATAACTTAATCCCTGAGCTATCAGGATGACTGACTTTAAACATTAAATTGAAAAACAGCTATCGGGTGTCAGAGAATAAGTCAGAAGAGTTCTTTCAAAGAATAAATGACTGCAGACCAGCAGCGCTGTAAACTCATGCTGATAAATATAATACTTTTGTGAGACCTCGTCCCGTTTTGTTAATTTTCTTAAGTCTTTTAAGCCCAACTTACACAAATTAGGAGTGAAATGCACTAATTGTGTTCTCTGATCCTGTGTATTATTTAGAAATGCTAATATAAAGCATACAGAAACTGATAAGGGTAATTGCTATTTTAATATGTGATCGTTGTGGCAATGCCTAATGGGCAGGACATGGATTCTTTCTGTTACTATTAAGAAGCAGGAAGAGGTATAATGAAGGCACAGAACTTGTGGTTCTCCAATTAGCTTGTTTTTGACCAAACTTGGTTGACATTCTGTCATGGGTGGGACTCAAAATCATTCTAGGATCCATGGGATTTGATTGGTCTGAATGGAAATTCTATTGGGCAGTTGGTCCACATACTGGATTGTACAGTGTCATTCTCCAATCAAGATGATGATTATTGTTTTTGTATAGTCATTGGGGCCAACTCTGTAAGATCCAGATCTGTATAATTTGGCCCTTCTTCATTGTGGCCAAATTGATCATTTATCTACTCGATAAATGATCAGACCAAATTGATCCATGTGTGGCCACTAATATTAAGTAGCATAAGCTGCATTCTCACTAATATTTGTGTAGCTCACAAAATGATGATTGTCTCCACTGTACATAGTCTATGGGTATTCTCTAGAGCCAAGTAACCATCCAACCATGTTCCACGATAATTTGGCTCATAGAGACTACTTGAGTACATAGAGAGTACTTGGTACAGAATTTTTAAACTATTTTTAGATATGGCTACTGGATTAATATGGAAAATATTGATAGACAAGTGATAGAGAGAAGATGAAGAAACCCTGTTCTACATTTACCAGTTTGACCATCCCGGTTATTTGTACTTCATTACTGCAGTTTGTTTACAACATTATCCCTTTGTTATTGCCAACTAACTCTGCCTATGCTTTTGGGTTAGGGGACATCTGTAGGCATACAGTGATTGCGTAGACTTAACAGTGGCATTGCAAGGTTAGTACTTAAGTGAGTAAAAGCATAATGACTGGACAAACATGAAGGTCCTCTTCATGTGTACACCGAGGCAGAGAGCAATCAGACTGGAATTATGTTGGCTCTAAAAATGTGCTTGACATGAAGCTTTGTGCATGTACAGTAAGGCATACCTCCCATCATTTGACAAGAAAAGGAACAAAATAAGTGCCACCCAATACACCCATGGCATCAAAATCCCCCCAACAACTCCTCTGATTTTCCCAATCACAACCCCATTGTGCTGAAACCATGCCCCCATCCTGGTTTATTGTAACTCAGTTTGAAAGCCTGGTAAGAAACCAGTAGCGCAAAATAACCCAATATGTAATCAGATTCCTTCTTCTTTCTTCTTCTATTATTATTATTATGGGTTTAAAATTTTTGCCACCCTATGGCATTGATTATTTTTATGCTGACAAGAATACATAAGAAAAAATAGAAGATAATAAAATAAAGGAAATCCTGTCAAACCTCCAATCCCGTACAATAGCTCCGAGTCTCCCGTGTCCCAGCCACAAGCCTATCTGGTTTATTGCAAATCTTGGCTCTGTTTGTAGGGTTGCCAACAGTCCTGTTCTACCTGGTATATTCCATTTTTTTTTAAAAAAAACAAATTACTCTTGTCCATTAGGAGACTTCATGTATCCCAGCTCTCAGCACATAAAGTGTATCAGCTGGAAATGGATTACAGCGGGCATCACAGCCTGCTCAGAACTCACTTCCTTACAAGTTTAGTCTTCTGTTTGAGGGACGTGGTCTGGTTCCGCGGGCGATCTTCTTTCTAAGTACCCACAGTACCCTGCATGCAAAGCATGTCTGTAGCGTCATGTATGGGGAGTACTCCCCACACAAAATGTTACATCGACAGATTCAGTAGCTGCTGGTAATAAGCATGTACACCGTGCATGTTATCCACATATATAATATTAATATATATATAATATTTCACTATTAATATGCTTCCATTATGTCTATATAATTTGTTGTTCGGTTGATATATGTCTAAAGCAAAGTATTACCCCCTACCCCAATATTTTACACATATCCAAGTACCCAAAATGTAGTGCGTCACTATTTGCCTCCCATTCTCTCCTCGGATCCCTTATTTGGGAGAGTAGATGTCAAATTGAACATACTGTGGTCGCAGTACAATAACATACATAGCATATAACATACATGGAATCACCAAGCGACAAGGCTCTGTTAGATACAGCTAACAGGTCAGTATGTAGCTTATTATGTTGTTGCTAATTTACTGTTATTTTAAAAATATTAGTGTGACTTTAAAGGAGGGAGGGGGATTATTAGAGTAAACTGAATTCATTTTATACATTCATTTGACATGGAAGCTGTATCGTCTCCAGCCTTTGCCATCATTAGCTTAATATTCTATAAAAATAAATCTACTGAGAAGTATGTGTGACTGATATCATGCCTTATGTGCGGTTGCTTAGCAATGGCTGCTGTTCCCTCTATTAAAGAATGCATGCCCTGAATTTCTGTGCAGGGTTTGTTTGTTCCTGCGTTAGATGTGGAAGGTCTGCTTTGCCAGCCCATTTGTTTTGACATGTTGAGAAACAGATTTGAGAGAACTCCTGGTGCCAGACTTTGATGTTAGGGCTGCTTTAATGACAGATGTGTATAACGGTAACTTGTTAGCCAGATGGGAATATTCAGCATCTATTTTGCCCTCTAGCATAAATGTTCTCTCATTAATGTACTGTAGCAATTACACACACTTGAAAAGTTTGAAGATTAAATAATTGCGCCTGTGAATGGTTTGTACTGTAGTCAACCTTTTCGTGCCCAATAGTGATGCCCTGTGCATATTAAGTAGCACTAGACGTGTTATGTGTAATACTAATAATGTGTGTTTCATATAATAAATTTTAATTTAATAAAATATATTTTAAGAGATTTTAATGCAGAAAAAAAGAGGGAGGAGCATTTTATGAAACTGGTGCAAAAAAGGTGCTATATTTTCTTTCATTTTCTAAACTACATACAAATGGAAGAATAACATTTCAACAAATTCAACAATTTCATACCAAGGGCGCAGAGAGTAATATTTATTTAGTACGTATTGCTTGACAAAGGGCAACCACCTGTGGCAATAACTATTTACCTATATACCTAACTACCTATATAGAGATATTGTAGACTTCGTTTAGCATTTAAAGCTGCATTACCATCTAGGAAAATATTTTACTAACATGCCCCCATTCCATAGACAGAACCCCGGGCGCTGCTACATGCAGCTGTTTTTTCTGTTGGTGACAATGCCATTGTCAATCAGAAATCTATAGTATTCATACTGGAGACATGTAGTGTTATATTTGTTAGTTAGAAGTTTTTACTTCTATGGGTGGTTTTTTTTTGCCTGTAGCATGTTCTATTTATTTTTTTGTTTTTTTTGGGGTTGTTTTTTTTAACCACTTAATAAAATATATATGAAGAGTGATTGCAAGCTCAAAATGGATCATTGATCCCTGCGATGAAATGCACACAAGCTTCTCAGCCTATCCTGATGGAACATGGACAGAACAGAACATGCTCTACAGTCACTTGTCCGTGATCAGTCATATGTTATGATAAGAATCCTGTACACATGGGCTGTGCTCTTCTTCACATGCATTAATGGTCCTTATGTGTGCATGCATTTACCCTCCATTTATCCAGCATTAAATAGTAGATGCACCATGAACAATTAAAACCGACCCCACTTACACTTACTTTTATTTACAGAAGAGTGTTAAAAATGATGACTAATTTTCCTGCCATGAAAATTAATACACGTTTGATAGAATTATTAACTATCATTAATAGCTATGATTATGCCCTAATTGCAGAACCTCTTTCTTCCTCTATGTAAAGGTGGAGTTATTTATGGTACAGATGTTCTAATTAGTCAAAAACAGTTGTAGTTTCTTGTTTCTTTTTGTTTTTATAAATACTATGTATATTACCCAAAAAGTGAAGTTTTATAAAACTTTACAGGAAATGTATTTTAAATAGCTCCTTTTTTCTTACTAAAAACAAACTTTATTGCGTCATATAATTTTTTTACTGTTCCTATAACCCCTAACGTTGATTAACTATTCCGATAATAACTAGGACATTTACCAATTAGAACGTTTGGTATGAGCGCAGTTTCTTTTTATCTTTGAATATATGCAATCTCAAGGAGTGATACCTTGTAATGGACCTGCTGCTGTACCAAACCAGCGGGATTTTGAGGTGTGAACGCAGTTCACCACATTATTTATAGACTGAAAACAAACTTTAGTGTTTCAAAGCTACTTTTTTTCTACAACCTGCTCTTTGTGCTCCTCATGCTTTATGTTAGTGTTGACCTTTTATGAAAGTTTGTAGATATATCAGAGGCATCACTTGACCTGTCAGGCTGCCCAGAGGTCATGTGTTATAGCCTCTGATATACCGTCTCTCTAGACAGTAATCCTGATGCTGGGCTCCAATATTACTCTAAACATTATGAAAGTACAGAGTGTGCGGGTGATGGAGGGTGTAGGCTGAAGATTCCCCTCTAGATGATCAGTATTTTAATTGGTACTATGCCTAAAAGATGCCTTAGGCCTGTTATGAGGCCTGACTAAGGCATCTATTCATACTTTGAAAAATAAAAAGATTTTGATGACTGGGAGTTGCCATGGAAATCTCTCTTAAAGTGGTCACCT
The DNA here is from genome assembly GCF_038048845.1 of Mixophyes fleayi. Taxonomy (NCBI): domain Eukaryota; kingdom Metazoa; phylum Chordata; class Amphibia; order Anura; family Limnodynastidae; genus Mixophyes; species Mixophyes fleayi. Next base: position 54,841,462 of record NC_134403.1, on the reverse strand, counting down.
GCATAAAGTGGAGGCATCCAGTTTGTGGATCAGTATGTAGCAAATCATTTTGCTATGAAACCATGCCTTTATGAGGCCTGGCTAAGAAATTGATAGGCTGTATTCTTATGAATATTACCGTAATTCCCCGTGTATAAGGCGCTCCCATGTATAAGACGCACCTTAATTTTGGCCCCGAAATTTGAAAAAAAAAATATTACGGTAGCTGTCAAAAAAGGCAGGGAGCTGCCACTGTGCCTCTGTCTCCCTCCTCCTGGATCCCCACTGCCACTCTGCCTGTCCCCCTCCTCCTGGATCCCTGCTGCCACTCTGCCTGTCCCCCGTCTCCTGGATCCCTGCTGCCACTCTGCCTGTCCCCCTCCTCCTGGATCCCCGCTGCCACTCTGCCTGTCCCCCGCTTCCTGGATCCCCGCTGCCACTCTGCCTGTCCCCCTCCTCCTGGATCCCCGCTGCCACTCTGCCTGTCCCCCGCCTCCTGGATCCCTGCTGCCACTCTGCCTGTCCCCCGCCTCCTGGATCCCCGCTGCCACTCTGCCTGTCCCCTGCCTCCTGGATCTCCGCTGCCACTCTGCCTGTCGCCTTCCTCCTGGATCCCTGCTGCCACTCTGCCTGTCCCCCGCCTCCTGGATCCCCGCTGCCACTCTGCCTGTCCCCTGCCTCCTGGATCTCCGCTGCCACTCTGCCTGTCCCCTTCCTCCTGGATCCCTGCTGCCACTCTGCCTGTCCCCCCCTCCTCGATCTCCGCTGCCACTCTGCCTGTCCCCCTCCTCCTGGATCCCCGCTGCCACTCTGCCTGTCCCCTGCCTCCTGGAACCCCGCTACCACTCTGCCTGTCCCCTGCCTCCTGGATCCCGCTGCCACTCCGCCTGTCCCCCTCCTCCTGGATCCCTCCCCGCTGCCCCTGTAACGCTGCTCTGCTCCCCCTCGATCCCCCCCCCGCTGCCCCGCTCCCCCTCGATCCCCCCCCCCCCGCTGCCCATATTACGCTGCCCCCCCCCCCCCCCTCGCATCCCTGCTACCCCTGTATAAGACGCACCCAGGTTTTAGACCCAAAAGTTTTGGGGAAAAGGTGCGTTTTATACATAGGGAAATACAGTACTTCAGTCCACAAAATAGCTGTATCCACTGTTCGTAGGTGTCGGGTCCAATTTAAAGTGTGTAGTTTTATGTTCTGTATTGGAAGACAGAGGATAGTCATAATAAGTATACATAGCTCTGATTGTTGCTTTTGTGAGATGTAATCATGGAAAATACAATGTTCTCTGTAGCTTTAATTGCTTCTAAAAGTTGAAACTTTTTTTTTTTTTTTACATAACTAAAGTTAAGGATTTGTACCCAGAAATATGTCAGTGCATAGTTAGCAACTAATTGGTGATTTCCTAAATAAAGAGACTTTTTCTGACCAGAAAAAAAAGCAACAGCTCCAATTACCTTGTACTACAACATCTCAAATCTTGTTTCTAGCTAAGTTCAGTTTAACTACCCTTCTCTGCTCTTTTGTTACAATGTTTTTGTATTATGTTTTGTATTTTGTATTGTTATTGCTCTTTTGTGTTTCTGTAGCATAAATGTCGTTTCATAAAATATTTTTATGCTTTTATTTCTATTATACTCTGTAAAATATCAGCACTATATGATAATAAAAAAAAAATATTATTTATGAGAGGAATAACAGGTGAACAAATCTATAATACACTTCATCTTACAGGACCTGTATCGTCACCTGTCATCGGATGATTTGGATTCAGTAGGAGACTCAGTTTAAAAGAGAAAATGGAGCAGTGTTTCTGGTTTGTGACTCTGTGATAGTTTAAGCAAATTAACTTAACAAGAAATAAAGCAAAGGCTGACTCTGGTTCATAAAGTATTATTTGGGCATTTAATATGTTATGTTTCTTTTAATCAAGAACATTTTTTTTTTAAATTTAAAAAAAATCACCTCCAAAATAACTTGATGATTTTGACATCCAAAAATGATCTCATAATGACTTCATCCAAATCTGCAGTCTTACTAGGTAATGTTTAGGCATCGCTCCAGTATGCTGAGATTCAGGGATTTGTCCTTAATATATGCAGTCTTCTGCAGCAATTGTCGCTCCTGGTCATAAAATATTAAACAGTACGCTGCCACAGGAGCTTCAGCAGAGGTCATTCCTAACAAGATATAATACATATATATATATATATATATATATATATATATATATATATATATATATATATATATATATTTCATTGAATCATGGAGAGGTTCTCTACAGATTGGGCAGCAATAAATGTTATTTTTTTATATGATTGCAATCATTCTTTTTCTCCATATATTTACTACAATTCCCTATAATCCCTCTGCAACCTAGGAAGCTTCTTTACTAACATGTTACGTAGGTTCAGAATGAACAAATGTGCAAAAAACATCTCAACCCTGCTCTTTATGCATTTTATGGTGATTGTGAAATTCTGACATCAACATTGCAGATGCTGTTAATATTAATTAGAAAGCAGGATTTCCTGGTGGATACTGGTATATAAAGAACTGGTATATAAAGTGAATGTTATGAATATATTAACAATAATTAAAGATATTTTTTTTCAATTGCTTTGCCCAATTTATTTTTCATTTTTATTGGAGTTAGATATTGATGACAGTTAATTTTTGCTGCTCTGTAGAGAAACAGAGCTGTTAGTATAAATACTTACACCTTTGACTTTCCTAAGCATCATTTAATTAGACGATGTCTGTAACACATTGCCCTCCGTTCACTATATATTTTATGAACCTGGTGGTCAGCGCTTGTCTTTATGTCCTTTGCTCATGTATTTGCTATCACGTCTGAATTGCCAGGAAGTTCTCAACTAATAATCATTTTTGTGCTTTACTTTTAACTGCTATTCTTGATAAATGAATGTTAACAAACAACTCTGTGATTACCTAATTTAATAACGCTGAATCCTTTTAATATTAAAATTGTATCCACTAAATCACCTATTGAACTTTTCATTCAATGTCTCCATTTTTTTTAATTACTTGTCAAATCATGTTTTTTAAGAACTGACATGTATGTGTGTTTGAGGCAGAGGGTGTATTGAGAATTGTCACCTAGTAATTACTGATACAGTGATAAAATATTTAAGATTCCATAATTTGGGATTTTAAGACTAATCCATGTTACTGGGTCATATTTCATGTACCTTAAATTGTCATTGCCACCCACACTCAGTGAAGGGACCATTATGTTGGCAGGACCGGTATTCATGAGAATGACGGGCCTGATTCATTAAGGATCTTAACTTAAGAAACTTCTTATTTAAGTCTCCTGGACAAAGCCATGTTACAATGCAAGGGGTGCAAATTAGTATTCTGTTTTGCACATAAGTTAAATACTGACTGTTTTTTCATGTAGCACACAAATACTTGATAGCTTATTTGTACACTGACATTTAAAGTTGATATTTGTGTGCTACAGGAAAAAACAGTCAGTATTTAGCTTATGTGCAAAACAGAATACTAATTTGCACCCCTTGCATTGTAACATGGTTTTGTCCAGGAGACTTAAATAAGAAGTTTCTTAAGTTAAGATCCTTAATGAATAAGGCCCGTAGTTAATGAATTTACTTGGGACTAGTGAAGTAACTGAGAAATGTTATGGCCAATATTGATTAGACAAGAAATATGCATTAGTTCCTAGTGAAATCATTGGCTAGCTACTCAGGATGAATGGCTTCTGTCCTTTAAAATGATGACAGGTATACTTAAAGTATTAAAAGTGGATCTGGTAACTTTGGTCCAACTTCTATAAAAGTAGATGATATGATTTGTTTATACCTAATGTGTCATGTTTACCTACTCATTTAGAAACATACACTTTCAGAGTTATATAATGCGATCCAAAACATGGGGCATACCTTCAATTTATGTTGTTGATTACAAAAATTCTAACCATACACAATTTATACTCAATTTGATTTTTATCATTTCAGAAATAAAGCATTTAGTTGCAGTATTGACCCAGATATGCCTCAAAGACACTGTATTAAATAAGCAATTTTGATTAATGACAACTGCCAATGTAATAAAATATATATCATGGAGAGGTGACTTGGAAAAATCTGCAAATTAAACCAAATAATAATATTTATTGCATACTATCATTTGGTCTGCCAATTGTATTTCTAGAGTACCTGTCATGGAGGCAGCCATTTGTTGATTGAACCAATATTCACAACAATGGAACCTATGAATTCACTAGGAACCAATGTCTTTTGGATGTTGTTCATGCAGCGCCTCAGTTATGTTTCTGGTTCCACGTAAATTGATGGATCACATTCTGATGAACATTGCTTCCTCCCAGCAAATGGCTTCCTCCACTGGGACATGATTGAATGAAGTCCCATTTTAACACTATGTTTTACCTTGCAAAGCTGACATCTGTAATACAAGTCCTTAAAATTATAATGGTTAGGGTGAAAATCTACTAGAAAAATAGTAAAATGAACGTCTATTGTTTAGTCACCTCTTACATTGTTAATATGCCTCTAAAAGTAAGCTTTAATTTTAACAATTGTATAGTATCTCTTGTAATTCTCTTTGGTTGGTATTGTGTAATGTGATTTGATATCGGCTATAGCCATTTTTTTTACTTGAAGGCCCACTGATAGATATAATGATGTTCCCACATTTATTAAGACCATGAGCATAGGACATTACTTTATAAAAACACACGTGTGATGGATGGATGATCAACACAAAATACTTTATGTAGGGGAGGAGGTGAAGGTTGGAGACATTGAGGCTGCCTATCTGGTGGTAGCCTTCCTTAACCCATTTGCTATGATTGTTGACAACTGAAAACAGTGCCTTAATGAGAATCTACTGCTACTTCCCAATACTCTGTTCAATGGAATGTTGGTCCTGTATAGCAAATGTATATCAACTAATAGGCATTAGACTCTAATAATGAACACTGGAACATATCTTGATTGACCCTTCCAGATATTATACTAAGACTATAAGTTGCTTTTAGATGTAAAATCCCCAAACATTTGGTAACCAGGAGTAACTTATGCAATAGAACAAAACAGTGTAGCCAATAGAGCACATGTAGAAATGTGCTGTATGTGTTAAATAGCATACTGTGAACATTTTGGCATTCAAAATCAACTTCCGTGCATGTACCTGACAGGTGGAAAGTATATCCAACCAACCAGACATAGATGGCACAATGACTTCCTGCTACACATCTCTTGTGTCATGGAGTGATGTGATTATGCAGATTTCTTATCATTTGTTTATAAGTAGGGCTCATTTGGGCTATAGTGCTCTATGAATGTTCAGTTAACCATAGAAATAGTTTGAAAAAATCCTTCCCCTAAACCAACTTGAAAATACAGCTAAACCAAATGTTGCATTATTTGCTTTATACCAAAACAATGGCCAACACTAACCACACTAACTCCATCTTCACCCATCTGTCACAGATGACTGAACTATACATCTTTCTACTGAATCTTACTGTGACTGGAATAAATCTGTACGGACTGACACGGCTAATAGAGGAAAGTATTTTCCTGTACTAAGCCCCCTATACCTGCTTAGCACGGGCAATATGTAAATAACAGCAATACATCCCTATAGAACAATAATACACAATGTGCTTGCTTTACCATGTAATTCATTTGATTACAGTATTTCTCAGTTCTGGGAGTTCCCACTATAAGAAGAGCTCTACCAAATATTACTATTTTTAAGCAGTGTTACTGTTACATACACACAGCGGAGGCAGCCATATTAGAGGGATGATCCAATAGTCACTTAATTCACTAAGGGGTAGTCACAAAACTGAGGCATGAGGCACAAAGTAATGTTTCTCATTCCTAGTAAGTGGGATGCCGTCTTATGATCATTGGCTCGACCCCAGAATGGCTGCCTTGTTGTCTGTATGGATCAGTTACACTGTAATTTCTTACTTGAAATTATCTGATTTGATTGTTTGCACTCTCCCAACTACCTGTAATGTGGTCAACTAGAAAAGAAAATGGCTGTAGCCTTGTTATGAAGCAAGACCCTAACTAACTTGTGTTGCACTAAAATGTGTCTACTGTCTATATATGTTTTCTCTGTTCAAATTCAAATAAAGATATGAGCGCTGTAACTAACTGAGTGGGTGTCATTTAGGACGGGCATCGCTGCACTCTACATACACTGATAGCTCCTCACAGGCTACTGATTATAATGCTTTCCACAAGAATCCATTTACATTGCAGGTGAACGTAGTATATGAACCACAATGCCAGTAGCCTTATTTACCGGATGGTAACCTAATCAGGCTTCAAACACACAGCACCCATACATCTCCACACTGGGAATATTAAACCCCAGAGATATGATATGAATGATGCCGCTGAAAGCCTGATCCTTATACCGGATTACCTTCACGCACCATGTTGTTGTCACACAAGTACTGAGATACTGAATCAGTGCTGTCTGCAGACCGTATCAATGCTCATGTGGCAGACACTCAGCGCTTACACTGCTTACCATGTCTTCAGTCCCTAGTTTGTCTAAATTGTTTTGCATGAATTTAATATGCGTCAATGAAGCCTAACAATCTAAGAGGTAGATTTATCAAACCTTCTAAGAAGGAGAAGTGGAGGTGTTGCCCATAGTAACTAGACTGATTCTAGCTATTCTAGAAAATGACAGCTAGAATCTGATTGGTTGCTCTCAGCAACACCTCCACTTTTTAGAAGGTTTGATAAATCTACCCCTAAGATTTTGGCTGTTGATGTAATGTGAGAAGAGGCCCAAACGGAAAAGAGTTAAACAGTGATTCTGTAACCAGCGGCTTGAAAACCCTCACATTAAATGTTCAAAAGGGACAAAGCAGATTTCAACACACTGCAGACATTTACATGACACATTTATATTTATGGGCACATGTGGTAAAGCGGTTTTACTTTGGAGCTGAGCTAGATGCTTTACTGTGCCCAGCATCTTCCCGTCCTAAATGACAATCCATGAGCATTTTTTTACAGTTCTACGTGACTGTAATGCATTTTTACCAATGTCTGGAAACCTGAAATATGTCACTGAAACATGTTTTATTCTTACAGGACGCACATATTGTGAGTGTATTATGAATACATAAAGTGGAGCTCTTACAAGAATAAATGTCAGTTGAAGCTCATACTAGGGAAGTCTAGTAGCTCTCTGAATTTTCATTAAGATGTTACTAAAACACTTGGACAACACCAAACACATACTATACCATCATTCCTATCACAATAAAAACATTGGCTTTAATATATTAAGGGTCTCTAGTAGTATTTATCATCATCATCATCTATTTATATAGCGCCACTAATTCCGCAGTGCTGTACAGAGAACTCATTCACATCAGTCCCTGCCCCATTGGAGTTTACAATCTAAATCCCCTAACATGCACTCTAGTAGTATTTACCAATAATCTCCTTAGAAAAACATGGAAAACAATGGATTATTTAATCTCATCCTGCTTTACAATAGTGGGACTCTAACAGTAGATACAGATTACTGTTCCAACTACGTTTGAGTCAGAACATTTTTCTCATAACATTCCCAGATTTTAGAATGTCATCGATATATCTGCCATGTCTAAAATGGCATTTTCTCAGATACAAGTTGCCTCTATATAAAAAATATCTTATCCATTTAAGAAATTGGAAATAATGTGCAATTTTGACACATTAGGGTTAATGGTACATAATATACTTACATGATTATTCTGCCTCTGCATGGTTAGTTGCTGATAATTATTTGTTATGCAATGTTATAGGAGTAACTGGCATTTTAGCATGGTTTTAGTTTTATATTATAAAATATCTTCACAGTGGTATCAAATGAGTTGAATTCTTGAATTTGGATATATTTTGAAACCATTGTAACAAAAATATTTGTATTTGTGCAAGAATTTCAACAAAATGTTGGTTATGAAGCCAGGCCCTATATAAGTTTTAAATTATATGTATATAATATATTTTTTTCATTCTCTCCTCCAAAGAAAGTGGATGTTCTTTGCATGTAGAAATGTAGGCTGTTACTGTACTTTTCTAATTTTATTGTAAATGGGAAATCACTTGGTATTTTGCCAAAACATTGTGAGAGTCTATGTATAAAGAAGTTCACTTATAAGTTGGGTGATCTCCATGACCATCTAAGTTATGCTGCACTTTGAACATTGAATGTAACTGACTACACTAATATTGCATAAATTTTACAATTTTTTCGGTATAATTTCAATTATATTTTAAAGTCAATGGACACAATTTTAACAAGTTAACCCAATAAGGGTCACATGCTGCCAAGTCATAGTTGTGGCAGGCATGTACAGCACCCAGCTTTTGGTAAAAATCAAACAGTGGCTCTCTTACATACACGGCTGAGTCACCTGTCGACTTTTTTATATAATAAAACTTCCTGGTAATAGCACGAGAGAATTAAAAGACCGGTGGTTGTAGAAGCGTATTTACTTTGTATTGCAATGCGAAATTGATGATCCACTGTAATCCCACTTTTGAGAAAAAAAAAAAACCACATTATTGGAAGACACAACCAAAACTGACAGGTGCCGATAAATTTGCAGAACCTGTAGACACTTTATACGTAGACCACAGATACTAGTTTGATTAAGTCTTGTTTATTGAACACTGTAACTTTGTTATATTCTATTGAAGTTTTGGTTATGTCATAAACATTGTTGTTTTGTTAAGAGTGAAATGATTTCATAATATCACACAATAAAATTATATGGGAAATAACCAATGCTTTCATGTTATTATGATATCTTACTGTGCTTAACATGTATGATTATTATAGCCAAGATAACGTTACGCTGTTGGTGACAACATGGAATAAATATAAAAATAGAAAAAATAAAAACAGCGCAATATATGCAATATATAATATATTCATTCAAAGTTTGTGGATATGTAAGAAGCTATTCAGTCATGCCAAAACAATCTTCTATCTTGCCTATCACTGGTGCAGGGAAAAAATCACCACCTGAGACAGTTTATAATCTTGAATGATCAAATGGTCCTTTATTTAAAAAGTATAGATACATCCATCAAAGAGATGTCAGATGTAGTGACCCCATACAATGATCAGGGATGGAAGTACAACAGTCATTTTTTCTATGAGGCCTCTCCTCTGCTTGCCAGTAGAAAATCTTATGACATTCCATTTTGAAAAACAATCCCTCTAATTGTTGAAAGCTCAACACTGATCTAAAAAAAAGCATATTAAGTTTCATTACTGACCCTTTCCAATACAGTATTGACCAAAAATTGGATTTAGAAAAGACAAATATTTTTTCCTTAACGGACAATAACTGTTTTAAAAATTCCTGACCCTCCCCTTAGGGAAAGGATTGAGTGTGAGTATTCCAAGTAATATCCCCAACCACTGTAACCACGGATATGCCCTTATTCCACAAATAAAATAATACACTTAGTTAGTGCTTACCCCAATTGCCAGATCATGACCTCCTGCATTTAATTGTTAAGTGTAGCATTTAGGTACCTACAGAAACATTACAACCACAATTCCCTAATTAGTGTGTTTGATTATTTTCATAGCAGATTAATCTAAAGGCAGAATAGTAAATCCACGATATACTGTTTTAAGTCTTTTGCTTTGGCACAGGATCTCTTTACACATTATGATTTACCTCTTCCAGTCTCCTATAAACAGCCAAGTTGCCCTCTTTTAAGAAGGAGTAGCAGTAGTTTGTCATATTAAAGAGATGAAGTATCATTGGTATGCTGCCTTTTGAGTGAGGAGAGCTCAGGGAGGACAGAAACCTCCCGTGGAGCAGAGGGGCATGAATCCAGCTATGAGTCCATTTAAAATCTCAGGTATTTTTTGTTTCTACTTTCCTTTAAGTTTGGGGTGATTTTAAAAGTGAAACTTCTTCATGATTCCTAGAGCTTTACATACTTATGTGTTACTTGTCCTGTGAAATGTGTACCCCTCAATAAATATATCCCTAACTACAGTCCAAACCTAGGTATGAATTCTTTGAGTAACTTTTTGCTTACAGTGGTAGTTGTCTGCTTTGGCACATAGGTAGGCATCAAACCACCCTGAGTACACACCATCAATTACTAAACATATTCAAAGTTTCAGCATTTGCTGAGCTGAATATAAACAATTTGCAGTTCTACAAATGGACCCCAGGGTGGTAGTCTGTTGTGTCTCTTGAGATTTGCCAATATTGTAACTTTGACATATAGGACAAGTGTAGCAATATTGCTGTGCGTTGAATGTGAATCCATGTGAACACCAACCCATCCCTCCTTTGCTCACATGTGCCAATCCTTGATATAACGTATGCATGAGAGCAAGCTTCATGATCAAGACCTTTGGAGCCATCAGCCAACCCCCCTGGTTATTTTCAAATGTTGCCAGTGTGCAAGTCACAGCCAAAAGACCTCCATGTGACTCAGGGGCTTCAGTGTAGAAAGAGCTTCTAGAGTAACAGGGGGACAATTGTTGCTGTATGTCAAGAAAGTCTGTTACATGCAAAACTCCAGGAAAAGCTGCTCTTTTAGCACAATTGTTTGCCAATGCTCTTCCTTGTGAGGCATCATCAGTAAGAGAGGTGTGAGCTGCATATGGGATGATAACTATCTCAGAGGGTAACATAATAACATCTAGTAATTGACCTACATAAGGACCATTTTTTATATGCAGGGCTCCAAATGTAAAATAGCTTCATTGTTTCTAGAGCTGTCCATAATCATGGACAACAACAAAGGTATATCTAGAATCAGTGAAAGTATTTATTAACTTTTTTCAAGCACACATGGATGTGTAAGTACAGTCAGCTCTGCCACTTGTGTTGAGTCGACACAAGCTAGATAACCACTCTCAACTTATTCACGCTGGTGATACACAGCATAACCCGAGATAATGGCATTAGTGTAATTTCTTAGACATGATCCATAAACAGAAAATACTGTTAAGATTTTCTATATCTTTAATATTTATCTTTGGTGAAGGGAGGTGAGAGGTGAATTAAATACAATTGTGTTCTATGTGCAATGATCAATGAGACAGGGTTAAGCACTGAGCATTTAAACATATGAGATATGCGGTAAAGCAAAGAATAATAGTTTACACTTTTACATCTCAGTTTTGCCAACATGTTCAGACAAAGCATGAGATAGAGCAATAGTGAGCATAGATCCTCAAACAATATTAGCAGATGCTTCTACTAACATAGAAGCAATTACAGTTGTCATAGAATATTATGTGCTGTAATAAGTTATAGGACTGTGTGTATATGTTTCTGTGTCAAAACTTCTAATACAAACCTTTCCCTTTCAAGACAAAAAGTGTAAACGTCTGGTAATCCTAGATATAGAATACTGGAAAGTTCCCATTTAAGGGTGTAAACCAGTGGTTCCCAAACTGGGCCTAGGCTCCCTGGGGAGCTTTGGAGATTTCACAGGGGTGCCTCAGCCAGGGCCAGTGGTAAGGCGGGGGATTACTTGGTAATTATTTTGGCTTAGGGGTGCCTTGAAATTTTTTTGGAGACCCTTAGGGTGCCTTGAACTGAAATAGTTTGGAATCCACTGGTGTAAATATATGTTTTCTGCTATCTCCATTCAGGGAACAATAAATAGTGCAATCTAATTTGCACAGTAAAGAGTTTAATATAAGTTGTAGGACTGAGAAACGAAAAGTGTAGTAGATATAACACCAATATTATTCAGGACAGACTGAGTGGCAGGACCCACTGCTTTGAGTTTTTGAGGGAACATAATCATTATCCAATTAACATGCATCTCTAGCCAGCCCACAGAAATCGTTTTAAACAGTTGTCAAAGACCATTCTTAAAGTCTGTAACTGTAGTCTGAGGAGTCATTGGGTCTGTACTTCTAAGTGAGTGTAACAAGGTTTTCTCTCAATATCTAAAAAAAATAATCTGCTCTCTTTTTTCTTGTTTAGAAGATTTAGTTTAGACCAATGTTGGCTAACCTGTGACACTCCAGGTGTTGTGAAACTACAAGTCCCAGCATACCCTTCCAGCAATAAGCTGCTATATATTGGCATAGCATGCTGGGACTTGTAGTTTCACAAACACCTGGAGTGTCACAGGTTAGCCAACACTGGTTTAGACCAATTTGTGCAGTGCTGAATGATGAGACACGTCCTCTAGCCATTTCAACCACTAAATATAAGTTAGTGAAGGGTGTCCTCATTAGGAGGTCTTGTGCAGTCCATGCCTTGACGGTCAGAGCTGTTTTGGCGACACGAGGGGGACCTACACAATACTAGCAGATGGTATTAATGTTGTGGCTGATCAGTGTATATCTTGCTGGTTTGCCAGATTGTAGGTTGTAACTATTATTATTGTAACATATTCACAATCTAATTAAAATCCATCTCCTGTCAGCGCACAGTAACAGTTTTAAATTGGGTTTGGACATGTGTCAAAGACAATACTCAAAGTCTGCAACTGTAGTCTAAGAAGTCATTGGGTCTTCCAAAAATCTAATAAGGATTTCTCTTACATTCTTAAAATAATCTGCTACTGGCTTTTTTTTCTCGTTAACAAAATTTATCTTAGACCAACTTGTGCAGTGAGACTTGTTCTCCTGCCACTTCATCCTTTATGTGGAAGGAAAATTAAATATGGTTAAAAGATACCTTTTGACATTTTATAACATAAAACCTATCAAACTCGTGCAATTAGTATGTGTACAGCGAATAAACACTAAAATCTATTGTTAATACACAGTAATCTTTACATCAAATATACAATACTGTCAGTTTAAAATTACCCCCACAAAAATGCATGCCCTACATAAATGTTTAATATTCCTTGGATACATTGCAAATTATCTTTAATTAAAGGTACATTGAATGAAAAACTGATTGCCAATTTCTCCTTTTATATGTCAATCCTGCACTAACCCCTAAGTTTCTCTTAGGGATTTCTTTAAACTAGGACACATATCCTGCTGGTGTACCAGATTGTAGGTCTTAACTATTGCCTGTTCCACATCTTGTAATTCTGTCCTGCACACAGGGCTAGAGTATTTAAGAAACGTGATCGTATGTGAATTTTCTAACTCAAGGCAAGTGTCCCATAGCAGCCATAATTCATGGTCTATTATTAAGAAATGTAAAATAAAGGTATACAAAGAAGATTTGTGCATTTGAATTTGAGACACATATCCTGGTCATGCAAGAATGCTTGGTCTTCGACAACCTGAACAGATGGTGCGCACCCCATCACAGACCTGGTTAACCTCAAGCTTCTGAAATACAATTGATATCCCTTAAGGAATGTTTAACGCACCACAGTGTTTTACAAGGACAAGTCTGGTGACTGCCTTCACTCTCACAACATACAGGAACTCCTCAACTCGCACAATGTTCATTTATAAACTGTAGTACTACTTTTTATCCTGAAAACAAAATATAGTTATTCACAATATTTACTACAATGAAAAGTTATTGTAGAAGATAATGAAGAAAATTTAGTCATGGTTTAGTAACCACATCACAGGGAACAATTGGGTCATTTAGTACCTAGCAGTCAGATGCAATAATATCTGGCAACAGACCGGAGACAAAAAAGAAGTTACTATGGTAACACCTATAGAGAACATTTCTCTTATCTAGTGGCAAGCTTGAGTTTGACTCAATGACAGTTGACAGTTTGACTCAATGACAATTGACTCAGTCCAATGTACTATTTCTCCTCAATGCCAGCTGTTTTACATCCCACTTCTAACACCATGAAAAAGATCCCCACCTGTGACAATTAAGTTATGTTAAATGTTCTGAAATCTCTTTATTAAAAGCAAAGTATAGATGAATTCATCATAGAGCGTATTACATATTAAACACATGCTTGTTTAGATAGATCTACCCCAATTTTACCATATCAAAGGTTTATATACCCTTACAAAATTATTGACATACATTTTCTTTAGTCTAAATTGAAAAAAGATGACATGTGCAGTACATAATAATATTAGCCAGAACAACAAATACAAATAACCATCATTAGAGAAAACAAAACCTGTTTGGCATTTACTTCTTACACAAAACTGATGCTTGAAACATCAACATAGATAACACACATCTGTTTCTCTTGTATGTGTTACATTTCTATTTATTAACTCTTTTCTAAAGAATATGGCCATGTTATTAATTATCACACTAGAGTAAAGTCTATCAAAAGCATGTCCTCACAGGCTATTTGCCTGCACCAATTGGCAGAGAGTGTACCTGGGTTTACCCAGCAAAGACTTTCATACCAAGTCAGCACTTACCAGGCTACCTTTAGCCTATCACTCACCTCCAGTACTGGGAACATATTTTCACACCAAGGTAAATATGTGAATAGAGAGTGCTTCACTTTATTAACATAATATCAGCAACAGAACTATAGCACTATGAAGAAAGGGTTACATCAATCACACTATAATAGCTGTAACATAACACACAGGGAACACAATTACTGTACAATACCAGTCTCATTATAGCCAATCTTCTGCATCCTCTTATGGCACACAATTTCACAAGGATGAAGGAAGAAGATCACTGGTCCTAGAAGTCCTTTTCTGTACCCTCCATTTCTTGGTCATTCAAGCAGGAACCGTAACCTGTTGTGAGTCCTGACATCCATCTTCCCTGATATTATTGCTGAATCTCTGAGTGTACATTTTTATCCTGGCTCTGGATCCCACACTTTTGGCTATTGGGTACAGGGAGGAAGATAACTCTGCTGGCTACCCAACTGGCAGCCTTTATCCCCTGGGGACTGGGCAGGTACTACCTATTGTATATTTCACACCCTGACGGGCGTTAGGTCCACAAATTCTGGAGATAACAGGCTTGCACAATGTTCCTCAACAAAGGGAGCCTAATCACTGATAATTGAGAATTAGAATTAACCCCTTCCAGTCTTTTTGTGAGAACCAGAGCTTCGGAATTAATAGCACTTCCTGTGTTAGCACAGTTCAGCTACCAGCAGATGCAAGAGCTGGAGCTTAGCGCAACTATGGAAAAGACAGCACTTGGATAAACTAATGTATTGGAACCCTTGACTGCACTAATCAAAAGCCTAAAGCCTTGTTTGTCTAATTAAAGCATTAGCTGTTTAATGATGACATTGCTCAGATGAAAATTCAAAGAAACACATAGTCAAGGACTACCACGACACTGTATGTTTTAAAGGATTATTGTAATATAAAATTAGCAAAACTACTATTTGAAAGACTTAATTGCATTAACTAGTATACTATTGTATGCACTTTACAGGATAAATTCACACTAGACTGAAAATTCAGTTTTGAATGGAGTTTAAAAAGTTATAGTACTACATTTTATTTATTTATTATGCATTAACTGTACTGATGTCCAGCCACTGCCTGTGCATCTAAGAGGTGCAAACAGCACTCCAATAAAAACAGTGGTTAATGTTACCTCTAAACTCAAATAACACCTTTAACAAATACAAAATATATTCCCTGTACTGCATGAATTTTAGAGCATCTGAATGTAAATTTACCATTTTAAATGTGTGGACACATTCTCTCCCGGTAGCAAATTTTTAACTTTAAATGATAATATGTTTTATAAGCGCCTGTTAAATTGCATTGGCCCGTAAACTGTATTTTCTTTTCAGGAATACGTTTGACCCAAATTACCATTCCTGTAAATGCCATATGTATATTCTCAGGTGCCAGCTATTTCAAGCTTCAGTGAAATTGTTTCTGAGTAACCATCAAAGAAAGCCAGGCAAGGATTAATGTCTTTAGGATTTGTTCCGTTGTAATGCATTTTAAAATAACCATTTAAATTATATGTCAAATTCCTGGGTATTTTCAAAATAAGTGTGTTTTCTAGTTAGTGACAAGGGATCTACAATATGAAAATGAGTAAGACACTTCTCCTTTCCACCTCTGCAAACGTAAGATCACACCCTATGGGCATTTATCTTTAGAGAAACGCATTTAAAAATCTATATTCACCTTTAAAGACAGCATCAGTGTGGTATTCTCCATTCTGTTACTTTTAATATCAATTAAATTGACATTTTTAATGTATTGTATCTCCACAATTATATCATGAAGATTACTTTAATTTGATTGTACTTTTTCCTAGAAATTAAATATGTAATCACTGGTGCTAATGAGATAACATAACATATTTGGAAACTTTTTTTTTTTTAAATGAAAAATAAATAAAATAGAACTCCTTTGTTGGCGCACAACAAATAATAATAACTATAACCTAATTAGTAGTCAATGCAATGGTTTAATCAGCTATGTATAGGAGGCTGTAATCCTCCATGAATAAATCAAACAATTAAAAAAAAGGGGGGGTGCAGCGTTAAAAAAATCAAAAGAAGCACTAATACAAAATAATATAATATAAAAATATATGTTCTAGTCTCGCCCACTATTTCTTAAGCGACCAAAGGAAGAGCTCTCTGTGTACTCCATTGACTTCTCTCCTAGGGAGGCTCCCGGAGATGCCCCTCCCCCACACTCTCCCCGCTTCAGCCTTTAGGTTGTAGTTACCCCTGTCTTTGTCTTCTTTGGTTTTATGTGGATTTGTTTCTGATACCTGATGTGTTTACCTGCAATTTGAATTGTGATTGTTTGTGTATATTTTTAGCTTTGGAGACTTTAATAAAAATCTTTTTGAGTTAAAAAAAAATAAAAAAATAAATGTTATCAAAGTCTCTCACAAATCACCAATATGACTGGAAATGTGTTTAATATAATCACATAGTGCATAAAATAACAATAAAATAACACATAAAATAATAGTTGCCTACTATTCCGGAATGTCCGGGAGACTCACAAATTTTTTGGAGAGCAGGGCAACCTCCCACATTCTGCCCTTTCCGTTGTGAGGTGAGGGCGGGGCTAATTGCGTCTCCCTGCTGTAATAGGACAAAATTGGCATGGTGGAGCAGAGGGGCGGAACTTATATATGCATTTTGCATGACCACGCCCCCAGGACTCAGCATGGAGATCTCCCCTCCCAGATGGGAGATCTCCAAAGTAGGCAAATATGTCCAAAATACATATCAAATATCAAACCCAGAGGTGTAGCTCCAAGATGGCCGGGTGCCAAGAAAAAAAGTGAAACTATATCATGTGTAAACTAGCCCTTACTGTACAATACATAGTCATATTACATTTTATAACGATGTAAACAAGTCGCCTTGAAGTTCAGATTAATTGTTAATCGAACAGAACCACAAGATCACTTCTTATCTAAATACTTTAAGTGTCATCTGCACACACAGCCAAGGCATCCACTTTATAGGCTGAATCAGTATGCAGTGTGCCGATTTGTAAAGAACCAGTGCTACCACTTAAGTTTTCCCTGACTGGTAATGAAGCCTGACTTATATTCATAGGGTACTGGTTTCTAGTGAATTTATGGGCTACCTTCTCATGAATGTTAGTGCCGCCCACAAAATGACTGCCTCCGCTGTGTGCAGATGACAGGTCCACTTTAAATGTCAATAATATATTTTATTGGTCATGTGCCTTCCTTCTGGGTAGTAGACACATAAGGTCTTTCCACAGGGACACTACATTTATCTCTATATACTTAAAACGTGTAAGTTCCTCCACCCTTCTGGGGTATAATGGGAAATCCCTCAAGGTTCAGTTGTTGTACTGCTAACATCAACATGCAACTTTAAGAAGACAACTGATTTCATTTAGTCAGTGAAGAGCATATACCTGTGTTTAATTTATAAGTGTCTGCACAATTGACTTGCCTCCTTTATACAGAAATACTGACGTATTGCAAGCAGTGTAAAATGATCCCCACATTTCAAATAGGAACATTTATTTATCATTATCATTAGCCTTGGTTGCTTTTTCTATTTCTTTCTTTGAATACAGATAAGATATATTAACATAATCGCATAATAGGTATGTCATAGAAATACATTCATTGTCATGTTAAAAAAAAATAATAATAATTTCGACGATGAATAAAAAATTATTCTTCCATCATTTGTGCTATTAACATTAAGGAATAAGAAAAAATAAGAAAACAGTACACAAGGAGGAACATCACAGATCTGTACAGGTTCAAACCACTCTGTATCCTTCATTATACATTATATCACTGGGAATCTTTTCATTTCTATACTGAAAGTAGATCTTCGCTTTTATTGTCACAAATCTGACATCCGGCTATTTCTGAACCCTATAATTTTCCCATCAAACCATTTGAAAATGAAGCCGAATATGTTTCCAGAAAGAAATGATTGGTAACTGTGTGGTCTGTCTTTGTGAGGCCTATTTTTTTTTACTCTTTAGATATTTGATTTTTATTCATTGCATCTCTGTGTATCTATTTTTATTGCTTTTTTTCAGGTTTTTTTTTTATCTATATTTGTTTATTGTGTTTCCAATGTACTTACATCCACATCCACAGAACCAGGTCATAAGCACAATAACACTTTGTAAACATATGGTTTTATAGTCAAAAACAGATTCACTATTTGCCTCCATATAATACAGCAGATATAATCTTCCTTCTCAAGTACGAATAAAAGTAAAAAAAAACCAACAAAAAATCCCATAATTTATGCATGGGCAGTGATGAAAGTTTCCAGCAGCTTCTGAAGGGAAACCGCAATCAGCCAATTAGAAACTGAGTTTGTTAGCGCTTGTGACCGCCATAATCATCAGGGGCTGGTGAAAATAATACGGCTATAAAAAACGTATCTGCCTTTGCGTTCAGGTCTGCATCGGCTTCCAATTCCACGAATACGTCTTTACTGTACTCGCTCCTTCCTTCCCCCAATATCCCATTGTGTTTTCTTTAGTTTACTAGTTATTAGGCGAGCATCCGCATATCCAGGAAAACATACAGAGCCTGAGTCATTAAGGAAAGTAAGGCAAGAGAAGGAGTAAATATTCTCCGGGACAAACCATGTTACAATGCAAGGGGTGCAAATTAGTTTGTTATTTTGCACATAAGTTAAATACTGGCTGTTTTTTCATCTAACACACAAATGCTTGATGGCTTTATTTTTACACTGAAATCTACAATTTATCTAGGACCTGTTCCCACTTTTTAAATTTACCTCCCCCTTCAATGCGACATGGTTTTGCACAGGTGCAAAGCTACTCCTTTTATATGCTTTGATCTCCTTAATCACTCTGGTCCACTGAGAATGTAGCTTTTATAGAGGAGTTACCCAGGGCCGGTGCTAGGGTCCACAGCGCCCTAGGCATTTTTAAAAAAGCGGCGCCCCCCCCCGCATAAATCGCCTCTCACTGACACTAGTAAGTGGAGGGGAGGAGACGGAGCAGAGAGGCGGCGGTGGTGACAAAATAGCCTCTTCCCCCCCCCCCTCCCCGTCCATCTGAATGCTGTGCGGCGGCCGTGACAGTTATGGTCAGCGGTCGCCGCACAGTTTTAAAGTATTTTAGAATACTGTGGCGCCCTCCAGGCGCCCTCCAGAGCCCGGCGCCCTAGGCAAGTACATAACTTCATAAACCCACCAGTATTCTCAGTATCTTCATTACACAATGGTAAATTGGCAAAATTATGGTCAAATTGAATAACAGGGTAAATATGCAGCTCTCATAGCAACCAACCAGTCAGTTTTCATTTCCTAAACTGAATTAAGAAACTGACACCTAGGGAAAATCCAATTAGCCACGAAGCGTGATGCGGGCATTCCGGACACACTTTGTGGCGGAGATTTTAACAAAATCCTCCACTCATTTTTTGCGTTCTATAAAGGTGCGAGGAAAACCGAGCGGAGATTTTTACCGTAGTAACGTTAAAAGTGTGCAGGCGTTCTGAAGAACATGGCGGGTGATTGACTTCCCCCCTATAACGTGATTGGTTGCTATGGACACAGTTGACTTATGTGCTCTGCATTGTTATTAATCAAGGCCCAGCACCTTAAATAATGAAAAATGAATCTCCACATCTTAAAGTGAAGCAATTACTTTTTAATTAACTGAAGCGGATGAAGCTTAAAGTGACTTGGCAATGTCATGGACCCCCAGGGGCCAACATCTCCTCTGCACAAAGGTAATGTGTTCATGTAAAGAAAATTATATTGACTTTCTGAACCACGGTGAAAAGCAACATTATAGATCAAATGCATCACAAACACAAATTGTTTTGGGAAAAAGGCAACATATATGATATCTAAGTAGGGAACAGTTATTGTTTATATTATAATTTTGGAATAATTGTCATTTACATAAATAAGGCACACACACACACACACACACACACACACACACATACACACACACACACACACTCACACACACACACTCACACACACACACACACCACACACACACACACTCACACACACACACTCACACACACACACACACCACACACACACACACACACACACACACACACACACACACACACACACTCACACACACACACACACACACACACACAGGTAAACATTTCAGTTGACTGCTATTGCTACTAGAGGTTTTTGAAACATACTGTATCGTGTGAAGGAATATTCCTATTTTAACACGTAGCTGTTGAATGATCCACTGATTTTGTTACTATTATCACGATTATCCTTTATGCTAAAATTGTGATTGATTGCCCATTTATTTTATATTAAACGGTAAAAAACAAAATGCAAATAGTAAATATAAAAGTAAATAGCTACTGCAGAATCCTAACCTTGCAGACATATATTTTGGAGACTGTGCACAGACTCATTATCTTTCAAACTAAAAAGAAAATTAATGAGCTGATATCAAAGAAAAAAGCAGTAATTGGTGCCCTGGAGCTTTCCCACAATAACACATGTAATTCACCTAATTTAATAAGCTATGATTATAAAATACATCAACAAAAATTGATTTTCATATATTTAGGTTCAGACTTCAATCCAGTCATTTCGTGAAGAATTAACAATAACTGTTCTCTGTTATATATTCAGTGTATGCATGTGCTTTAAACTGAATTGATATCGGTGACTTTTGATCCAGAAAAAGGCAATGTTTATGAAACAAGGGTCATGTAGCAGCTAATTAGATGCTTTCATTTAAACCACACAAGAGAAATGACACTTAGTATCTTACTGGTTGCTTTGGATTACAGGACATTTTCGCTCTGCAGTTTCTATACAGAGCATGGCTCTCAGTATGTTCTACTTGGAGTTGGATGGATGTATTATAGCTCAGTGAAGGACGCTATACACCACATTATATTCAACAATTTTCTGATTATGAACCCAGCCTTGCAGATACAGCCATATATACTGGGGGCAGGTGGTGAGTGCTAGTGGGTTTGGAGCAGGTGGAGAGTAGCAATGAGTGGGGAGCAGGTGGAGAGTGCCAGTGAATGAGGAGCAGGTGGAGAGTACCAGTGATTGGGGAGCAGGTGGAGAGTACCAGTGATTGAGGAGCAGGTGGAGTGTACCAGTGATTGGGGAGCAGGTGGAGAGTACCAGTGATTGAAGAGCAGGTGGAGAGTACCAGTAAGTGGGGAGCAGGTGGAGAGTACCAGTGAGTGGGGAGCAGGTGGAGAGTACCAGTGATTGGGGTGCAGGTGGAGAGTACCAGTGATTGGGGTGCAGGTGGAGAGTACCAGTGATTGGGGTGCAGGTGGAGAGTACCAGTGATTGGGGAGCAGGTGGAGAGTACCAGTGATTGAAGAGCAGGTGGAGAGTACCAGTGATTGGGGAGCAGGTGGAGAGTACCAGTGAGTGGGGAGCAGGTGGAGAGTGCCAGTGAATGAGGACCAGGTGGAGTGTACCAGTGAGTGGGGTGCAGGTGGACAGTACCAGTGAGTGGAGTGCAGGTGGAGAGTGCCAGTGAATGAGTAGCAGGTGGAGAGTACCAGTGATTGGGGAGCAGGTGGAGAGTATCAGTGATTGGAGAGCAGGTGGAGAGTACCAGTGAGTGGGGTGCAGGTGAAGAGTGTCAGTGAGTGGGGTGCAGGTGGGAGGTGTCAGTGAGTGAGGGCCTTGTGAGAAATGCCAGTGAGTGTTGGGCTTGGGAGAAATGCCAGTGAGTGGGGGCCTTTTGGGTAGTGCTAGTGAGTGGAGGCCTTGTGGGACATGCCAGTGAGTGGGGTACTTGTGGGAAGTGACAGTGAGTGGGGAGCAGTGGAGATTACCAGTGAGTGGGGGTCTTGTGGGAAGTGCCAGTAAGTGGGGTCCTTGTGGGAAACAGCAGTGAGTGAGGGCCTTGTGAAGAGTGCCAGTGATTGAGTGCATGTGGGGTAATTTTAGAGCAAGTGGAAGGTCTGAGTGGCATGTGGTGGAATTTTGGAGCATGTGAGGTGCATATGAGATAATTTTAGGGATGAGAGATTGGCGATGCATAGGAAAATTTGGGGCTGTTTTTACATTCTTAAAATTAATGTGCAGTCCTTTAGAAAGTTTGAGGGCCACACTTTCGACCCTTTAAGTATATCAGGTTACTCATCACTGGTGTAGGCAGATTAATGAAAGCTGAAATCTGATTGGTTGCTTTGGGTTACACCACATCAGTGCCCTTTGCCTCATCAAAAAGACGCACTACATAAACAATCTTCTTTTACCATTCTATTCATAAATTTACAAAAATGCCAGTGATAAAGTCCGCTAGAACCACATGGCCTACAATTTCTACAATTTCTACAATGTCCCCTGTCAGAGGGATTATTTTCTATATAAAGTCTATAATTTAATACATACAAAAGTGATTACAGTATTTGCAGAGAAAAACCCCATATCATGCAAAAAAACAACTTTTTCCAAAACCAAATAAACTCAGCACAATATCCCGCTATCTGTTTCCTCTTACCGGGTGCAAGAAGCACAGTAATAATGTGTATTTCTGCCATTTCTAGGGCTCCCAGCACAGTGGCTCCTCTACCTCATTAGCATCCACCAAAGTCTGCAGTTCCATGGATGAAAACGACATCTTAGCTGAAGGTAAAGTGAGAAATAATGACAACCTCCACAAAACATATCATTTCAAGCCTGCAGTCTCATTCAGCAGCATGTTCTTATGTACAATCAGTGGTGGAAGTGGGGATTTAGAAGGGCTGCGATGGAGGAATGACCGGGGGATTTTGATAGTGTGCAATAAATTTTAGATGTTTTTTAACACTGTGTAGTAAAATATAAAACATATTAAAGGATGTAAAGCTATGTTCCCTGGATCCCCCAGCACTCCTGTGTCCATTTACCTATCCTTGTGTTACCTCACCTTTCCTTAATGTCTTCCATATTCCTATATATCTCTCAATTCTATACTTGACATTTATGCCACTAACCCATAACTATATTTTTTTATTTTGTGGAATGATCACACCGCTGAGCTGTTACAGCTGATGCACGCCACACCTCTGTTTTTCCACTAGCAGATATTCTCTAACTATTCCACAAGAAAATGGTTGCCACTCTCATAAATGAGGACAGATATTGTTATACATGAACTAAACTTTATTTCCCTCTAGTGCTTCTGCTACTTAACCAACCTCTCAGATTGTCCTGCACGAAGAATTTAACAAATAAATTCAGTGACACATTTATCCAACAGGAAACATTTCTGTACAACAAGAAAATGCCCATCGCACTCCTGCACAGAGATCATTACTTACAGGTGCGCTAGTAAAATAAAAATGACCACTGCTCTCCTACACTGGACAGAGGAGGGAGCAGTGTCTCTTAATATCATGGTCACATGCTCTGCAAACTTATAGAGCATGTGACCAGTTTCAGAGGAGGTGGGAAGAAGAAGCGCTTGTATATCATCCCAGCCCATTTGGTGCACAATATAATCACATTAATGCATAATGTATGTACAAACGGCTTAGTCATCCTGCTGCCTGTGGTGGCATTTGAAATGCTATACACTTACACAGATCAACATAAAATGTGTAGTGTGTTTATTACAGTGTACATTATAAGACACAGTGTCATTTATAATATTACTAAAAGGGTTTTCCGCTGTAACCCATACTTACCTACTTTCGTTTCGCAAAGCGCTTTCCGGGAGAGGGGTGTGACTGGAGGGCGGGAAGGGGGCGGGGCACGGCCGAACACATAATTCAACACCCCCCCCCCGTGACGGAAATTACGTTTTGACGCGGGGGCCTCAATGATGCGATTCACTGCAAATCGCGTCATTTAGTGGAGGCAGTAGCGGGATGCGGGAGTTTTGCCAGCTCTCCCGGGAGTCCATGAGACTAATCCGCATTTCGGGAGTCTCCTGGACATTCCGGGAGAGTTGGCATGTATGCTTTAACCCTGTACTCAAGCCCCTTCCAATACTTTGGTGGGGGTCCCTTCTATGGGAATGCCCTCATTTGCTGTGTTTAGCAGGGTCTTGGCATAAACCTAGAGCCAGTTTCTTTGTCGATCACCTTTGCCACTGATCAGGTTTCTCTGAAGCAGGAGAGATCCAACAATAATCTGTAATTTCTCTATAAGAAGCCAACAGCACGGAAAATGATTGACAGAAGTGTCAGCTATCTGTAAGTTGTACTTACCAAGTGTTTACTCTGTCCCTCTGTGAGATCCCGGACAGGAGGTGAAAAGCGAGGATGGAAGAAGATGGGTGGGGGGTGTCATATAATTTTGCAGCGTGGGCAGAGCCAAAATGACACGATTTACTGTGAATTGCGTCATGGAGGATCCCATCCTGCCCACTTCACTAGTAGGCAGGATGCGGGAGAATGGCCTATTCTCCCAGGAGTCCAGGAGACCTATGCTGCAAGTGCCATGACCCTGCTGATCACAGCAAACAATGGTAATAATATGTAGTACCAAAGTAGCACAAAAGTACTATTATTTAGTACAGGGTTTATTTATAGTGAAACTCCCTTTAACAGTCTCAGTCACATCATAGACTCATCCCTGATTGCACATACTGAAGAGGAGTTTCAGTAATAGAGCCACCAGAATAGCCAAGCAATTGGGTTACCATATACACCTCTCTGCACAGTATTACTACTCACTCTCTGCCACCTTACAGTCCCAATATGAAGTCACAGCAATCAGCCAAGATCCTACAAAACCACGCCATAAAATCCTGGGAGATAGGGTTGTCGTGTGTAACATGGAACTGATCGTGTGTAACCACACTATGTACAGACATCATAAAGGCCCCGTATCTGACAACAACCAGGGGCAGAAGACAGCATCTCTGAGCCCCATAGGGAAATTTGCAGGTCCTGAGACTCCCACTCTGATTTTCTGCTTGGGGCTTACACCATGAAGAGGCCAAAGCAGAACTCCACTGCCCATGTCCCAACCACCATGAGCACCCGGGGCCTCTGGAC
Organism: Mixophyes fleayi; assembly: GCF_038048845.1. NCBI lineage: Eukaryota > Metazoa > Chordata > Amphibia > Anura > Limnodynastidae > Mixophyes > Mixophyes fleayi. Next base: position 54,816,140 of record NC_134403.1, on the reverse strand, counting down.
GGTGGAACAGTATTGCCAGTGCCCCCCCCCCCCCTCACTTCTGCACCTCATAGCGGTGACAGTCTCTACATTGGCTGTAGTTCCACCACTACAACAGGACAACAGCTGCTAGGTTTGGTATCATTGTATGATCACATTGAACTAAGCAGTCTGACTAACAATTTGGAGAAATAGTGTTAGTGTGTAGAGAGTATATCAAAATGATACTTTAACCTTAGGTATAGAGAAACTGCAGAGTGTATAAATACTACTGCACTGCTCCAGCTGTTCATGAATGTAACAAAATATCTTTCACATAGCAAAGAACATTTCTAGAGCTCCAGGTTCTTCAGAGTACTAGAGTTTTGAGTGCAGCACAATCATTAGGGATGTGAGTTGTGTAAATGCACTAGTTGCACAATACACATGTTTGATCATTTTTCCTTTTGGAATCAAAGGAGACGAAGCACATTCTCTGATACTTACTCTATATCTAGGGCAATTGTTGCCACCTAGTGGTCAGACTGTACACTAATCTGGCTCATTCAATCCTAAATCAATGGAGATAATTTAGAAAGAGTAAAACAGGCAAGACAGAGCACAAACCTCTTTGTGCAGAGATAATTAAAATTAGATAAAGGGGAGCAGAGAGCTAACTTTTAGGATTGTTTTTTGCAATGCAGAAAAGTGCACAATCCTTTAACACTGGTGGAGATTGGATCTCGTTCTATACGTTCATGAGATGTTGTTTCCACCTTCCAGTTGCAAATATGAAAAACAACCATATGTAAAAAATTGAGTCCTAACATCCCCTTACTCTTATGATTAATTAAATCCATAATGACCCTAAATCAAGCAGTAAGAGAAATTATAAGAATTTTATTAAAGTAAAAAGGAAGTGGCTCTAAAGTGATCAGAGGATGGACTTTGATATGACATTTAGGGCTAGATTTACTAAGCTGCGGGTTTGAAAAAGTGGGGATGTTGCCTATAGCAACCAATCAGATTCTAGCTGTCATTTTGTAGAATGCATTAAATAAATGAAAGCTAGAACCTGATTGGTTGCTATAGGCAACATCCCCACTTTTTCAAACCCGCAGCTTAGTAAATCTAGCCCTTAGACCTTTGCCCGGTGCCTCTCTTCACATGTACAGATCTCTGCAGGCCTAGGCACACTTCTACAGTATGGAGATGTCTTCTGGGAGTGGACCGAGCGGTGTGCCTTGAAGTGGGCTGGGTAGACCATTTCTGTGTATTAGTGCACATAGAAAACTCATAGCAGTGCTTATCCACGGTGTTTCATAAATATAATCCACTGGGTCTCAAGCATTTCTCATAGACAAGCCTCTCCTGTATTAGATACCATGGATTCCCTAAAGGGAGCATACAAATACCATCTCTTATGGCAGACACTCTAATCATCAAATTAAATTTGCATATATAATCTAGTTATGTTTTATAGCCCCCTGTGTATGCCTTATACCTTTCTATATTCAGCTATTTGTGCCTCCAGTTTCCTTTCCCTTTTAGCCTCTCTCTGTGTAACTAAGGTAAGTATGCCCCTACAACCCGATGTATCCATCTCTTGCTCTCCTGGAGCGCTGTATCTCCACAACAACTGGAATTGTCTGGTACTTGTTGTCAGTGGCACCTTATCACTGACCCAGTGGTATTTATAGAACAGTAGAAAACTGCTTTATAACTCACAGGACTGCTGTATGTTTGTGACACGTTTGGATATGTATTCAGTATTCACATTGACGTTACAGATATCTTGGATGAAGGGTTCCAGGTACCAGTGTCTATAGCAGAAAGATACAAAGTTGGAAGGACCATAGGAGATGGAAATTTCGCCATTGTTAAAGAGTGTATAGAAAGGTAAGTGTTATTATTATTAATTTTTATTTATAAGGCGCCACAAGGTGTCCGTATCGCCATACAGGGACAGACAAATTACAATACAATGGGAGACAGCACAGTACAGTAAACAGTAAGCACAGTAATTTAGTAAGCTCAATGCACAGCTAGAGAGGGCGGGGAAGGGGGAGGGAGGATCCGCAAACGACGGTGTTTGTTATGTGTGGGTAATACCATTAAGTGTTATCACCTCTCTCTATAAAGGTCACTGGCACAGCATTGTATAAATCTCAGTTCTCCTTAAGTCATAATAACATAACACCATGGCCCTGAATCATCAAGGAGAGCAAGGCAAAAATGAGTAAATTTCATCCTGAACAAACCATGTTACAATACAAGGGGTGCAAATTAGTTCTATTATTTAAGGAAATACTGGCTGTTTTTTCATGTAGCACACACATATTATATATCTTTATTTTTACACTGAAATTTAAAGTTGATCTAGGACACGCCCTACCCCACCTATAAATCTGTCCCCACTTTTTAAATTTACCTCCCCTCCAATGCAACTTGGTTTTGCCCAGGTGCAAAGTTACTCCTTTTTTTTCGCTTTACTCTCCTTAATGACTCAGGCCTCATATGAAGTTATATATTTTATATTAAATGAATGATAAAATGTGCACTATATTGCAACTGTGGTTTATAGTGCCTTATTATCATATACACATATATACTGAATGATATATGACATTGCTCCCGCAAAAAGCAGCAGTTATTTACTTTTGTTTTTCTGGATGATGGGTTTCTGGTCAATAGATCTGATGCTGTATTGAGAAAGATAATCATAAATGAACAAAAAAAAAAAACTACCTGTCTTGGAGGGGTGGACACATGACTGTATTCTGAACATCGTACTTAAAGGAGGATAATATAAACATTAGGTATTACTCCTTAGCGAGATCTCAATGCAATAAAACTATAATCTAGTGCTAGCCCAGCCCTGTCACTCTGTAATATTACTCAGCCAGGTTTTCTAACCTTTGAAATAATCTCACATATCTATAAATGTTTGCAAAGTACCATGTTAGATCTATCCGTGATAATTTTTTATCTGTGTAAATGTTTGCCAGTTTACCCTTATGTCTTTAAAGCTATGCCATTATATATATTTACCACATACTCTGTTATACCTGTACTCTGGTACGTATAAATGTTCCATGATTGTGCTTTGAGTATATGATATGCCTTACTAATAGAGTAAACTATTTTAGTCACCAAGGTTCTCAACTACCAAAATGCAATGTCACCTCGTATGAATGTAACTTGACAGTATTAGGTCACCTTCAAATGTAAGTTTGATTCATACTTACCTACTGTCTGTGAATGTCCGGGAGACTCCTGAATTTTGGGTAGTTCTCCTGAAATCTGTAGTTAAGAGGGCAGGACGGGGGCTTCCATAACACGTATTCCTGAGAATTGCTGGATTTTGGGTGTAATGATGCATCAGGGCATGATATGCAGCAAAACGTCCAAATTCCCCAATCCCTACCCACCACTGGAGGGTCGTGCGCTAAATCTGGTTTGCTTAGAGTGGTCTGCTAGGCTCCCACACAACATCAGCCAGGGGCAGGCTGGGCTAGGGGGCAGGGGGGCATTTGCCCCCCCGGTCTGGGTCATAGAGGGTTGCATTGGGTTGGGTCACAGGGCCACCTACATTTTTTTTCCTTAAAATGTCCCTAATAGGCTGCTGAGCTGAGTCTTGCTCCCCTCCCGCCCCAGCTAAAATTTGCCAGTCGTCCTGACATCAGCAGATACAGTATTATGAGGTAGTAGGTCATGAGGGGTTTTGTGAGGTACAGGGGACATGAGTACTACTATATTATGTATAGGCCACAAGTAGGATATAGTAGCATTTTCAGATTGACAGCCCCTTTAAATGTAACACTCTGAAGTACCCTTTAAATCTGCCCTACATATGTTAAGAGACACTGCTGTAGATTTAACTGTTCTATAAATCAGTAATATGTTGTGAGCTTATTATTATTATTATCAGTTCCAGAATGACTATCTGACCTCAGATAACTGTACAGTTATTTACACTGTGTAGTGTGAGTAAATCCCTGTTATACCTGCTACTCAGCTGGAAGGAGAGTGTAAGTAATACACAAGAAACCCTTCGGGAGCATGTGTGGGTGCGAACGATTTCTTTCAGAAGAATCACCTCCAGGGCTGTAATATACCACTGAACAGGCTGAAGCTGTGCAGTCTGATCAGTTAGGAAATTAAAATGTAGTTCGATCACAGGAGACTCCTGAAGCAGCACGAGAGGGAGCTACTGCTATCCCCCAAGAACATACATAGCAAAGAGGAACTAAAACGAACTTTCCACTTTGGCATAACAAGGAGAGCAGCTCATATTTCTGTATAATGCTGTGTGCCACACTCCGTAAGCAGATATTATAGTACAAAAGTACTTTTATTTTTATGAAGTACTTTTCAGTTTGTGAAGTAAAAATGTGATGCAGATTCAGTGCAGATTTTGAAATACGTTGAATGGTTCCATTATATCAGGAGTTATCTAGAGGTAGAAGCATGAATATCCAAACTGCACATTTCCTGCAGTCACCCCTGCTTTTTTTTCCAATGGTATCACCCACACTAGAATAATAGCTCTGATTTACATCTCAGACGGTGGTCACACTCCAGAATTATTATTATTATTATTATTATTATTATTACCATTTATTTATATATCGCCACTGATTCCGCAGCGCTGTACAGAGAACTCACATCAGTTCCTACCCCATTGGGGCTTACAGTCTAAATTCCCTAACATACACACACACAGACAGACACACAGACTAGGGTCAATTTGTTAGCAGCCAATTAACCTACCAGTATGTTTTTGGAGTGTGGGAGGAAACCAGAGCACCCGGAGGAAAACAACACAAACACGGGGAGAACATACAAACTCCACACAGATAAGACCATGGTCGGGAATTGAACTCATGACCCCAGTGCTGTGAGGCAGAAGTGCTAACCACTAAGCCACCGTGCAGAATGGTCGTCTTTTATAGCAGAGGATTATCATCATCATCATCATTTATTTATTTATATAGCGGCACCAGGTACAGATAATATTTGCCATTTATATCAGTCCCTGTGCCATTAGAGCTTACAGTCTAAATTCCCTAACACACACACACACACGGGTTCATTTTGCCAGCAGCCAATTAACTGGAGCACCCGGAGAAAACCCACGCAATCACGGGGAGAACATACAAACTCCACACAAATAAGACCATTGTTTGGAGTCGAACTCATGACCCCAGTGCTGTGAGGCAGAGATGCTGACCACTGTGCCACCATGAGCTTTTTGGCTGGTATTTATATTATTTTTGAGAACCCGCTTCATTTCAATAAACACAGCTAAAATAAAAAGAGACCCTTGCACAAAATAATAATAAAACAATAGTAGCAAGCAATAAGTTTTGTAAACAATACAAAAATATATCCTATCAATCAACCAAACCTAAGTAGTAGAACAACTCAGCTTTGTGTCTTAATGTTTAGGTTAAACACCGCTTCTAATAAATAAATCCATAATTTTGGGGATTGACCAGCAAAAAGTATATTTTTATGTTCGAAAAATACAATACACATGATGAATAGTGGAAAAAGGTAGATGATAGAAGAACTGGGGTAAGTATAATGTCACTGCGCTCACACGAATATAATGTATAGCAGAAAGGCAGAGAGCAACTGGGAACGAAGTATAAGTTACTCTGTGCTATACTTATGAATCAGTTCAAGGAGAGCCTGAGTTTAATTTTAGACTAGTAATTAATGGTGCTGAGGCTGCTTTGCATTAATGAGTCATAATAATAATAATGCTAAGAAAGAATTGATATATGAAGGTTTCAAGAGCTGCAATTTCCCCTTTTTTCGTGGGGTTCTATTGTATGATGATTAATGAACAACAATGAGGAGCAGCTGGGAGGTGTAGACACTCTTACAATGTAGTTTGGAATAAGAGTTGTATAAAGTATGGACACAGCTGGGAAAGATCTGTACTTTATAAGAGACTCTGAGAACAAGACATAAGATAACAATTATATGTAAAATGCTCAAAAACTGGCGATCATTAATTTTAGTCTATTCTAATTGAATAAATATTGCACAACAAATATAAAGTCAACAGTGTACAGTACTATATGTACTGTGTAGAATTAGGACATGCACTGCTCAACATTCCCTTAACGTCAATGGTGGAAGCAGTGTGGAACATATCCAGAGCTGTTTGATGCTTCGGCAAAAGGGGCATTTTAGTTAATTTAATAAAAATAGCCATTAATCTAGAACCTACCAGGGCAGAGTGACCAACAATTATATGTACGAGTGTTCAAATCTAGGTGGGACCTGAATCTCAGGTTCTTGGAGTGCTTAAAAGGGGATTTGTCTCTTTTTGAGAAAAAAATATTGTACGAGTTGTTGGAGTCTGGTAATATAAATAGATCATGGGTTGAATAAAAAAAATACAGCATTGGCCGACTCAGTTCTCCGCAATGTGCTGCGCAGTGGCCTCTGGAATGATTACAAAGGCACTCGGCAGCCACGCCACAGATTCCTCTTCACCCACAGAGGTGTGCAGAGAAACCAGCGTTGTTAAGGCACCGAAGTACCCGTACATGAGCGCAGCCGAACCTCGCAGTGATGCTCTGCGGCTCATCCCTGAGGATTGAATTGGCCCCTTGGAATGTAGAAGAAGATGAAATTGATGGATGTGTTTTGTATCAACTTGACAACCTGTAACCATCTTTTAATTTCTATTGCTAGTTCTAATTACTCAGATCTTAAGCTCTAACATAAATCCAAGTAGTAGCCCAAAATCCAGACTTTTAACTCATGTTTAATTAATGTTATCCATCGTCTACATCCAGAAGAGGAAATATGTTGTGGGCTGAACCAATATTTATGACAGTGAAGTCTGCAATTTACTTCCAACCAGTGACATCATTGAGACATTTGGCACTTTAATTATTTGTTATGGTGACCACATGCAAATTTGGTCTGCTAATTAGTCTTTGGCCCAATCCTGACAGATCACAGTCTAATTTACTCTATTCAGGGTTGTTATGTAAGGGCTCAGGTCAGCTGATGGCCTCCATTGACGTGTTTTGAGGTCACTGACTAACACACAATTAGATGGAAGTGTAGAGTCTCCACGGTATGATCCTGCTCCTATGTGTGGGGTCTGAATGGCCAGATCTCTGCAGTTTGTCCATGATCTTATTGCACTGTATTTGGTCAGTGTAAGGCTGGAGAATGATATGCAACTGATGCAATGTATGCCATATGGCAGGACATCTGTAATCACTTGACCCATATGGACCTAACACTGGTATGACTGTTAAATGACTGTTACTATAACTCTGTCACACTATAGGATAAATGTGTAGGAGATCAGTGATTACGCCCCCTGTGGCACACTCGTCACAAGGGCACTATAGTAAGTATGTCCACTATGGAGACACAAACTGTGAATTTGTGAACGGCCTATAGGCACCAAATACTCATTTCCAGCCTTGGTATAGAATGCCAGTAATACCAAAAAGTTGTTCAATTCTATATTTTTACATTCATAGGTCAACTGGAAGAGAATATGCACTGAAAATCATCAACAAAAGCAAATGCCGAGGGAAAGTGAGTATTTCATGGCAAAATCAATATGTTAAATTCCATTAAGTTAATTTGAAATATTTAAGAAAGCCAACAATACAACACAAAATTATTTGTATTATTAAACATCAAATGAGAAAAGGGAACAGCATTATAGCAATTAAAACAAATTAGTTTGTGCCTTTCTGTGGTCTAAACTTGGGACACTTACCTTATTTAATCTGAAATAAAGTGAATTATAGTATGTTAATGCCAAGGAATTGTATTATCGGGGTGAACATTTTCTCACAACCTGCTGTTGTCTATTGATACACAGCTTACTGGTAGCACTGTTGATATTGATGTGTATGGATAATCTTTATAAGAAGGCAATGGGTATTAATGCACTGCAGTGCAATTCACGGTGCTCTGAAACTAACAATATATAAATCATTATGTGTCAGCATATACATACCGTATTTCCCCATGTATAAGACGCACCTTTTTCCCCAAAATTTTGGGTCTAAAAACTGGGTGCGTCTTATACAGGGGTAGTAGCACTTACCCTGTCAGATGATTCCTCTGTCCGGTAACGTCTTCTTTCTTCTGTCCTTCTGATCCTGATCCTGGAAAGATGCTTACCGCCCTCTCCCCGATGACCGGATGTGGTGTGTGAACCACAGTTGGAACACACACTGCCGGTTTCTGCATTTGGTGTTTTTCCAATCAGGACCTTGTCAAGGTCCTGAAAGGACATCCGGTCAGCGCGAAGAGGACCTTTAGTGGCTTTCCAGCATCAGGATCAGACGGACAGAAGAAAGAAGACTTTACCGGACAGAGGAAGCATCTGACAGGGTAAGGCAGAATTGACTACAGCGTTGTCTCTCCTCTGTATATGCTGCACAATTACTCTGTGAAAAAATTGAGGATAATGTTTATCCTCAATTTTTTCACATGATTTATATAGGTGCGTCCTATACAGTGGAGTGTCATATACATGGGGAAATACGGTACTTTTTGTGCACTTTAAGCTATTGGGATAAACTCACCTGCCAACGTCATCTCCTGTAGGTGGGTCCCTAGCCTGTGCAGCAACAAGTCTACCTCAGGGTGTCACATTTAAACCCTTCCTGAGTCACCATGCAGCAAACTATGAGGGAAATCAAATTGAAGTTTTATTCTTGTGTTCATTTTATATAGTTTTTGCAATGACTATACTACTATACTTTAAAAAGCATCATATTAAGTATGATATAGCGCTGCTTAGTCCTCTCTTTTTAGCACATGGAACTGAACATTTAAAATCTGAATACTGCGTATATTATTGTGTATATAATGCTATACACATATATCATGCAAGCATTTATCTGGATAAGTCGCTATATTTGAAATCAGATGTCCCATTGTCTGCAAAACTGCGAAACTCAAAAAACGTTTTCATTTTCCTGGAGTGAGAGTTAATGAGTCATCTACTGCTGGTGCTGTCAGAACAGGACACTACATTATCCTCGTACAGCCGGGAACAAGAAATCTGCTTTTATAATGAGCAGCACTGAAGTCAGGGGACTGGAAATGTAATTAGAGAATTGAGAATAATTATGAGTTTTAAACTGGACCTCCATAGTTGCAATCATATAAACCATGCAATATTAACTCTTTTAGTTCCAATATTAGTGATTGTTGGTGAGCTACGATAGAAGATTGTGTTGTCTTTCTATAGCCACTTCAGCAAACCAAAACTTATTATACAGTTATGCAAACCTTATTGGGATAATATGTAAACCATTATTTAATTACCTGAAGCAAATACCACATATTTGATATCTCTCCTAGCCACCAATGATATATCACCTTTCAACAGGCTGGTGCAAGTTAGATTAATGAAAGCAAATATCTGATTGGTTGCTATGGGGGATTAAAGATGTGTCATACTTGCCAACTTTTATAACCTCCCCTCCAGGGGGATCCCGCAGGGGAGGTCAGGTGACATGTGCAGGATGGGGCATGGTGACACCATCCCGACACCATGGCCTTTGCTATGAAATGTCGGTATTCACTGTATCACATAGCGGGGGTTGGGACTGCAGACATGAATCGCGTCATTAAGCTCAGCCGGGATCTGGAGGATGTCTACTTTTCCTGTTTGTCTTACATGCAAGTTTTAAGGGAGGAAAAAATGTGCCAAGGTGCATCATTTACCATTTCAAATTGATTAGGCTATATTGTCAGAAAGGTGGGCTCAGATCTTTGAGGTAAAATCGGCTGCCGGGGATCTTTGAGGTAAAATTGTTCTGCAATTACATTCCAATGAGTCTCAATGCAAAAACTAAAATGTCAAATTAATAGTGACCTTTATCCAAAATGTTTTTGACGTAAAAGAGTTAAATGGCAACTTGTTGGCTGAGTGGACAAACAGGAGGGCGGGAGCAGCGGAGGGACAGTACCGCTGCCTCATCATATCTAGCCTGTTGGGTGCACTACAATGTGGACACTCTACTGGGTGACAAGTAAAGGGGGGTGTAGTGTTTTTAATAGGTGACATCCTCTTGTATTGCTTTGATTTATGCATGTATTTGTTCTTTTACTCTTGCATAGGAACATATGATCCAAAATGAGGTCTCCATTCTGAGAAGAGTAAAACACCCCAATATTGTCCTACTCATTGAGGAGATGGACATGCCGAGTGAGCTGTACCTTGTGATGGAACTAGTAAAGGTCAGTAGAGCAAATGTTTTCATTTTTAGTGCAACCTGCATTCAAGCAAATTATTTAAGAATGGTCATCTGTATGAGAGCTGTAAGGGCCATGTAATAGTGACATAGAGCAGAAGACAATGCAGACTGGGTATGTCTGGGCTGTCTGAGGCAGTGGGGCAGCCCCCCTTCCCCCGCCGTGGGGGGTCCCATAGTGGGCTACCTTGGGCTGGGTCACTGGGCCAGCAGCATTTTTGTTCCTTGAAAATACTCCTAATAAGCTGCTGAGTCGAGTCTTTCCTTGCCTAAAATTTGCCAGCCCTCCCCTAAATGCAGATGCAATGATATCAATCACATACTGTCAGTGGGCCTGATTCATTAAGGAAAGAAAAGCAGAATAGGAGTAACTTTGCTCCTAGACAAACAATGTTGCAATGCAAGGGGTGCAAATTAGTTTATTATTTTGCACATTAGGAAAATACTGGCTGTTTTTTCATGTAGCGCACAAATACAATTATAGATTTTACACTGAAGTTTAAAGTTGATCTAGGACATGCCCTACCCCAACTATAAATATGTCCTCACATTTTAAATTTACCTCCACTCCAATGCAACATGGTTTTGCTAAGGTGCAAAATTACTCCTTTTTTTGCTTTATTTTCCTTAATAAATCAGGCCCAGAGTGTTTGTGGCATGCATTTTCCTGTTCCTTCAAAAATGACCTACTTGCAACCTTGTTCCTTGTTCCTAGTTCTGAACTAAGCTTATCAGTTTGTGCATAAGTTTTACAATTTAGTATTTCAGCCATACAAATAGGAATGAAATATTACCACTTACCCACAATTTTCACTAATCATCTACTGAAACAGGATCCAGGAAAAAAAGATGCTTTAAACCATAGCAATTATTTGGACATTTACTTTCAAATCTACACAAACATATTACAGCTAGAACCTGTTTTCTTACTATTGATTGACATTTTTCATGTGCTTTAGGTTGTATAAATGAATGTCTTGATCATAGTAGAGTTTCTATAGTCCCCACGTAATCTGAAATCTAGGCTCAGAAAACAAAATGGCTACCTGGGGCTACCTTTCAATTATGTCTGAATTCAGAAAGCTTGGTGCAGGTAACGTTCTGCACTATACATTCACTTGAATTTTAATGCAAAAACTAAAATGGTAAATGTATAACACTATTCATTGAAAATTGTATATGATATAAAGGGGCTGTAGAGTTAAATGGCAACTATTCTAGTCATAAATGCGATTATTTTTTCTGGCATTTAAAGCTATTTTGTCAAATTAAAATCTAATAACAGAATCTGTGACATTATAAAGAAGAACAGAAAAGGGGCACAAGACAGTGCATTCAATTTTTATTAATATAAAGAAGGAATAAAGAAAGGTAAATGAAAAACATTTAGGGGTATATTTACTACACTGCAGGTTTGAAAAAGTAGAGATGTTGCCTATAGCAACCAATCAGATTCTAGTTAACATTTATTTAGAACATTCTACAAAATGACAGCAAGAGTCTGATTGGTTACAATAGGCAACATCTTCAAACCCACAGTTTAGTGAATATACCCCTTTGGGTAAGCAGCAAGATAGATCCCCCTGACTGTATCCCTCGGACAGATCAGTGTTACACCATGATCTGTGTATATAATTAGAGCAATTTTTCATTGACCTTAATGCATGTAATAGACTAATGTCTCCATACAGAACATATATTCATGCTGCTTATTTTCTGTGCACTTTTTATGTGTTGTTTTTTTTACCTACTTGCTTTAAGACATCATGTTTTTGCATTTTCAGTTTATATCTTTTACTAGTTACAATTTGTGCCACCTTATATAAAGCAACTACTGTGAGCCAATGTTACGACATAATCTGCTACTTGAAAGCAAGACTCAATTCTATTTTCTAAGCCAGTTTCATGCTGGAAGTATTTGTGTTTAGTAGAGTTGTCTCTAGCTCTCCAGTTGTTGTGGAACTACAAGTCTCAGAATACTCTGCTTTGTAGTTGACAAAGTTGGGTTATTAGTTGCTTAGGAGCTGGAGAGTCGCATATTGGTGTATGCTCATAACTGTAACTCAGTGAGAATTGCTGACATCTAGTGGGTACATTCAGTATTACATATGTTCTCTACAGGTGGTACTAATCAGTGTTAAGCAATTTAGGGACAATTTCAAATGATGCTTCTATTTTCCTAGCGGCTACCTATCACTGTATTCACAAAATAATATTCATTAACCTATTTCATTTTTCATCCTCTTAAAACTTCCCAGCCATATCAAATATTAGGAGAGCTTTACAAATTGACAGAGAACCTACATATGCAATGCCTCGGGACTTAATCAGGCACAGATCCACACAATATCATATTTCTGGACTTACACTTTCATCCTGTCTCTTGCAAATGGTCTCAAGCATCTCTGTTCTATCCCCCTCTTTCTGCTCAATCTATCACGCCCTAACCTTACAAACATACCGAGGCACAGTGACGTTGCCTTTTGAAGTCAAAGTTACTAAATCTGGAATTGGTAGATCATTAAAATACCTTTTGGAAGATCTAATGGTTACTGACATACAATACACTGACATTCTAGAAGAATGAGGCACAAGGCTGCTCACTGTGTGTGAGACTATTAAGTCAGAGTACAATATAGATGGGGAAATAGACACGTGTGCACACAACTAAGTGAGCTCTGTGTTTGCATATTCTGTGGTTAGTTCACAAACCTTAATGTGATTTGTTATACACTAGCTAGGGGTGAATTCATTACAGGAATAGCAACATTATCCAAACAGGCGCTTCAATAGCAAGCAAAATATTCTCTCCTATAGGCACCTCCATATATATCGATTGTTGTGTCCTGGCAAATAATTATCTCAGACCACGGTCTCCTCTGTGGTCCTCTTCCTAATTATTCTATTGTAACAGTGTATGTGCAATGCATTCACATAGTCTCTGCAATAGGTTGGCCCATGATTTCATGCGTGACGTCTTCTCAGATCAGCTAGACTAGCCAGCCATAATTTAACCTTCTGCTTGATTTATGTGAACATCTCATGCTGGTGCTCGGATCTCATAACAACATTTATCCGCAAAGGGAATGTGCGCCCCCTTCTTGGACCAAGGGTTACTTCTGAGGCCCCTGAAAATATCAAGTTGCCAGAAAGAGTGATTAATACATCACCAAATCCTATAAATTAACCATCATGGGGCCACAAAGGCATCCATTATTGTGTGTGCTTTTAGCATAAAATAGAACTGCTAAAAATAAAAAAGAAAAACAAAACAAATACCATATTGTGTTTTAAAATTTGTTTTTATTTATGTTTTTTTTTACAGGGAGGAGATCTATTTGATGCTATTACCTCTACTAATAAATACACAGAGCGAGATGCTAACGGGATGTTATATAACTTAATGAGTGCCATCAAGTATCTGCATAGCTTAAACATTGTGCATAGGGATATCAAACCCGAAAACCTGTTGGTAAGTGGTGTTTTTTTAATTTGTTATTGCAGGTTATTGTGAAAACTATTGTAAAGAGATAATTATTATTATGTGTTCGAGAATATAAACATTTGTTATAAAAAAATAAATCATCAGTTATATAACTATAAAATGTTTTAGTTGTATTAATAAATACATAATTATCAGGGCTACTACAGATTTTAGTAGACCTAAGGTAAAACTAAAGGATGCCTTTCTTCCTACTATTCTGCCCTCTCTCGTGCCAAACAAACTTCTTTCACATCCCTCATCTCCTCTCTGTCCAATAAAACCCGACGCCTCTTTGCTACCATTCATTCTCTACTGTATCTTCCCCCACCTCCTCTCCCTCATCCATCGCCTAATTCAAAAACAAAATTAATTCTATCCACAATGATATCTGTTCTCGTCAGTCTTGCCTACTCCACCTGTCCTCTCTATCACTCACTCTCCACCCTTAGCTCATACCCACCTGTTACTGTCTCTTCTCTCCTCATCTTCTTCTACAACCTGTCCTCTCGATCCTGTCCCCTCCAAGTTCCTCCACTCCCTCTCTTCCAATGCCTGTTGTCACCTTGCTCATCTCTTTAACCTCTCTCTCCACTGCTATCTTCCCCTCGGCCTTCAAGCCTGCTCTCATCTTCCCTATTAAGAAACCTTCCCTTTACCCATCCTAATTCTCCATCTATTGCTGCCCTTTGTTTCTAAAATTCTTGAATGATATATCTTCAATCATCTGACCCACTTTCTTTCTTCCCAATCTCTTTTTGACCCTCTTCAGTATGGCTTCCAACCCCTTCACTCAACTGAAATTGCCTCACTAAAGTAACAAATGACTTACTCTTAGCTAAGTCCAAAGGTCAGTTCTCCCTTCTCGAACGCCTCAACCTCTCTGCTTCTTTTGATACCGTCGCTCATTCTCTTCTTCTCACCACCCTCAACTTCCTAGGTCTTCGCTAAACAGCACTCTCCTGGTTTGCCTCCTACCTCTCTGGCTGCTCTTTTAGCGTGCCTGCTTCTGACTCCCTCCACTTCTGCTTTCTATTGGAGTACCACAAGACTCTGTCCTTGGCCCTCTGCTGTTCTCTCTCTCTACACCACCTCTCACAGTGAACTCATTTAATTATTTGGCCTTCAATACCACCTCTATGTTGATGACACGCAAATCTATCTATTCTCGACTGACCTCTCTTCCACCTACCTAGCCCAGGTATCTAGCTGCCTCTCTGCTGTAACTACCTGGATGTCATCATCTTTTCTCCTGCCAATGTTGCTATCCCTCCCAATAACTCCCTCTTGGTTGACAACATCACTCTTTCTCCTGTCACCAAAGACTGCTGCCTTGGAGTCACCCTTGACTTAGCCGTCAGCTTTACCCCTCATATCACCCCTTACCAAATCCTGCCACTTCCTCCTCCGCAACAACATGAAAATCTGTCCCTTCCTCTCTCAGGAAGCAACCAAAATCCTGGTCCATTAACTCATCATTTCTTGTCTCGACTATTGCAACCTCCTTCTCACTGGCCTTCCTGACTCTCACATTTTTGACCTTCAATCCTCACAGAAAGCTGCAGCTAGGCTCATCTTCCTCTCCCACTGCACCTCTTCCGCTTTTGCTCTGCGTAAATCCCTTCATTGGCTCCCCATCCATTTCAGAATTCAGTTCAAGCTCCTTACCCTCACTTACAAAGCTTTTACCAATGCTTCTCCCCCTTACATCTCTGACCTTGCCTCAAAGTACATACCTACCCGGCCACTCCTGCCTCTGACCTCCACCTCAATTCACCTCTCATTATCTCCTCTCGTGCTCGCCTCCAAGACTTCTACCGTGCTGCCTCTAATCTTTGGAACTCCCTACCCCATCTCACTCGACTCTCTGCCAACCTTTAGTCCTTCAAACGCTCATTCAATACTCACCGTTTCAAGCTCACCTGTCCTACCACCTCCTAACTATTCTATCCATCACCTACTCTTCCTCACCTGCCATCTCCATCTTTTCCCAGTTGGTCCTACTGTTTCTCACCAGCCCTCCCTCTAAAATGTAAGCTCTCGCAGGCAGGGTCCTCTCTACCTATTGTTCCACATCTGTCTACTGGCTACCTCATTTTTCCTATCACCTCTTTTGCTGAACTCTGTGTGAGTCCCCATAGCATTACTCACACTCATCTGTGCCTCTTACATGTATTACTTTGTATATTTGTTACTTGCTTCTGTATCCGGCGCTACGGAATCTCCACACCTTATAAATAAATAATAACAATATAATCGTGGGCATTTATGAACAAGGTGGTGCAACCAATTAGGCATTAGCTTTTATTTTCAAAACAGCACTAAAAAAACAGCAGCAGGAATCTGATTGATTGTTATGTGCACAGACACCACTCAATACTTAACTAAACTTCTGTAAAACTATATTTGCTATTGTGCTTTCTAAAATGGACTAAGCAAATGTAATGAACAGCATAGGAAACTCTGATCAGCCATAGGGAAAAAAGGATCCCACTTCAGGCACTAACGTAAATGGATAGGGAGATTTTACAGAGGGGATTATGATTTCTGGACATAGTAAGACAGATATAGTCACCAAAGAAAGGATTCATAACAATAGAATAATTATATAGTACAGAGTCAGGAGTCCATGATAAATAGTAATATATCTAAAGGCCAAACTGAAGTGGGTAGACAGTCATTGGTCAATACCAGGAGTAAAATGAAAACATAAACAAAACACAAACACAATAATATATATCAGATAAGACTGAGGAATAACATAAGAGAAGGGAAAGAACCTGTCACCGAACCATTACTGGAGATCTGGGTTCCCAGTCACAGTGTTCCTTTAGGCCATTAGCAGCCCTCTGGATTGCCCTCAGCTGCTCGGATGCCCTCAGGACTTGGAGTAGCAAGAGGAACGTTGAAACTACAGCAAGGCAAACTGAGGCTGACAGGACCAGGATAGATAAGCAAGGGAAGGCACCAGCAAAATCAGAACAAGACATAGATTAAACAATAGGACAAGGAAAACAGATACACAAGACAGACTAATACAAAGAGGTTCACAGGCTAAACAAAGACAAGGACTGAGACCACGACTAAGATGCAGCATGTTCAGATCCAAAGATCCATAGCTACCAAACACAACAGCAAATTTCCACTGTAACAGTCCTTATACATTCCTGCGGGTTTGCTGGAAACTTATTACAACAGGGATTGTTAGGGTGCAGAAGACACACAGAATAGAGAGAGATTTATCACAGTACAGTACCTGCACCAAAATCCTATAGATGGCAACAGGCTGCCCCCCAAGGCTTCAGGCAGCATTTCTCCTTCTTGCTTTATGTCCCATCAGTCCTTTTCTTCACTTTATGTCCCAAGCCTAACCCATGGTCCCAACTCTTACTGATAACTGGAACAACAGGTGAAGCTCAACAGGTCATAAAACAGAGAACCAGAAGAATCAGACTGAACTTGACATAATTATTTGCTCAGAGCAGCCAACTGCTACATCCCATGTCCTCCTTTTCCTCACATGACCTCCTCCACATCACATGACCTGCTCTGTACAATGAATGGCGATCACAAATGGCTAGCATCAGGACATCTGAGATCATAGGAGGAAGGACAAACAGTCTGCGCTACGTGGTCTCCCTCCTCCATGGGAAACAGATGTGATTGCTTTGCCTATTGCATTAAAGCAAGGTAAGGGAGGCCAGAGCCAGCAAATAGAAGCCTTATTTTTGGTGAAAACACCAGTTTATGGTGCAGATAGTTCTTTTCCCCCTTTAGTAAATAGACCCGATACAGTGAGGATTATTTAAAGTTGCCACAGACTATGGGTGATCTTTACAGATATGGAAAACTGGATATAATGTGGACTTGGACAAGGTTTATTATTATTGTGTCAATATTGCATTCTCCTAGTTGAAATATATATATTTCGTTATATATACAAGGTTTTATGGCAGAGCTGTAGCACTCATGTCAGCAGTCATTAATAGCGTAAGACACAATAAGGACAGCAAACTCTAAAGAGCTCGGCTTATCCATTATTTCTTAGGCAATCTTTCTCCAGACTGAGATTTTAATAGATTCAGCCTGCAGCATGTTTTAATGTTGAGAAATGCCTGAGACGAAAATCATCCACCAGGAATGTATTCATAATATTTTTGCTAAAGATCGTTTCAAGAGCTTATAAAACCCACTGGAACCGTCCAGTTATAGCAGTAAATAGTGTCTACACCAGTTGGTTTTATTTTATTAGAGGAACTGACCCATCTTTTAACATCCAAGAGATGCAATTGGTATCCATACAAGCTTCAATTCTTGTCAGCGGTCACTAAACTCTAGATCTGACTTCAGAAACAAAAAACAGCCCCCTGTTGCCTTTGGTGTTTGTCTTGGTAACAGAGTCCCTCACGGCCTTGTTAAGAAATTCCTAAGATGTCCAGGGAGTGAAGGTGAAAAATTCTACAAGATATCCTACTTTGCAGATGATATTCTCCTCAGTCAACCACAAATTAGTGTCCCCATGCTGTATAAAATTATTGATGGTTATGGCAGAGTCTCAAGATAAGCTATTCAAGATTGGAAGCCCTCACACTTCATATCTTCCCACAGGATAATGCTCATTTTACATCATCTTCGAATCTGAAATGGCAACCCAAGAAAATCAAATATGTTAGGATTTCCATAACCTCTTCTTATGAGTCCCTTTACCAAGAGAATTTCCTAGATTACTAAAGATATTGCCTTTCGGGAAAACCCCTGATAATATTGTGGCTTTGCAGGGTCATAACAATCAAAATTAATAAGTTATTTTATTACCTCCAAACTCTCTCGATAGCTGTCCCACCTTCAGTGTTTGCTGAGGAGCAGAAGGCATTCTCTAAATTCATATGGAGCAGGAACCCCCAAAAGTCAAACAATCAGTCATCAAGAAATTAATTTTTGCCGGAGGCAAAGGCTTCACAGTTATCAAGTGTTACTAGAGGGCTACCCACCTAGCATAAATAGCAGCGACATTTGCTCCCAGTGGTAATACTTCATGGGTAGACATGGAGACCAAATCATTAGCTCTTACTTTCCTCTCCTCCCTATGGGGACTTCCCAAAGCCCATAAACACCTTGGGCTAGATTTACTAAGCTGCGGGTTTGAAAAAGTGGGGATGTTGCCTATAGCAACCAATCAGATTCTAGCTGTAATTTTGTAGAAGGTACTAAATAAATGAAAGCTAGAATCTGATTTGTTGCTATAGGCAACATCCCCACTTTTTCAAACCCGCAGCTTAGTAAATCTAGCCCCTTAACTCTATTCTTCTGCCAACCCCCTCAGATTTGCATTGAAGATGCAGGACATATATTCTTCCAAATTTAGCCTCTTAACTGCAATCTCCCTGATCACACCCTTATGCGATAACCCTTATTTTCCTCCTGGACATTCTCTAAGTTTCTCTATGGGGTGATCCAATTCATGTATCAAGTGTATAGCCCACCTTACCGATGAAGAAAACTTTGCATTGCTAGACTGCATTGTTAGATGTCATCCAACAAAAATTCCCTTTTTGAATATTTTCAAATTACTCACTTCGCCATCTCTCTCCCAATTCAAGATGCTTTTCATTCTAATAATCCATTAGAATAACTTTGCCTATACTTTCCCTTTGGACAGAGTATGATCTCCCCAATCTTCAGTATACTATTAGGCACACACCTGACCCCCACCATAAACACGAGTTAGAATGGGAATCAGACTTTGGTCCACCACCCGAAGAAGAGGCATAGCAGGAGAACAGAGAGAGTACACCATGAATCTCGATATCCACACTGATTAAAGAGACTGCATTCAAAGTCTATCATTGGTATTATATCCCTGATAAGTTAAGTAAGATATTCCCTACAACTGATTCAAGCTGTTGGAGCGACTGTGGCCACAGGGGAAATTTCTTCCACATCCTGTTGGTCTGCCCCAAGATAACCTTATTTTGGGACCAGATCCATAGAACTCTGAACTTTACGATGGAAGCCCCAATTCTTAAAGACCTGTGGATATTCCTTCTTTCTTACCCTCCCCAAAATCTTTGAAGACACTCTACAAAACTCATATTGACCACAGATAAATCACCTATCGTTTTCCACTGGAAACAGGTAGACCCATCACCTCTCTCTGCAGTCACAATACACATCTGGCATGTCGAGCACATTAAAAAAATCACATATTATCTTCACGATTGGCCAGATCTTTGTATGGGCTCTATGACTTTTTAGTGAAGATAGGAATCACCCTTCCCACTCTTAAAACGTTCCCTTGTGTGGCCTCCTCTTACCTTCATTGTACAACTACTTTGACTTAGAACCCTCTTCACTCGCAACCATGAAATTTCTGTGAACTCCTCTCTCACTGTTCCACCCCACCGAACCATTCTGTACCCCTGTTCTCGCCCATGAATATGTTTTGAAAAAGTGGACCTTGTACTTTTTTTTTCTGTGATTGATTTTGTATGATATAAATTGTTACCTGCGTCTGTTGAAGAAATTAAAAGTGAACACCTTGGGACCCCATGTGTTCTGGTCATTTGTTGAGGTGATGGCTGTGTGATCCTTTGCAGACCAAATGTCCACCATTTCCAATCAGATCTAAAAATCTGATCTTGTTTGGTCATTTCGATGATACAGGTAGTAAAAAAAAACAGTACCCAATAATCTCTCACTCTAATGATTAATTTACAACATAAGTAAGACCAAGTAGTATTTTAGGAGAAAGATCTAAATCTTAAAATTAATGAAAATGTTGGTGCAAAAGTGAAAACAGATTGTAGTGACTGTAGAACTTTGTACCATTTCCACCATGCACATTGTCCATAAACCCAGAATGTAGCTGCAAATTGATGTTCCAAAACAGTAGTAGTGCTGGCCGACATGCTTTGTGGTTCATAAATGACCTTTTGTGGAGGACAAATTAATTTTCTCTTTTACCGTAAGCAGAATAGAAGCTCCCATTCATATTTTCTAAGCTTAATCACTCCCATGTGACATGAATAATATATTCCCTGTGCTTCAACCTGTCATGAGAGTGATTGAACGCTATGAGCACCAGCGCTTCTTGCTGGATAAGCGCCAGCATTCAAACCACCCACTTGACACCACTCTTAGAGCTCAGTTGCTACCGCGGTGACCGGTTGAAGTAAAGCATAAGTGCTCTTACTCGTTACATGAGAATGGGTCAGCTCAGACAATACTGTATGCAGCAGATTCACTATTCTTATTCACTACTCTTTCTGTGAAGTAATTTTTCCTCAAATTTCCTCTGAACCTACTTCCCTCCAGTGTCAGTGAATGTCCTCGTGTTCTATTATTTCTCTTCCTTTGAAGAATGTTTCCCTCCTGTACTGTGTTAAACCCATTGATGCATTTCAAAGTTTCTATCATGTACCCTCGTTCCCTTCTCTGCTCCAAACTATACATATTAAGATCTTTTAGTCTTTCCGGGTAAGTTTTGTGCTGTAGGCCATGCACCATTTTAGTTGCCCTTCTTTGAACAGTCTCTAATGTATTTATATCCTTTTGGAGATTTGGCCTCCAGAACTGAACACAGTATTCTAGATGAGGCCGTACCAATGACCGATACAGTGGCAGTATTACTTCTTTCTTTCTGCTACTGATTCCTCTCCCTATACAACCAAGCAGGGGCGGGCTGGCCCGGGGGGCAGGGGGGCATCGCCCCCCCGGGCCGCTCGGTCAGGCCGCTATTAGGGCCGGGGGTAGGCAGGCCGGCCGGCCGCCCCCCGGCTGCAAAATACTATGCTTTCCCCCGCGGCCGCATCTGATGACATCAGATGCGGCCGCGTCAGTGCACAGGCGGCCGCATCACATGACAGGGGATGCGGCCGCGTCATCAATGACGCGGCCGCATCCCTTTTCATGGAAGGCGGCCGCCTGTGTGCCCCCCGGCCACGCCTCTCCCAGCCCGCGCCTGCAACCAAGCATCCGACTGGCCTTTCTCATTGCTTTGTTACATTGCTTACCTGCCTTTAAGTCACCTGAAATAGTGTCTCTTAGATCCCTTTCCACCTCAGTAGATTCCATTATACTGACATTACTGAGCCATGACTTTGTTACTAGTTCATAGTGAATAGATATTCTCAAGCATATTGTAACCCCCAAAATGGCGGCCTCCAACTGTGTGCCAGTGAATGGTCCACTTTAATGCTGATTGGTGGAAATGAGTTAAGGAATAAGACTTACTCACCTAAAATGTGAGTTTAACAGTAGACCTGTTGTCTACTTGTGGGGCTTTTCTTCATCTTGGTTCAGCTTTGCATTTTTGCTGCATATATTATCATCATCATCATCAGCTATTTACATATGTACAGTAGGTTTTAAATAAGACACCTCCTTAAAATTGTACCTCTACTACACACAGTTGGTTTATTAGCAGGCTATTATTATAGCTGTATAATAACCCTCCAACAACAGTTTCTCTGTCTCCTGCCATATGCAGCTCTTTCTAAATAAAACCCTCACAGACCATTCTCCATCTCGGCAGTAATAGGTTACAGATGGTACGGCACAATTATATGGGGATGCATTCAATTACTGTTGTGCAATTACAGTTTTACAGCTTCGTTAAACCAGAGCACCCACTACACTGTGACTAATTTAAACTAATCCTGCTCTCTTTTTCATCATTTATTAGGGTATAAAGAAGAGTGATGCTAGCGCAGTTTATTGTGACCACATTTTTATGCATAATGTTTGGGCTTGTTGCTTTTAGGTGCAAACAATAATATTTATTTAGCTATTTTAATCCATTCTGGAGCTTTTCCAGAATCGCCATGCCATGTATACACATATAGGGGCTAATGCAAAGCCGGTTGCAAAATGGGAGTATATTACGCTAAAAAAAATAGCGTATTTCTGCCCATATCCAAAGCCGTACAAATCTTGAGAAGTCTCCGCCTCAGCAGGATATGCACCTGGCTTACAATAAGTCATCATCAGCGAGTATCTGCCTTCTAGCAGGTGCAAAAGACACGCCTCCTAACAGGTGCATATTTGTGTTTCTGCAGGTCAACATGAGCTGTATTTGCATAAACACACCTTTTTTGTACTTGGCCAATGTTAGAACGTCCTTCCCTCCCCAGTCCCGCCTCTCCAGGCATAAGTGCCAGAATAGCGCAAATCTACATAGGCGCATATCTGCATGATGAGTGTATGGTCATTATCATCACCATGAAGGACCACATCCTTCTGTGGCAACACACAGCCATGGTGACTGACAATGTTTTTATTACAGATGGACTTTTATGGCCAGTATTACATGTATTTCTTTAGACAGATATATTTAGCTAAATGTGGTTTGTAAAGAATTCATTTTAAAGCGGCATCTACGACGACACCTTTCCCTGGCTTTGAAATAGGCCGGTGTGCGCTTGTTACAAGTCAGTCTACAGCAGATAATGAGATCCAGTTTTTAAGAATCTCTTGCAAGCCAAGGATTACATCAGAGGCTCATGAAACAATTTGCTCTCCGAGCCGTCAGCGTGAGTTACACATAGGGACAATGAATTCAGAAACCCAAAATATTCCTCACCATGTTCTCAAATAATCTTATAGTTTACCATTCTAAAAGTATTGTGAAACTGCAGGGAGGTTATAGAGGAAACAAAAGTTATAGGTTTAATATAAAATACTTTTTTTTTACAAAAACAAACTTTGTTTCCCTAACTATTTATAGAAGTATTTGAATGTGGTTTATTCTTTTGTCACTTATAGTTGCAACATTATTTGTATATTAGCTTGGAGCATAGTTTAGCCAGGAAACAGCTCATTTCTTCCTAGCAAACATTCTTCATTACCTTTTGACAACTTTAGGGAAGAGTCAAGGGTCCACTGAGAGTCGGCTAGAGGAGCTTGTGCTCACATAGCTGGGGTATATAACAATACCATTCTAAGTGTAATATTAGTCCTGGGTGCTCTGAATCACTTTGTTGCTCTTGATAGAAAACTAGTTAATCACAATTTATGTTTTGATTTATCCACTAATGGTACTATTAGACTACATGGGTATTATATCATGTTTTCCAAGCAAACAATTTGGCAGCTGCCTCTCATATTATAAAATGTAAAGAGATGACGTAAATAAAATGACTTATAACCCAAAGGGAAGCTCCGAATAATTCTAGGGGGATTCTTGTAACAAAATATTCATAATCTATGTGTATGCATACAAATGCAAATTCTATATATACGCACAACAAATGTAATGTGCGTTTCTTTTAAAAAATGCACGTGCAACGGATATACGCATGTCCATATTCAACAAGGAATGTATGTGCAGATACGTCTGCAGGGCCATCTTTTCCATTGGGCACGATGGGCAGCTGCCCGGGGGCCCCACGGGCAAGGGGGCCCCATAGGCACGGCTCTTAATGAGAATAAATAATCCTGCAAAAGAAAAAAACCTGCAAAAAAAACCTACAAGGGTCACTGAGCAAGTACATATATCTATCTCTATCTCTATATATCTATATCTATATCTGTATCTGTATACATCTATATATCCTTATCTATATCTATATCTAGGGGCCCCGGTGCACTGCTTTGCCCGGGGGCCCATAATGTTGTTAAGATGGCCCTGTACGTCTTGTGATGAATTCGGGTCTAGGTCTCCTCTGCTGTAATAGACAGGATACTGCAGGATACGTCCAATACATATGTGAAATAATACAAAGATATATAGATATAAACATAGTCATTAATAACAAAACATTAAGAAATAAAAAATAAAATGTTTTTTTGTTTGTTTGCTGTTGTCAATGAAATACATTTATTAGGATATTATTAATGTCTGCTGTACATAAAATACATTTATTAGGATATTATTAATGTCTGCTGTACATAAAATACATTTATTAGGATATTATTAATGTCTGCTGTACATAAAATACATTTTTACAGTTGCTCCTGATTGCAAACACATGTTATAGCGTGCCATCATCGCTAGTAATTGACACTTAGACTAGACCTGTAGCTGGTACAAATAATACGACTGAAAATCACAAACCTTAGAGATGACCAAAGCTTGAATCGGACGCTGCTGCATCGCCCGACCTTGGCACTGTACATTGGCTACGTGCCGCCCAATCGCTTACCTGTTCGGCTCCTGAAATCATAGCCTCGAAAATGGATTGGACATTGCTGCATTCTAGGGTTCATGGTCCAGTTTTGGAAATGCGCACAGTAATTACGTGCATTATACGCAACATATTACCAGATACGCTCTGAAATAAATCATGAAACTTCTATATTTACCTTTGAAGGAATCACAAACTAAATTATAATGAGTTTTTGTCTTTCCTTAATTGTTTCCAGCATCTTCTGTTCACTGCCAGGGACAGGCAGAATGTTAACATGGCATTTTCTGCATTTCGTTCCAAAACAAATTATTACATTTTTGGTCGATCGTCGGGTATCTGGCAGGACTATGCAAAACGTTCTCGTTTTTCTTTGCGCTAGCTTACAATGTGTTTAACATGTGTTTCTTTGGGCTAATTTGGGATAAATAAGAAAGATAATGAGGCAGCCATTATATTTGAAGCAGTATGGTTGGAATAAGCTTGTGGAATTGTCCTCCTGATTAAAATTATTACATTCCCATGATATAATGCAAAAAACATCCCGATTCATTGGGAATGACTACTGAGAACCATTACGGGTCTGTCCAGCAGGATGTGAAGCCGAGCATGAATTCTCTGGTTTGGCAATGAAAATCATAGCGTCTGAACTTTTATATCTGGATGAGCTGGAAGATATATCATTCCTTTGCTGCTTCTAAAGCAAAAATGCTTTGATTTATGCTACAGTAATTATCAATATATTTTATTTGATAGTTTTAGAAGACTTTAAAAAGAAGATTGATTTACAATGAACTTCTATACATTTATTTAATGTGACTAGATACATGTTCAATAACTGTACATATGGCTCTGTATCACCGAGCCCTATGCCCACTTATATTAAAGCACAAGAGATGTCAAGAGTTCTTATAAAAGAATTTGTGACTAATCTTTATCATTATTTGATTCACACATTGTCAGCACCGGGATGCAAGTTAATTAAATAGATGGGGCCAGATTTACTAAACGGCGGGTTTAAAAAAGTGGAGGTGTTGCCTATAGCAACCAATCAGATTCTAGTTATCATATTTAGCACATTCTACAAAATGAGATCTAGAATCTGATAGGTTGCTATAGGCAACATCTCCACTTTTTCAAACAAGCAGTTTAGTAAATATACCCCTTGGAGTCTAAAACTAGTTAGTCCTTACAGTAAGCTGCCCTCTACTGTTGTGTTGTGTCCTTTGACAGCGTGATGTGTTTCTAATCACACCTAATTTTCTGACTGATAAATCATAGATGTTATAGTTCAATTTTGCACAAAATAAAATGATGGGCCTCATTCATCAAGAAACACAAATCTTTTTTTTTTACAAATGCACGTACATCCGGTATATGCACATCTGTATTCAATGGAAGCCGAATATATGTCTGTTGATGAATACGGGTCTAGGTCCATTGTGCTCTAACAGACAAGACACTGCAGGAAACTTCAATTATATATGTGGAATATAGTCACAAAAGAACACAGAAAAATATTCACTTGTTAATAATATATAATGACAATTCTGTCATTAATGACAAAACATTAAAAAAAGTGATATTTATTTTTTTTAGTTTTGTTTCCCGTAAAATAAATTTATTAGGATGTTATTAATAATTACTGTCCATAAAATAAATTTATTAAGATGTTATTAATAATTACTGTCCATAAAATACATTTATTAGGATGTT
Organism: Mixophyes fleayi; assembly: GCF_038048845.1. Taxonomy (NCBI): domain Eukaryota; kingdom Metazoa; phylum Chordata; class Amphibia; order Anura; family Limnodynastidae; genus Mixophyes; species Mixophyes fleayi. The sequence goes on along the minus strand of NC_134403.1, from coordinate 54,789,597 downwards.
AATTTTTTTTTCATATTATCCGGCTACATGCTTTTATACAATCAGTGCTGCAGGTGGGCTGATAAGTCTCAACACTGAACAAGTGAGCTCACAACCGGAAGCGCAAGTTGCCGAACACAGTACATGTGTTGGCAATACCAATTTATAGCGCTGCATACCGCCTAGGTTCCGTACATCGACAGAGGAGACCATAACAAGGAGGTGGTCATTTTCCACACTCAAGGATGTGAGGCTCTACTTTATAAGTCTTTCTTGAACATCATGTCATTTCACCATTAACACACTTGGTGTTGCTGACTTAGGTGAACTTCACTTCATGGTGGTATTTTCTCCAATAGGTGTTGCAATGACACTTCTCTAGTTGCATTACCAACTGCATATATGTATCATATACCATGATTGTATATTAGGAATCCAGTATGTATTGGTATTTTTAATATGCATATTCATGCTTATGGTGATATAGATTTGAATTGTTTTTACATATGTGTATATTAAATAACTGTGCCGATTTGAGATTTGCGCTATCTTATCTGTTTGTCTAGTTTGTTATTAATAACTACTGTACATAAAATATATTTATTAGGATGTTATAAATTTCTACTGTACATAAAATACATTTTTACAGTTGCTTGTGATTGCAAACACATGTTCTAGCATGTATACATAGCTGTCATCACTAGTAATCGGCACTTACACCCGATCTGTAGTTGGTGCAAATGACGCAACTGAAAATCCCATACCTTAGAGTTTCTCAAAGCTTGAACCGGACGCTGCTGAGTGTGCTGGAGCTTGGCACGCCCTTAATGTGCACTGACTACGTGCATACGCCCAATCCCCTTCCTGTTCCAACCCTGAAATCTTAGGCTGTAGTAAGGGTCCTTTGCGCTCAACGATGAATTGGGCGTTGCTGCATTCACTGGTGCATGGTTAGTTTCTGGCCATTCGCAGAGCGATTTTACGCTAAATACAGCATGTATAGGCATTTACGTTCCTTGATAATTCAGGGCCCTATGATACTATGCTTTAGCCTGTCATACATATAATTCAAAGAGCGGAAAGGTTGCTTACATTTTAAATTATTCTGTTAATTACTTAAAGGCTTAATTACAAGGTTTAAGTATGTGTTTCTTATTCCTTGCTGTAAAGGAGAATTTGGAGTTATTGTCTGTATCACTGCCTACGATTTAGACTTATCCCATTCTGTGTTAAGTGCTTTCCAATTAACTTATTTAATTACTTTGGAGGAATGAGGAGGTGAAATGATTAACAAAGTAAAAGAGAAACAATGAGTAAGTAAAAAAAGGAGATTGTTATTATTTTTTATATACGAGCCAATCATTTTATGTAGTTCTGTACAGAGAACATGTAATCACTCCCACCAGTCTCCTGCCTCATTGGATCTTACAGTCTAAAGTCCATACCACACACATACTAGGGTAATCATGACTGGTTCCATACTGAATGAGAATATTAATTGATGATAGCGTACTGTCTTGAACAGGGAAATGTAATAATATTTTATAAATGTTGGCTTATCTTTCTTTCCTAGGTGTATGAACACCAGGATGGCAGTAAATCACTGAAGCTTGGAGACTTTGGACTGGCAACAATGGTAGATGGACCCCTATACACTGTGTGCGGAACCCCAACATATGTAGCTCCAGAAATTATTGCAGAAACTGGGTAAAACTTTTTTGTGTCTGAAACTATTTCAAACCACTTTTAAAGAGAACATTGCTGAACATATGCATTCTCTGCCATTGTTATAAAGAATGTTGTATGATTAGCCAGCAAGCTCACAGTTACTCTGAACAGTTTGGTTTAGTAAGATCATTTGGAAAGAAGACTTTGAAATGCAATAGCCAGAAGCAGTGTTCTCAAGAACCGATTAGGTGGAATTTAATGTAATCTAGGTGGAATTTAACTATTTAGATGTGATTGAGAGTTTCTCATACCAACCACCTCTGATTTCTATTATACTGAACAAGACTGTTATACAAAATGTATAAAATTATTTGGATATATATTAGGTAAATGAAATACTGAATTTCTCCTTCATTTTTATAATTCAGGGAACGGCAGCATTTATCCCATCATCTGTCTACGTCATATTCATCGCCTTCATCCAAATCCCCATTTTCATATTTCTTGGTCCATTACATAGATCTTTAAATAGACAATGTAAGACCGTTCACTAGCTCAGAATATAGGCAATTGGTTCACACTTAAATCATCACAGTTGTATCCAAATTTTATATTATTTAGATGTTACGGTGTTACCTTACGTACGTATATATTTTTGTATGCAAATATCTTTATTTGGAACAAACCTTCATAGATTTTAGGTATCCCTTTTTCATAATTTTCTTAATTTTTTTCTTTTAAGCAGATGGCAGTAGTATGGGAAATTTAGCTGTGAAACTTATTTCTTAGGTACATCTATTAGCCTACACACCATAGAGGAAGGCATTTTGTGCTGAGACCTGAATGCCACCTATCAAATCACTGTTAATTGGTGTCAGCGGTGAGGCATGAAGTGTACTGGGAATGTCACTGGTCCCTAGTGAATTGACAGGTTGCATTCTCATGAATATTGACACAAAACGGCTTCAACAAAATGGCTGCCTCAGTGATGTCACTAGAGAAATGAATAAATATTGGTACAGCCCTCATAATCGCAGCTTCCTCTCTGTTTATGCTTATGAATACATTGGAACGACAGACTGAAATATATTGTGTAGCAAATAATTTTTGTTTTTGTTCAGGTATGGCTTAAAGGTGGATATCTGGGCAGCTGGTGTAATTACCTACATCTTACTATGTGGCTTTCCTCCATTCCGTGGGTATGTGTAAAATCCGCTGCAACTTTTTCTAATACAAGTATTGCTATAATAAAAGCAATAATAGTTTGCACCACAATTTACTGCTAATCTTCTACACTGTAATCGAGGATTGCAGTTTCAACACATTGTTGAAAGTAAAGGAAGGGATAATCTTCTATATGGGTCCACACTATTGTCTTGCAATTAATTTATATTGCAAAACCCGTTGCAATAATATAATATAATATAATATAATATATCATCAGAAATAATAATATATCAAAATATGTGCGTTTCTGTCGTTTGTTTGTTATTTAGAAGTGGAGATGACCAGGAAGTACTTTTCGATCAAATTTTAATGGGCCAGGTGGATTTCCCATCACCCTACTGGGACAATGTTTCTGATTCTGCAAAGGTAACTTATAAACACTGCATGCTGCTTAGATGGAACAATACAAATAACATTTATTTAGTGTCTACAAAGACCGGTGGTATGGCGCTAGAAATAAATGCCATTTACTTTTCATACTCATGGTTATGAGTTGTCCATTTGTCACATATAAGATGCAGTATTTATTAGAACTGGTATACATTGTAACTAGACAAAAGCGTCCATTTTATACTCTATGTCAGAACAATCTATTCTACAAGTTTCACCTTTCATTATAATAAAGTATTAAATATTGTAAAAGTGCAAAATATATGTTATACTAAAGTGCGGTGTTACAATCTCTGATAATGAGATGCTGCATTCTCATAGCTGATTTCCATGGGCATAGTCAGGTTTTGAAAATTTGCTGCTGGGAAGATTTGTCCTTGCTTGTAATTAGGGGTGTAACTCTGCCTCGCGGAGCAGAGGAGGGGGCTGTGTTCTTCACATGCACCCTCTGTGCATATGTCTCTCAGATAAGAGAGTTAGCCCCTGGGGGTGTTGTTGGAGCCCAGGGGTGAGGGAAGTCTCCCATGTGGGTCTTGGAGGGGAACCCCATCACCTCTGGGACCCCCTGCACCCTGTGTAGTTCCACCACTGTTTGTCATACTGGCCTCAGTACTACTTCCTATTGTTGTGGGCAATAGACAGCTATGCAGTGGGTTCAGTGTTCAGCTTCATTGCAGTCACTCACAATCAGACCATCTTGCTTCTTTTCCAGGGACTTATTACTATGATGCTACAAGTAGATGTAGACCAGAGGTTTTCCGCTCTGCAAGTTCTTGAACACCCGTGGGTTAATGTAAGTCAGATGTCAGCTTAATGTACCAAACTATTGTATATTCCAATCATTTTGGGGTTAAATAATTACTATTCATAGCAAGGTCACAGACATAAAATATCTGAAAACAAGAGTAGACAACATTATCAGATATGGGCCTGAGTCATTAAGGAACGTATCTTCCCATGGTCAGAACCAGACGCAACAGAACGCAGCCACGTCCGCGTCAGCTTCGAGTACAAATGACACTTACTACAGCCTACGATTTAGGGGAGTGATTGAGGTGAGGAATGGGCGAATTTCCTTAGCAATGTACAGTAAGGGCGTTCCTGTGCAGCAACATCCAAGTCAGGTTCAGGCGCACACTGAAGTGAGCGGGATTTCTGCCGTATCTCTTGCACCAGCTAGAGGTATAGTTTAAGTCCTGAGTCCTAGTTATGTCAGTATTGTATGCATGCTATAGCATGTGTTTGCAATCAGGAAAAAATGTCTGTTATGTACAGTAGACATTAAGTACTCCCTAATTAATGTTTTTCAAGAAAAGGAACCAAATATTTTTTTTAAAAAATCCCATCTATATTCATAAATGACTATAATATTGACATTGAACATAATTATTTTTTTTTTATACACAGGTTCTTTTGAAATTTTATATTCCACATAGGTATTGTCCTGCTGTGTCTGGTCTAGTAGAGCATAGTAAACCTACACCCGTAGTCATCACCACACGTATCCTGATTGGTTGATGACTTCGGAGTATGCAGATCCGAGTTACGTGCAGTTGATAACAAATGCACGCTGGGCTCAGTACACCTGCCTTAGTGACTCAGACCCAATATCTTCAGTGGCTTCTTCTTGTCACCAGTTTCAACAGAGTTCTATTTATTTTAAAGGGATAATTGATTAATTTTCATCCCCACCACTAGGAAATAATTGCAAAATATTGTCCCATTAGATGTGTTTTAGGAACCTCTATTGCGAGAAAATTAATCAGTCATTTGACATATGTATACATTTATTATATGCTGTATGTATATATTTCTATGTATTATCTTCATTGTCATCTATTACCATTTATCTGTCTGGTAAGGAGAGAGTATTGGCCCTTACATGAAGCCTATTGTCCGCTCAATTTACTGAGATTTGGGGGAACACTAGAAACTTGTTTCTCCATCAAAAGCTTTTACTGTCGTCTCAAAAACTAACATGAAAGGGAGAAATGTTACCTAGGTTATATATATATATATATATATATATATATATATATATATATATATATATAGTAGTATTAGTAGTAGTGGTAGTAGTAGTAGTAGTAGCAGCAATGGTATTAGTAGTGGTGTTAGTAATAGTGGTAATGGTAAAAGTATTAGTAGCAATGGTAGTAGTGATGGTAGTGATGGTAGTAGTAGTAGTAATGTTAGTGGTGGTGGTGGATGTAGTAGTAGTAGTGGAGGTGGTGGTAGTAGCAGTACTAGTAGTAGTAGTAGTAGTAGTAGTAGTAGTAGTAATGTTAGTGGTGGTGGTGGATGCAGTACTAGTGAAGGTGGTGGTAGTAGCAGTACTACTACTAGTAGTAGTAGTGATAGTAGTAGTAATGGTAGTGGTAGTAGTGATGGTGGTTGTAGCACTTGTGGTGGTAATAGTAGTAATGGTAATAGTGGCAGTGGTGGTTGTAGCAAAGGTAGTGGTGGTAGTGGTAGGAGTGGTGGTGGTGGTTGTAGTAGTAGTGGTAATAGTAGTAATGGTAGTCGTAGTGGTAGAAGTAGTAATGGTAATGGTGGTGGTTGTAGTGGTGGAAGTAGTAATGGTAATGGTGGTAGTGGTGGAAGTAGTAATGGTAGTGGTGGAAGTGGTAATGGTGGTGGTGGTGGTAGTGGTGGAAGTGGTAATGGTGGTAGTGGTAGTGGTGGAAGTAGTAATGGTAGTGGTGGAAGTGGTAATGGTGGTGGTGGTGGTAGTGGTGGAAGTGGTAATGGTGGTAGTGGTGGAAGTAGTAATGGTAATGGTGGTGGTGGTAGTGGTGGAAGTAGTAATGGTAATGGTGGTAGTGGTGGAAGTTGTAATGGTAATGGTGGTGGTAGTGGTAGTAATGGTAATAGTAGTAATGGTAGTGGTGTAAGTAGTAGTAGTGGTGGTGGTGGTGGTATTAGTAGTAGGAGTATTAATGAAAGTAGTGTTGGAAGTAATAGTAGTGGTAGTAATGATAGCAGTAGTAGTAATAGTGGTAGTAGTAGTAATAATAGTAGTGGTAGTAATAGTAGTAGCAGGTCATGGTGGTGGTGGTGGTGGTGGTGGTGGTAGTAGTAGTAGTAGCAGTAGTGGAAGTAGTAGTAATAGTAGTAGCGTTAGTACTGGTAGTAGTAGTAATAGTAGTGGTAGTAGTAGTAACAGTAGTGGAAGTGGTGATAGTAGTAATAATAGTAGTGGTAGTAATGGTGGTAGTAGTAATAGTGGTAGTGGTGGTCCTGTTAGTAGTAATAGTAGTGGTAGAATTAGTAATAGTAGTGGAAGTGGTGGTGGTAGTAGTAGTAGTAATAGTAGTAACAGTGGTAATGGTAGTGGTAGTAGTAGAAGTGATACTAGTAGTGATGGTGGTATTAGTAATAGTGGTGGTAGTGGAAGTATAATAATAATAGTAGTAGCGGTGGTAGTCATAGTGGTAGTAGTAGCAGTAGTGGAAATAGTAGTAATAGTGGTACTGGTAGGAGTACTAGTAATAGTAGTGGTAGTAGTAATAGTAGCAGTAGTAGTAATAGTGGTAGTAGTGGTACTGGTAGTAGTAATAGTAGTGGAAGGGGTGGTAGTAGTACTAGTAATAGTAGTGGTAGTAGTAGCAGTAGTAATAGTAGTGGAAGGGGTGGTGGTAGTAGTACTAGTAATAGTAGTGGTAGTAGTAGCAGTAGTAATAGTAGCAGTAGTAGTAATAGTGGTAGTAGTGGTAGTAGTACTAGTAATAGTAGTGGTAGTAGTAGTAGTAGCAGTAGTAGTAATAGTGGTAGTAGTGGTAGTAGTACTAGTAATAGTAGTGGTGGTAGTAGTAGTAGTAGCAGTAGTAATAGTAGTGAAAGGGGTGGTAGTAGTAGTACTAGTAATAGTAGTGGTAGTAGTAGCAGTAGTAATAGTAGTGGAAGGGGTGGTAGTAGTAGTACTAGTAATAGTAGTGGTGGTAGTAGTAGTAGTAGCAGTAGTAGTGGAAGGGGTGGTAGTAGTAGTACTAGTAATAGTAGTGGTAGTAGTAGCAGTAGTAATAGTAGTGGAAGGGGTGGTAGTAGTACTAGTAATAGTAGTGGTGGTGGTAGTAGCAGTAGTAATAGTGGTACTGGTAGTAGTACTAGTAATAGTAGTGGTAGTAGTAGCAGTAGTAATAGTAGTGGAAGGGGTGGTGGTAGTAGTAGTAGTAGTAGTAGTAGTAGTACAAGTAATAGTAGTGGTAGCAGTATTAATAGTAGTGGAAGGGGTGGTAGTAGTACTAGTAATAGTAGTGGTAGTAGTAGCAGTAGTAATAATAGTGGAAGGGGTGTTAGGAGTAGTAACTCTGCATATAGAGGACTACATATAGTTTATATTACCTTCAGCAATAACCTGCTATAATGACCTGCTATAATAACCTGCTATAATGACCTGCTAGAATTGATTATGTATGCAGTGTTTTGGTCCAGCACAGAAGGTCACACAGACCTCTTGCACAACCCATTATTACATAACTATTCCATCCTCTTTGGGCTTCTTCATTTCGACAATCACCAGA